>NC_011098.1:0-614090 GCF_000003225.4 Theileria annulata | reverse complement strand
GTTGGAAGCATTCCAGGCGTTAAATTAAGCCCAGGGAGACTTGGGTATAACTTTATCGAAAAGGTATCACTGTTGTTAGTTACAACTACTGAGCCACCGTCTAGTCCTTCAAAGGTGACTGGGTGTTCTGAGTTTTTTGTTATAGCTTCGCTCAGGCGATCCAGTGTCTCCATAGGGAGAACTGATGATATTCTCGAGTTTTTGTTGAACGAGTTAGAGCCGTCTTTCAAACGGGTCATTCCAGTCAGCAAAAGGCCGTTATCGCCAGTCAATTCGTCACGCTTTAGCTTTAGCGTAAGACACACCTCGGGTGAAAAAATGGTATAGGTGGGTGGGCCCAAGGTTACCTTGTCATTCTCGCCATACACCTTCCGGGTGCAGGTCGCTTCACTCTTTGTTACCAGTCCTCTACACAATCTACCAGCTGTATTACATCTTAGCTTTTTTACAGTGTTAAGGGACAAATTAAAAAATGTCATTTCGAAATTATTTAGGAATTTTTTGGTATATTATTTATTAAACAGTTTTAAAAACTATTAGTAAATCAAACTATCAGTTTAAAAAGTTGGAATCCTACAAGAAATTTTGAGAATCTGAAAGAACAAATTAAATACAAGTTAATATGTACTGAAAAGATTAAAAATATTAGCTTGGAGATTAAATCTAAAGCTTAAATAGAATTACACCCCATTGTGTGTTTAAACAATTAAACCCATTAAATCAGTTTCGTTATCTTTTACCGCATTTAAAACAATTTTACCATAAACCATCATTCTAGAACAATTGAACTGCTATTTTAGAATCATTAATTTCCATTTTAGAATTATTAAACTACATTCGATTTGTTAAGGTAAATTTGAATTTTTAAACTACATTTTAAACAATTTATTAAACTGCATTTGATTTAAACCATTAAAACCGTTTACTTATTCATAAATCCCCTTAAATATTCATTGAACCTTCAACTGTGTAAAACTATATCCTATAATTTTTGTGACCAGAGATGTGTGTAGCCTTAGGCCCAGATTCCATCCTCCATATTGGAGACTTGATAGTTTTCTGAGGGTTCCACATCATCTCCGTCTCCTGCGTTCATGAACTCTTGGTCGTTTGGATCAAATAACCGACGCACAGGTTCTCTCCTAAACACATTTGAATCAACACAATATCTAATAATGTAATCTAAAAATAAATATTGTTGTTGAATAATAAAATAATGTATTACTCTCTTAGGAAAAGATATGAAAAGAATGATATTGATATTGCCGATAATATTATTACTATCAATACAGCGCCTATAAAATTATTATACCATAGCCTCAAAATATGTAACAAAATAAATATTTATAAATGTTTAGATATGGTACTTAGTTTTTTGAAATTTTCATTCTCGAGTAACTGTTTAAATTTTTGCTTAAATTTTAGTACAAACGATTTCCATCTTCCCCCTAAGAAAATATGAACAGAGATAAACATAAATAAGTAAACTAATATTTAGTAATAACCAACCTTGTAACTGTTGCATGGTTTCTTTAAGATGTTGGTCAACTTTATTCACGCCTTCCCTAACAGCATCCTCTAGTACATTACTATTTTGTTCAGTTGCTTCACGTTTAGTATTAGCGCCATGTTCACCATGGACAAGCTGCTTTAATTTATCGTATGTTAGTGTGGCCAATTCCTGGCTGGTATGGCGATCGGTCTGTGAATTCCCATCTTGCTTATTACTCTCCGTTTGTGAGGTGCTGTCAACCTTTTCAGGATCAGTTTGAATACCCTGATCCACTAAATTTCTTGTTTGGACTTCTCTATCAACTTTAGTTGGTGTTTCATGGTGATTGAAACTTGATGGAACTGATTCTAACGAAGGACCTGAGCTTGAATCTGAATCCGTTGTAGAAACTGAATCAGAATCAGTGGAAGAATCTGAATCCGAATGTGTGGGAGGACTTGGTGGAGGTGTAGTTTGATAAGTTGGATGTCTGACGGGAGAAGTTTGAGTGTGCTTACGTACTGGAGTATCCACTTCACTTTGATCCAATATACGTTCAACTTGTACATGGTGTTCATTTTCACCAAGTAACTGGAATGGTAAAGTTTCGGGTTCTTTCTTGTCATCCAATAAGTCATTTAAAATTTTAGTACCAACAGGATCGGGTTTACGCTCCCTCCTCTCAGGTACCCTTCTACTCGAGTAAGTGTGAGAATGATGTCTGCGATGAACCGTATCTCCAAGATTCTTAGTCCTCATATGTGTATCGACGGTATTATCATCTCTCAAATGCCTTTTCACCTCCGTTAACATGTCAGTGTCAGCGGACAAACCGTTCTTAGGATTGATTAAATCTCCGAAAAGTGTGGTCTGGTCAGGAGGACAGGGGTGCTCATTACATCGCACAACCTTTTCAGACATATATTTATATTGTTCATCACAGCTAAGACCCTTTTTACCATCTGAACCAGCAGTAGCCTCCGTTAAGGTTGTATACCTAAGCAAAGTTGCCTTTTTGGTACCACCACCGCAAGGGCGGGAACATTCACTAAATTCTGACCATAATTCCTTGCAGGTGGCGTTTCGACCCAAATCTCTGCACATAGAGTCGACCAACTCTTGCAGATGTTGTGCCACAGAGTTCCATGAGGCATAGAAGAAGTTGTAACAGAGCCCTTCGCTTGGACAACCAACCAGCTTTCTGCATTCTTCTTCTTGTACAAATCCTACACCGAACACAAAAAGTTCAACTCTGTTATACCTCAGAGTAAGAGACTCGTAATAGGCCTTCTCAATGTCTTTTGCAGCTCCGTCAGTCACTAATATAACCACTTTGTTACTGGTATCTGGAGAATCAGAAGAACTTCCCTCTGCGATTTCAGGAAGGTGGAATAGTTCTTTTCTAACATATTCTAGCGCTTTTCCTGTGTAATTATTTCCGTATGAGCGTCTCCTTTCGAATATTTGTTTGATCTTATCTTCTGTTGTTTTGAAAGAATTTGGATCGATTTTCTGGGTGTTTATTGCCAAGGTAGGAACATCGGAGTAATGTAATACTGACAGGGTATTATCTTGATTAAGTTGTGAAATTGCGGTCGCAATTAGGGTGGTAAACTGCTTGACATATCTCTTCCAGTTATAATTAGATATACTGTCTGATTCATCGAGCATTACTACAAAGTCGTGAGGGGTTTCAGTGCACTTTTTCAACTCCTCAAGGTTGCTAAACATAGAACCATCGATATCTGTAAAACTGTACTGTTTATCCTTCGGTTTTGGATTAGTTTTTGGTTCAGTAGGTGATGGATGTTCCTGAGGAGTTAGAGTCTCTTCCAAATTATCTACTTTAACCTCTTTAATTTCTTCCTCATGTACTTGAGGTTCCTCTTCCTTATGACTTGGTAAATCAGTGCTTGATGTATCATATGGTACATTTGCAATATCAGCGGGATCTGGCTGATTAGGTCTTTCTCCACCAAGATATACGTGTCGATGTTCTGTTACTAGAGTCTCCTCTAAATTGGGATTTTCTCCACCGAGGTCTTCGTTAAGTTCGCTTACTGTATTCTCCGCTTCATTAAGTTTTTGTCCACCAAGATCTTCTTGATGATGTTCTGTTACTAGATTCTCCTCTACATTAGGATTCTCTTCATTATGGTTATTACCTTGTTCTTTGACTTTAGTGTCTTCTTCCTCACGTTGGGTTACTTCTTCTTTAGACAGCTTTTCTGTATCCGTATCGGTGGCATTGGGTTTGTAAGAAGGCGAAGGAGCTAATGAACCGTAGTGGTTTAGACGCTCCTTGAGGCTTTTGGTAACTTTAGGTGAAAATACTGATTTAGGTGAATGCTGAACGTCAGATTCATCAAATGCAGGATTACATATCACTAAAACATTATTATTACATTGAGATTACACATTTCATAATGTGTTTGTTGATTTAGAGAAATTATTAGAATATTTAAATTGACTAAAAAGGTTGAAATAATAAAAATAGTTTTTGAAAAATACATAAATTACATAAATAAATAAAAATGTGTAAATTAAAAGGAATGTATAGAATAACATAATAGTGTGAGGAATACCATTGTTGTACGAAAATTGGATCAGAATGATTAAATACGAGATTGAAAATTTTAAAACATTCATATTTAATAGAAATCGATAAATTTATTTGCTTAATGTTAAGTTAAAGATGAGTTTTAAAACGCGTAATAAATAATGAATAAAAAGCAATTTAATACCATGAAACATATAAAATGGTATATAAAAATGTAATCTATTAGGTTATAAATACATGAATAAAAGCTCTAGGGCGTTAGAGACTGAATATACTAACGACAACCAAACAACGTAATATACACATACACAGGTGCAATCATGGCATAACAGTGCCAATTCATTATTCTTCTCGTTCATCCTATTTATATCCTCAATTTAATATTAATTTTATTATTTTGACACATAAATTTTATTATTAGCCCATCCACAGGTGTAGGAATCGGTTAGTATTTGTGTAACAACAACGGTAGTAAAAGTGTGAGAAACAACAACCCACCCAGTGCAACATTACTCATGTATAATACCTCTATATTAATGTAAAATTGATAACAAATTTCTTTGTAATATTTTAAAGAGTTAATAGGAAATAATTAAAAAATACATTACACATTAAAATTCATTAAAATTCCATTCCCGTTATATTTCATTCCAATTTATATTTTTATGTTTAATTCCTTAATTTAATTAAATTTTCATTAATTATAATAATAATAGTTTATAATTAAATTATCCATAATTATGGTGTGGGTGTTATATAATTATTTAATATATTGTATCTTACATATAGATGATTTTATGAATAATGGTAAATTTTATACATAAACCTATAAATTGCTTTAGTTATTTTATAATTTTTTTCAAAGTTTGGTCGAGAAGAATGCGAAGGTTACAGTTGAGCTGAAGAACGACTTACAAATCTCAGGCAAACTTCACTCCGTCGATCAATATCTCAACATAAAGCTTACAAACGTCACCGCTAATGACACTCAACGTTATCCGCATCTGGTACTTATTTATAAAGTTTCTACCACTCCTGTTTTATGATTATTTTCTAATTTAACAATATTTAATAACTTTTTTAGTTGTCTGTAGTAAATTGTTTTGTTCGCGGGTCTGTAGTCCGCTATGTATTTTTTAATCCGTCTGATATAAATACTGAGGAATTGCAAGAACTATGTAGAAGGCAAGCAATGAAGCTAAATCTTGACAAATCTCACTAATCTAATGGCTAATATGCTAAATAGACAAACACATTATAAATTAGTTATTTAAAAGTTTTGATAGGTAATCATGAGCCTTAACGAACATTGTACGCAGTGATTCTTTGTCACAGTACCTAGGTATATCTTCTATTCCAACCCATCTAAGAATTAATGTACAGTTGTTATATTTATAACTGTGTTATAGATACGCGTAATCAGTGTGCTCGTCAGAGAGTGTGACTTGATGTTTTGAAAAATCCGCGATTTTAGCTAAATAATATACACATTCTTTATTCGCTCCGTGAGCTTCGTATTTTAAAACCTTGAAGCATATTTATATGGATTCAATGTATTAAATAGGATATAAAAGTAGTTCACATACATCTTTAAAATCATTATCGAGAACATAAGAATCTTTGGAAAGGCCGGCTTCCTCTAATGTTTCTCTTTGAGCTGCATCAATGCTCTCCTCTCCAGGATCCAGTCTGCCTGTTAAAAAAATTACTATATATATTAACTATAAAACTGGTGAAAAAAACAAAAATAAGAGGAATTTTCAAGACATCATTCGTCAGTGGTTAATAGGTACGTTTAATAATGTATATAAAAATTGTTTAACAAATACCTTTTGGTGGAGTCCAGTGAAAAGGTTTTGAAGAGGATTTTAGAAGCAAATATTTTACTACATTTGAACTGGGATCGATGTTATATATGATTATGCCAGCGGCCCTTATAGAAGGCACGTCTTTAACATCCATTGGGTCAATAAAGTGAACTAATTATATACAATAAAAAAACGAACACTACAATCAATGGAAACAAAATATAATAATTATGAAATACTAGTATATAATAAATTGTGGGTTTAGAAGTTGGGAGTTGTATACCACTTTACCATTTTCATTTATCACATTATTATTTTAAAAACATTGGAATGGAGTTGTTTATATAATATTCTTAATAATAAAAGCTCCTTGTACTATAGATGGAGGGGAATTACATAACATTTGATAAAAGTTGGGATTTGAAACCGGATCCCTCAGTCGTTTCAGAATATTGGCGAGATTCTCCAAATACAGAATCCATTTTACTCTTAAAATCTATTATTATCAACAATTACTCCGTGGAATTTTTGAAAACTCACGCCGGATTTCTGGTCGCACAGTTACCTGATTTTAATCTCCAAATTAACGTTCTTTCACCTTCTGGGCTTACAAGTAGACGAGGAGAACTCTACCTTGTTGCCGATATACTTTTAGCACTTAAGCTTGTGCGTGAGGAATACACATACCAGTTTGTTACCGACCGAGGTTTTAAGTATATAAATATCCTTGAAAGAGATCGCATTAAATCCATTTTGGAAGAAGTTAAAGTTTCACCAGAATTACTTAATTTTAAGGTAGAATATAGAGCAATTAATCCCCATTTGGACGCTAAAATTCCGGGAAAAACATTGGAAACGTCCTCTAAGACTAGTACCACAAAGTTAACAGTTAAAGACATATTACACAACCTGTACTCATCACTGACCAAATTACACAATAATGTTAAAAATGCAGAGTCAGATGAAAACGCAAGAAATGAAAACTTGCCAAAAAAGAATAGTCAACTCAATGAATACCTGAACACATTTGTGTTTGTAACATGTATACAAGAGAGGCCAGTGCGGACAAGAAACTCTTTATTAACAGCACATGGTGAAGGATTTGAAAAGATACTAATGAAGGCTGACTCAAGTGCAGATACTGTAAAGAAATTGCATAAGTCAGATGCAAGTTCATCCAAATCGAGTATCATTTTAGACTATTTACTAATAATATAGTTAGAATTATTACCCTATTCTAACTAATTTTATTATATTTACAATAATTTAAATTAGTGAGTAAGATGAAAGTACTGGATGAGATATGTTGTAAATATCGCAAAAGGCCTATAATAATAGTTCCATCCGGATCAAGCTCAATAATATCTAGACAAAATATTAAGCAATTATTACAAGACCACCAATTTATCGACCAGCATCAATCTATCAAAAATGGTACCAAACTACCCATACTTTTAGGACTAATTAATTATATATATAACTGTTTAAATCTCTTTAGATGGAATTGTACAATCAAATTTGCCCATGAATGCAGTTGAGATAGTACACACAGTTGGTAAAAAACAAGTGAAATTTAGAGTTGTCGAGAATTCATACGTATCGAGATTTACCAATCACGACTGGGTCAGCGTCGTATGTGTCGTTCTCAACGTTAAAGGTGAACGTTGGCAATTTAACAATTATCCATTCGAGTCTTTTATAGACATGTTTATGACTTTGAAGTATAAATTTAAACAGTTAATCATAAACCCATAAATTTATAACTAGTTATTTATAAAAATATCTAAATGGTGAATAGAGGAGTCCTATTTGTACACGATGGAGATATAGTACCAAGTGAAATGTGCAGTTGGGATATAAAGGTACATCTTGGAGAGTTTTGTTAGATAAATACCCTAGAATATAGTTAAAATTAAGTATATATAGTTTAATGGGATGTAGGTGTTTAGAATAAGCAGGTCACATAGGCATAATGACGCATCTGTGTCTAGAGAGTTTTGGCAGTATATTGATAATTTCCTATTACAGCCAAGACTAAGGAAAATCAGCCACACCAAAAAGTTATAACACCATCTACCCTATATTTTACAGTCTATTGTTATTTTAATTTTAATTTGTCGAATTTCATGTATTTGAGAAAATATGTGTAAATATCGTCGTGTTGATTTTTATATGGAAGGTTATGGTGTAGTGTAAATGAAGTGGATTTAGTTTAAATCACTGAATTTGAGCTATTAAGTTTGACATGGTGTAGTTTAGAATATTTTAACTTTTATTTTAACCAGAAATGTCCAGTCCACTCGATTATCTACAAAGTCTCAACTTCAACACCAAACACTTTCAAAAATTCTCACAAGTGCTTATATTAAACTAATTAATTCGTTATAATAGTTTTACTGTATTTAATTTCTTTCTAAGATCAATTAGCAATAATTATCCTTGATAAAAATATAACACATTAAAATGTGTTTGTAGATTGTGGAAACTTTTCCACCAACTGACGCTAAGGATGTCAAAGTTTGTGTTTGTAGATGTTGGCAAAGCAAAAAGTTTCCATACTGTGATGGAACTCATAAAGTAATCATTACACTTAAAGAAATTATTAATTATATCTAAATAATAGTGATAATGTTATTATAGTTGCTGATGGAAAATGGCGATAATGTTGGACCGTATGTCGCAATTTTAAAGGCTCAAAAAACAATTAAAAACAACGTTATTAGAATTAAACACCCCCTTACCTCAAATAACAAGAATTACGTTAATAACACTCCAAAATCTCCGGCCAAAATTTTTACATTAGGTAGAATTTATTTTTAAAACAATTTTCAGTTGGATTGGTGTCTCTTCCAATATTATATTATATATACAATAGAAGTAAATATGATGTTATTAGAACAAATCAAAAGCAATTTAATCATTAATTTTTACAAATTTAATCATACACAATTTATTTAAATTTTGAATCTATCATTAAATCAGTTGTAAACAATTGTTTGAAATTTTTATTGGTAATTTTGCTCGCCATCTTTAACCAGTAACATAGGGCATTCCACCACGTCATTCCGTCTGTTGGCCACTCGGAAGGATCGTGTCGTTTGTACTCTGTGATATAACCTATGCTATAGAATGCTAGGAAGACCATCAGTAGTGCACCAACGTACTGAACCGGAAGCAAAACATCACCTCCAGCTCCACCGTTACCAACCATACCAGGAAAACCTAATGCTAACATAATTTCATGACACATATAAAATACAATTGTTAGAAATGTAGACATTTTAGGTTGATTGACAATAGATCTAGATATAGAAGAATCTCTGTAATGAAGGGAGTATATGAAAATGATAGCTAGACAGATCTGGAGTGGAATCATTATGTCAAAGAAGTGCCATATCCAACCATAAACATGATCACCCGCCTTGACTCCGCCGCCTTCGAAGTCGTTTGCTTTGTAATCTTTCCATCCTCCGAACTTATATATTCCTGAATGTAGGAGGAAATCTGTTTGAGGAGACCAATCTGGTGCCTTTAATCTTAGGATAGCTATGATGACTGGTGGGAATGCTGTTGCTACCAGGAGAACCATTTCAATCTTATCAATGAGATAGAATGGTACAATCATACCAGGTGCAATAGCAGGATAAATGGCATAAACTAGTCCCATACCAACAATGACCATAGCAACTGGAGAAACTAGTTCAGGCCATTTTGGTTCTAGGCCACCATACTTTGGAGCCCTATAGTTGTAGAACGCCCAGGTCCACAGAACTGAAGCTACAAATGCGATAACTATTGCTATGGATACGTCAATTACTACAACAAGGTAGTCGGAATTGTATTTCCTCCTATTACCAAATATAGATGTAGCAAAGTATAGTATCATTGAGGTGACCATTGGAAATGAGTTTTCACCAGCCATATAGAATGGAAGATATCTATAGTCTACAGCATACACCAGCACCATATTAATACCAAATACAAATCCTGATATAGCCATAATCACATAATAACCAGTAACATGACCTTGATCACCACCAGTAACGAAAACTATCAACAGGATTACAAATGTGAGAAAGTTTAACCAATTAGTAACCATGGAAGGAATAGTAATTACCCAGAACTTGTATTTATATATAGCATCAGAATACTCTTTCTGAAGATCTTCGAATGCAGATTTAACCTGGGTAAATGCAGGATTTTTACTAGCTTTTGCATCATTTTTCACTTCTTTGTACTTACCAGCCACCTCATTGTATTTCTTAATTACCTTCTGGGCCTTAGCAACTACATCAGTAGGTTGAGCATTATGAAATGATTCGAGTAACTCCTTAAGACCCTTCTCATCTTCACTACTAGCACTAGGTTTACTAGAGGCTTCCTTGAGTGCTGTGACAAGACCAGCAGCAGGGTCACTATTTAGTGCAGTTTCTAGTTTTGTGGCTTCACTATGAAGTGTACCGGCCTTTCCTTGGAGTTTTTCACCATCAGTTGAACCTGCTGTTTCTTTAAGGTTGGTTGCATGAATTCCTATCGCAGTATCTTGAGTCTGGTTATAGACTTGTTCCATTATGTTTCCCAGAAGCATGCTTGGAATACACCAAAGTTCCAAAGCACTTGAAGTTGTCCTAACGAAGACACTGAACAGATTCTCAGGTAACTTAAACCTCAACAAGGCAAATGGCGCAGCACTATATGAAAGCCTAATATTAAGCATCATAGCAAGTCCAGCAAACATGTATGCCAGAATTTGTAGAGGTCGGTCCTTATCATCATCTTGCTGATAATTCGTAGTAGGATTAGGATCACCAGAAGAAGTCATTGATGCGATTTAGTGATAGTGATAGTAACTGAACTATTCCAGTAGGGTGTTTAGTGATATAGTCGTTGATTGTACCAGGACTATTCAAAATTTGAGTGATCCTGGATCAATTCCAGTGGTTTTATTACTATATTACAGAAATATTACTTAAATTCACAGTATCCATCAAAACAAAAATTAAACTTTATCATAATAAAAAAATCAGGGTTCAATTGGTAGTATCCATATAAATACCACATTCCTTCTGTGGGCCAATGAGCAGGATCATGACTTTTATATTCTATAATGTATCCCTCTGAATAAAAGGCCAAAAATATCATAAATAGCGCTCCTATGTACTGGGCTGGTAGCACAACATAATCAGCACCTTTATTACCAATAACACCTGGAAAACCTAATGCTAATAGAATTTCATGACACATATAAAATGTTATGGAGAGTGCTGTAGACATTTTAGGTTGATTCACGATGCTACGGGAAATGTTGGAATCTCTGTAATGAAGTGAATATATAAATATAACAGCTAGAGTGATCTTAATGATGATAAGAATGTCTAAAAAATGATAGAACCTACCAGCTCCGTATTTTGACCATGCCTTGAAAGTACTATCACCGACGTCGTAGTATTTGGGAGATAAATATCCATGTTTTTTGATAAGAATAGCTATGATGACTGGTGGAAAGATTGTGGCTATGAGAAGTACCATCTCAATTTTATCAATGAGGTAGAATGGTACAATCATACCTGGTGCAATAGCAGGATAAATGGCATAAACTAGTCCCATACCAACAATGACCATGAGTGTAGGTGAAATAACATCCCAGTCCGGATTAGAAATATCCTGATCAAATGGCTGGATATGCCACTTACTATCCTGACCAGATTTGGGAGGTACTAGGAATGATACTGTCCATAGAATAGCTGTAACAAATGATATTATGATTGCAACCGATATGTCAATCACTACAATTAGAAAGTCACTATTCCACTTCCTTCTATTGCCAAATATTAGTGTGGCAAAATAATGAATTAGTGATGTTAGTGCTGGAAATGAATTTTCACCAGCAACATATATAGGTATATAATTAAAATCAACAGCATAAACCAATGTCATATTAATGCCAAAGATGAATCCAGATACTGCAATGACACCATAATAGGCAGTTACATTACCAGTGACACCACCCATCAAATATACATATAGGAGCACCGCGTATGTGATAAAGTCAGACCACATAGTAACAATGGAAGGAATTATGATAGACCATAACTTAAGTGATTTGGACTTGGTAGTTTGTTCTTGGCCGTTGAAGTCGTTGGGTACTCCATCAGCGGTTCCTGTAGGTATTTTGAGTGCGGTGCCGTAGTGTTTGAATAATAGTTTTGAACCTGTATCAAGTATATTACCCAGAAGCATACTTGGTAGACACCATAGTTCTAAAGCACTAGCCATTCTTCTAACAAATACACTAAATAGATTTTCAGGTAATTTGAATCTAATGAGGGCATATGGTGCAGAACTATATGCTAACCTAATATTAAGCATCATCGATAGACCAGCAAATACAAATGAAGCTGTCAGTAGTGGACATCCCTCAAAATTATTAGTAGCATCAGTTTCACAGCAGTTAAGTGGCATTATTCAGAAACAACTAACAGCTGTGATCTATACCGTTCAAGACTACAGTATTAAGACCTTTCCTTATAAACTCCTCCTATAGTTTCTTAATAATAGATGTTAATAGCACAATTTTTTATGAGTGCTATCTAATATTACTGTATTACAGAAATATTACTTAAAATCACATTATCCATCAAAACAAAAATTAAACTAAATCAAATAATTTATTTATATATATATTTATATAAAGAATAATATTACAGTGTTAATGGTGACTACTTATTGCTAAGTCCATTCCATTTTTTCGTTTTAGATTTTTTCGATCACTTTGAATCTCATCATCAGAAATGTTGCCGATTTTGTTATTTACAAGATCGTTTTTGAGGAAATTGTAAGTTTCTTCAAGAGTTTTAAAAGAACTCCCTAAACTTTCGGAACTCTGGGACTCTCCACTGTAAGTAGAACCTTTCAAACCATCTAGTCCTGAAATAGGCTCACCAGAACATCCACCCAAATTTCCGGGTACGTCAAGTTTATATTCATTTGAATTCAATTCTTTGAAAGAATAATTGTGATCCCAAGAAACTGAATTGTCGAGACTGCTGTAATTGCTAGATTCGATTGAATTAATAACATATCTTTTGTCAAATAAATAGTCCTTTATTAAGTACAGGTTCCCAGGATTCTCAAATCCACTCACAGGATTGTATATTTTACTTATTTTGACATCATCTTTATTCCTAAAATTAATATTGTCACTTTTGAACATAAACTTTCTGGCATCGTTGATGCTGCCATAACTCAATTTTTTACGTTTTACAAACAAAATCTCCCTTATATTGAAGAGAAATCCGCGATTCCAAGGGTTAAAAGTCTTTAAAACTCCCTTTAACTGTTCATTTGTGGTCTGGTTTGTAAATGCCAAATATGAGTGATACACAGCTAATCCAGCTATGAACCACCCAAAAAATACTATATAAACAAGAATTGTAGTGGTTTCTATTATAAGTCTTAGCATATTTTGGCCTCTAGTGATGTAAACAGCCCTCACAATTGATAAACAAATCATAGTTATGATTAGAATAAAAGTGGTGAAAATAAATGCGATAAATTCTCTATAATTGTTGTACCCAATACAATTTCCTACCCACTTACAATGGTGATCAAATCTGTTTACACAAACGTCACATAATCTACAATGCACGCTCCTTGGCGGTCTGTATATATTACATGTTTCACAATATTTAACCCTCAAATATCTACCATTAATCATTAGAAATAGGGGTTTGTCAGCACGAAAAGAATACTTGTTCCTATAATTCCCTCTATTGAATCCCGTAAAAAGATCATAACAATCACGATTTGAATTTTGTTTAGGAATAATTCCAGGATTAATGAAACTGCAAATGAAGAAGAATATGAGGGAAATAATGAACAAAATACCAAAAAAGATCGGCACTAGAAATCCGTATGGATTAAACTTCACAAACCAAGGGATTTGTGTCGCCCAGAATATGCCATGAGGTATACACAATAATGTAAAGGTGGCTGTTCGAACGAAACATTTATTAGTGGTTATATCTCCATTAGCAAAAAACGATTTTAATTTATCGAGAACTACATTACATGACTTTGAATCTTTTGATTTATCATTTTTACAGATAGTTTTAGTCATAATTTACACACTCTTTTATCATTTCTTCATGATCCAAATTTACTACTTTAATACAAAGCTATTTAGACTTTTTATTTTTTATTTGATATTTACAGTATCCTTTTTACTTGATAAATTATAATACAATGAAATAAGATTATTATTTTAAGCAACGTGACATAAAATTGATTGAGAGGAAAATCTTAGGAAGATTGGGAAAATAGTAGATAAATTAACTTAGAAAATAATTTATTTAAATTTATGCTATGAATAAACGAATTGATGTGACTAAAATTAGATATATAAGAGCAGGAATGGCATATAAATATACACATTTACTGTACTTTCATTGTACTCGAAGTATATAACAAGGATATAATGAAGTAATTGAAGGATAAAATAATAATAAACAGAATTGAATAATTAATGAAATAATTATTAGGTTAATTTAGAGATAAATAACCAAAATATATGCGTATTTGATCTTACATAAAGATTCTTAATATTAAGTTGATAAATAAGAATCCTAAAAATATCCAATAATTTATTCATAGCATATTCTTATTTACCATTAAATCATTTTAATTATTATTTATAATTATAATATTCTATGAGAAGTGTTGTGGTGTGGTATATCATAAATTAGTATATATAATGAGATATAATTATCTTATTTTTTGTTGTATATAAGATGCCTAAGCATTCTGGAGTTAACACTAAGGCCATGGAGGCCATTCAGAGGCGGAAAGAGCAAAAAGAGCTCGCCGCTCAAATTAAAGAGCAGGAAAGATTAGATAAACTGTGGCAAGATGATGATAAATTAAATAAAGCAAAACTAGATCGGAAGGTTTAATTTTTAATAATTATAAACTATTATATAAATATTTACTGTAACTGTGTATAATTTTATAGAATGAGCAATTACGTAAGCATCAAGAGAAGTTGGAGAAACGGGCAGAGTTACGTAAATTAATAGAAAGAGAGGAATCTGAACTTACTTCTAATAAAAAACTACCCAAAGTATTTTTTCAATTTTATTATTTATAACTGATTAATATCTATATTAGGGCTCTCCTGTACCAAAGGTTACAAGGGCAGAATGCTTAAAGAATCAATTATTACAAATGGAAAAACAAAAGGATTCACTAAAAGAAGAAGTTTCTTTTATATAATAATTACTTATTTATATTATATTATAATATTGTACTTCATAAATGTGTAGGAATACTTGGTATTAAATGACGGTGAATTAATGGCGAATGAAAATCACCAATTATTGTTTGAACAACTTGATCTTGAAGATAAAAACGTTGATCTTATAGCAGGTTATACCATACACAGTTATATAAAATACTAATTTATTTAAATCTACTTATATTATTTTTAATCTAATATACAGCATCTGGAATTGATAATGTGTTGAGCTCATTACAAATTGATAAGGAACAAAAGTCACTTAAAACCGTATGTTTTGTTATTTGTTTTTATTTTATATAACTTAGCTTAAATAATAATTTAAATTTATTGTTGATTAGACTTACATGGGATTTCAAGAGCGTAAAATGGCTGAGTTGAAGGAAGAATATCCTAACCTCAAATTATCTCAATATAAAGATATGATATACAAACTTGTAACACACTTATCAAATAATTATATAAATGATAATAATTTTGTAGTGGAAGAAATCGCCTGAGAATCCTCTAAATAACACTTAATAATTTTTACACAACTTCACGATCTTAATCTTTATACAACATAATACGTAATATTTATTATGTTTTATTCTAGAATATTAACAATGTGTTGGATATGATTAATAAGAAGAAACACAAACATATAAGTTACAGAGAGAGCTTACTACTGCCAAGAATAATAGAATCAATAAAAAATAATAAAGTACTTGTAACACTCAATAATGGATTAAATATAGTGGGATTTGTAGAATCTTATGGGAAAAAGGTAAAAACCCTCAAAATACACCAGGCTCTAGAAGAACTGAGTTTATTTACAAAATCTACAAACTTTAACAAAAAATTAAATGAAATCATTGAATTCTATTATGAAAAGTATAATTTACAAAACTGTGTAAGTAGGAATGTTAAGTTTTTTCCTGATTTTAAATCTTTTGTTATTTTAACAAATTGTTCTATTAACTATAATAAAAAGAACGTAAAACTGTCAAAAGTATCGATTAATGAATCCAACATCGCTGTTCTCACTCCTATCATTAGGGAATCAGAAACCGATAAATCCAATCACGTTTCTAACAAACTACTTGATATTAAAAACCTTATATTGACCAATCATATGAAAGAAATAAAAAGGGAAGGATACCTAAAGTGTGATCGTTTAGGCAAATATGCAACATAACACATTAATTTATTACTATATATTATTTGTTATAGGATAATTAATTATTATTGTGTGATTTACGATAATTTTCCAGTTCTTGTAATATTTTCTTAACAAAATCACTCTCTGCGTCCTCATCGTCCCATCCTATACACATTCATGGTTTGAATAGTTGTTACCGGCAGTCTCCCAATCCTCGTTCCAATCTGCTATCTCGGGATCATCAACAGTGACTATATTTTCTAAAAATTAATTTACAAATTGTAAATGAATTTAAATAATTCATGGAAAATAAATAATTATATTAAATGGATATGAAAAGAATAGGATTTTACCGATTTCATCGAATTCCTCCAATTCATCATCAGGCTCGTCGAATATTTGGAAATGCGAAGATACATCTGTCATTTCCTTATTCTCTGAAGCCTTATTGGTGTCTCCATCTGTGGAATCCATCAAAAGAGTTAACACAATTTCAAAATTAGTATAACTGTATTTATAAAAAACTTAATTCTTTTTAAAAATAAATATAGTTTAAAAAATAAAAATGATTTTTAAAAAATAAATTAACACGAAATTAAAAAATAAATTAACACAAAATAATTTAACCCGATGAATAATTGGAATTATTTTCCAAACTCCAATAAAATTGTGAGAAAATTACAGATAAAACCATCTCAGAGTTTGAACTGAAATGAACTACTCAAGTTGTGATAGTAATAATCTTGAAACGACGAGATTGTCTGACCTGACTTGTAGCTTCAACATACAGGTCGACGGGTTTGGCTGTGCAAACGAGGCCTTTGCCAACACTTCATATTTTCCTAGAAACTTTCCGGCAAGATTTATCCATGTTATCTTATTTACATTTTTTTCCATGGCCACACCCATTCCTATATACTTTACCACTTCATCTACAGAGTCTTGTAGTTTCTTAAACTGTAAGTTATATGTCCCGACTTCCTCGTGTTCATCTAAATTTTCCCATAGTGAGCTGAATTCATTCTCCGTCAAATTCCATTTACACATGTAGCTAGAAAAGTTGAGGTGTAGATTGTTGATGTTGAGTGAATCCTCGTATACTTCCGTGGGACAAACTACTTTATATTTTAAATTTACTTGTACATTTCCCATTAGAAGACTATTATACTCGTTACCCGGTGAATTGTTCCTCAACACTGTATACAGCATATCAGATTCGTTAGAGGAAAGTTGCTCTATTGTAGTGGAGTGTACAATTGTATAAGTTTCTGAGTTTTGACAGTCTGTCGTGTTAAGAGTTATTGACACGTTTTCAAGTGATTGATTATTTAGAGTATTTTCTACATTAAATCCAATAACCAGATGATTTGAGTTTACAAATAACTTTGCCATTACGTTATAGTCTTCCTCCTCTTCAGTTAGTCTTAAATTTACAGTAGGATGTAACTCAGTGACAGCTATATCCATGATATCAGGTGGTAAACCTAAAGTACTCTTTACTGGGAGATCCATTTGCATTTCAGTAAAGCTTTCCGTTGTGCGTTCCGTGCTACTGCCACTTGACATCTTTTCTAGCATGTAGCTATCAAATGAGTCTAATTGCTCAGATTCATCAACTCCATTTATTCTATCATTTAGCTTATTTAACAGCTTGGAAAGATTTACTTTTTCCTCTCCTAGTCTGTCATATATCTCCATCAACTCAGATAGTTCAGCTTTATAGTCACCGTTGGTTGCAAATAAACCATTTGATTGATCATTTAATTTCCCACCAAAACCATCCATGTCCAAACAATCCATAGAACCAATACCGTTCTCCAGACTACTTATGTAATATTGTGACATGTTTATATCAGAGTTGAGTTGAAAATTACATAGTGAATTTGTCGATTTTATTATGAATAGTATACACGTTCGTAGCTCTGGCAACGCTTTCGCTATGTTTTCAAGCGCATCAATGCTTGCACTCCTTACCAGTGGGTTCTCCAACATCAACCTATTGTATATGAAACGAATGTATTCGGTTGGATTAGATGTGTTTGGTATGTTTTCTCCAAGAAACTTTATAATTCTACAGTTAATTTCAGGGTATTCGCAGTCTTCGATGAACTCGCAGAGGTTAGAAATTCCCAATGTGCGTGCTTTCGGGATTTCTGAGACGATGTGGATTGTTGCTTCGACCATCTCAGCCTTCGGGGCGTAGGCTGTCTCCTGCCTAAAATTGACGGCCAGGAAATTGAGAACATGTCTGAACTTGTCTGGGTGTGAGATGCAAAGTCGTTTAATAGCTCTTGTGACTTCCAGCTTAAAGTCACCTGATAATGTTGATGCCTGGGTTAACAGACTCTCCACAGTGTCAGAACTTCCTGTCTGCAATAGGGTCAACAATGCCAAAGAACATAGTGTTCTATTACCGCATGTGATGAATGACTCAAGTTGTTTGTTGGCTGAATGTATTTTCTCTGGCATTATTTGTGCCAATTTGGAAATTTGTCTCATTGAGGCGAACGTGTACACGTCTCCTACCGTTAAAAAATGTATTAACACCTCAAATACTCTATTTATGATATCGTTATGTTCATAATAGTCATTTGAATTATTTTCTATTTGGCCCTTTCCTCTTTCATCTGGGCCATTAGAGTGTTTTGTTCCATTCTTGACATTTCCACCCTTAGATACAAAAGTTGTTGACAAAAGGTATATAGTGCCTTTAACGGCTTCAAGTTTTACCAATGGTGATGTGTGTGATAAATACTTAAGAAGCAGAGGTTTTGCTTCTGCAAATGACGAATTATAAACTGTAAATCTTATTATGAAACATATAACGTGTTCTCCATCATCTTCCAACATTTTCACCAACTTCCTTATCGACTGCTTATCATTATACCTGAGTATGAACAGGAGTATTGTGGCGTGGAAACGCACCATTTCGCTTTTGTTTGAAAGGCATGTTGTAATTTCTGAAAACCAGCGCTTGAGCATTTCTGAGTTTCGAAGCGACATTCCTATCGAGCAGAGCAAAGTTGATGATGAAACATAGGGCTGCTTATCCACCAGCGATGACTTTAAATATCGTTCAATTTGGGGTGAAACTGCTCCTTTCATGATATAACAAATGGACCTTATTGCGTTAGCTCTATAAACGTAGTTTTGGCTATTCATGTCCTTCGTTAACGAACTCGTTACTATGAAGATTTCAGTCTCGTTAACTGGCAACAACTTGATCAACAGATATATTAGTCTCCTCAATCTTTCATCGTCTGCTTCAAAGAGTCTTGTTACTCCAAAAAATATCTCTGTCGATTCTGTTTCTGACAACTTTTCGTTTCCGCATGACAGCATGCTCAAAATCTTCGTCAAGACTTTGGCACATTTCTTCGAGTTGATTGGAACCTTCGAAAAAATTCTAACATCTTGGAAAATTGAGTTTTTATCGTTTACAAACGCTGGTTTTGAGCCCTCGAATCGGCTCTTCAAGTCTCTAATCATGACTTTCTAGTTTTCCTACCGTTATTAACCTTATCTTGATGTATATTCTGAATTTCAGCCTATAATTAAGTTTATTTTATTTTCTATTTTATATAATCAAATATACAATTTTAGCCTATAACTGGCTACTATTTTCTCTTATTTTATGATTAAATTTTATTAAAATAATTTCAAAATTATGGTATAGTTAAGATGGAATTTTATTCTTGTGAATCCGAGTGATAAACTGAAATCACTGGATAAGTTAATTTAAATGGTTTAAAATACTTCAAAAAATTCTTCTCAACATTTTATTATGTATTGTTTTCTGAGTAAATAGTGTTATGTGTATTCATCAATCCCAATAAAACTCTTTTTACTGACTATTCCAAACGATTTCAATAATTAAAATTCTAATTTATAAAAAATTTAATTTACTATTTCTGTATTTATATATACCAATGTATTGGGTATGCATCTAATATATATCCAATAAAGAAATTTATATTATATTGATTATTATAGTTTTAATTTCATTTAAACTAGTGACATGAGATGTTTCGAGACGTCGACTATTTTTTTCCCGCAAATATGACATCTTCCGTTTTTATAAGCACTAATCACAAGTTGTTACACATTCAAAATACCACGCGTTGCAATACTTTCCATTTATATGTAAAAACACCTTACATATCTTGCATTGGTTCCCCTTAGCTTCCAGTCTATACCATTATATTAATGTATTTATTATTATCTATTAGGTATATATTGATTAATTTATGTATTATTGCATAAATGGTATCAAATCTTATTACTTGTCCTTTTTTGCCTTCTTTTCAATTAATTTGTTAACACCTATTGCGCATCTGTTTCCTAAAAAAATCTGTAAAGGGTGTGGAATTACCGTCCCTCTTTACGTCGGGAGTTGCCAATTTCGACAACTTTGATTCACACTTTTTACAAGGCATTATTTAGGGGAGGAATTACCATCATATATATTATTTTGTAGAATATTATAGTGTACAAAATATTTAAAATATGAAAAATGAATTTAATCGAACAGAGGATTATTGGAAGGCGTTTTTTTGGATACGGCTAGATTGTTAAACCCGTTAACTATATTTGATCCTAAATTTGAGAGGTTACTCCTCACGAGTTTACTTTGTATATTTACTGGGTTTGCGTGATGCGATGGACTAGTAAACCTATAATTCATTCTGTCCATTTCTTTTACACTATTTACACTGTTGAGATTACTCTTTCCAGCCTCCTCCACCCCTTTTACATTATCTGTAACACCATCAAATCTTCCTTTTGTCACGTTTTCAACTGAGTTTTGGATTGAGGGTGCTGTTGAAATACTAGTTGTGTTTGCCAAAGTCTTATTTTTATACAATACTGAGGCATATGATGCTGATGATGTAATAATATCTCTTTCTAGACTCTGGTCGAAATCATTTCCTTTAGAGAAATCTTTGTTAATTATACTAATTGCCTTCGCGAGCACTGAAGCTTGTTCCTTGAGTATTTGGCGTTCATGTGCAACGTGGTCTGGCTCACCAAAGAGTTGCTCAAGGTCCTCTTGCTGACTAAGTTGAGTATATATCTTATAATGCATATTCTTCTGACTCTTTCTGACTAGGAAATGGCCGACTATCTTTGGAACTGAGTCTCGTACATTTCTAAGTACTATTGAGAAGTAGACGTTGAGGCGTCTTCTGAACTCCTGAATGAATGCGGGACTGTATCTGGTCTTTCTTCCTCTGAAATTATCAATTGTTGTAGAGACTGCGTTAACTGTTGATTGACTCATCTGTGTTGCCTTGTCTAAATAGGTTTGATTTTCTTCTGGTTGTTTTTCCTCCTTCTCAATCATATACTTTGAGTCGTTTGTGAATATGTACAGCGTTTCGCTTTCAATGTATTGGTCTAGAATCTCGCGTGTTTTCTCCTTTTCTTCGTTGAAAAGTTGCTGACTCAGGCTTTGGACCCTCACACACAGTGAGGGAAAGCGTCCAAAAACTTTCTCAGCCACTTTAAAACTCAACAGCTCCAATGTCATATGCACTTTATCTACACATTGTGTTATTTCTGTTAATTTAAAGAGAAAAATCTTTTTTGACTAGTAATAAATAAAAATACCTAAACAGTCTTGAACTGATGGCACTATTTTCTGTAATTGTGGTAGCATTAGGTATTCAAATGTATCTGGTGATGGGAATCCTGGAAGCGAATCTCCTTCGTGGATTCTTATTGCCTGGTCGATTTCAAGGTCTGAAACCTTGTCAAAGACGTCCACTGTCATGAAGTGGTCCAGGAGGTCGTTGAATATTCCCCTTATTTGGACGCTTGAAACTGCGTCTGCGTCGAGAAATTCGTGGAGTCTGCTTACGAAACGTCCCTTTATTGTACCGCTGAACATTTCGCAAAATTCACTGATCAACTGCCACAAAAGCTCGATGCGCTCCTTCGGGTCAGTTGGTGCCTTATCTCCCATCTGTTCCAGCCTATCTCTGACGGTCTTAAGCCTTGTAGAAACCTCAAGCTTAAGTTCCGGTAAAACTGTCGAAATGTGTCTTAGCAAAACATTTGTCAATTTATCAACGAGTGAGCCTATCCCCCAAAGGCTTGGGTTCAGAGTACGATATAATTTGTGCTCATTAAAAAACTTGGTCTCATTCTAAATCATTAATTATTTTGTATATAAAATGTGTGATTGTAATCGTATAGAAACTTACTTCTATTGCTTGCTTTATCGTTACTCCATCTGAGATATCCTTTTGTGACCTGTTTTTAACTCCTGTGTACCCTAGTCTTAATGGCACTTCATCATTTTGAAGCATCGAAAGTGCGCTTGCTCCCTGATCCATTAAATCGATCTTAGTAATAACACCAAGAGTTCTCACACCCAGTGGATCTGCTCTTTTTGCCAACTGAAGTGCATCGCTCGTTGACATATCAACGTTTGCAGCCACCACTGCAAGGATGATTGTGCGCGGGTCCGAGGCGTAGCGCATGATCATGTCCTTGGTCAACATCTCGATATCGTCTGTCTGATCACTGTTCTTTAAAGGTACTCTAGTCACTCCGGGGAGATCAATTAATGAAAGATCTGGACAATCTGGAGAGAAAACTGAAAGTACAATAGGGTCATCTACAATTCCTTTCTTATCTCCTGCTCTTTCGTTTGTCAGTTGTTGAATGTGATTTCGAGCCTTCTCAAAGTCGTAAAAACGTTCATCATTGCCTTCAAACACTATGTAGGGTTTACATTTATCCTCAGGTGATGAAGGCTTAAGCCTGTTTAAGCGAAACTCGATAGGTCTTCTGGTTACTATTCCATCCCCTCTAGGAAGGAAATCTATACCTACGATGCTCTCCAGAACACTGCTTTTCCCGCTGCTTTGGGTCCCCGCTACACAGATCCTGGGCAAATTTATATACTTATGTAATCCAACATCACGCAAGTCATCCTACAAATGTTATATAAAATATTTTATATAATATAATATATATAAATAGTATATAAAATATGGAAAACAAAAATAAAGTCTATATATGTATATAAATGTGAACTAACAACAAGACTGATGAGTTTGCGTAAGTTTGAATTAACATCTAACGGCATTTTTAAAAGAAAATAAGAATCAAATCCGATAAAATGCTAAATTACACACGTAAAAGTGACATTTCAACTATTAAGGTCCAAATATGATACAAATCCCACTAATGACCCACTAATAAACTATAAAATAAAATTTTAATATAATATAATGTGATAAAAGTTAGTATATGAGTTTGTAGAATTTTCAAATGGGGACCTTAGAACAAATAAAGAGAAAATATCCAATATTATAATAAAATTTTTATATGGTGTAATACATTTTAATAATTATTTGTTGACTTTAGGGTTTGTCCTATTTTTATTCTAAAATGCCAAATTCACCATATGAAAATGATGTTTCTAATGATTCGAATACTTTACAATCCTCTTCAGATTCACGTAATACCAATAGAGTTATGTCTTCTTCACAAAGAAACAGTAGAATAGAGAACACTGCTCACAGATCAAGTGTTAACTCCAGAAGAGTGGGATCACTATCTGATCTAGTAATAGATGAACATTCCAGGAGTAGGTACAGGGAAAATGGTTCCATGAGTGATGGTAGAACTCGAAGCAGTAGCCGAACTACCAGCGGTAATCCCTACTCTCGCACTAATTCAAGGTCTCAATCGCCTTCAAATGACGGTTCTTCCCTTCCTAGCCAACCCAATGGTTCGAATGATAATTCTACTTCTGTACCCAATAACTCAAGGATAAATAAGAATAAAAGACGTTTTTTACAACGCTGGGATGATTCTAACACAAATTCAATATCAAATGAATCCAACGAAGATAGCGTGGAATCCATGCCATATGTATACCAACAGAGTGAATTTCTGAGGATATGCCAAGATATAATAAGGAAGTGTGATTCAGAAGATGTGTTGGTTAATTTTCTTGAAACTATAGATAAGGGAGAATGTTTTGATTTATCATTGGTTAGGGATCAGCAATTGAAAAAGAAGCTCAGACACTTATCTAAAGCACTCTATTTAGAACGTTTAGATTCAAAATATAAAAGACCTCCAGAATGTACTATATCTCTCCTCACAATATATAATGAACTGTTACCATTTATAAGGTCAAAAGTTAGTAAACAAGGTGAATATACTAAACCTAAACAGATTGAAGAACCAACTAAGGAATCATCAAAACCAGGTCCAGAATCAAGATTAACAGTGGAGGAGGCATCCGAATTGTTAAGCCTTAGAGAAATGCACGAACAGGGTTTCTTTGTGGATTACGAAAACATAGAAAAGGAGTTTACCAAACGTCATAAACAAGTTGACCTTTGGGGGAAAACTCCAGCTGAACAAAAGGCCCTACTTGAGTCCCAATCAGATGAGAAGGATGAAACGCCCTGGAACCACTTTGATCGAGATCGCGATTTTCTGAGTTCAAACACTGTTAAGTTAGGTAAAGTTGGAGAAAGGACTAAATTTCTTGATTCCACTCGAGATTATAAGGAATCTTTCAAGCCTGTAGCTAAAACCTCATCATTCATATAATTTTCCTCTAGATTTTAATTTTTCATCCTACTACATTACACATTATATTATGTATTTTATTTTTAGAAAAATGGTAGTTTTTATAAATTGGTTTAAATTCATCTAATGTGTATCATAGATTTGTATCATTAGTTTGTGAATAACCTTAAACACTAATCTGTTTAAGAAGTTTAAATTATATTTTTGGTGATGAGAATTTTAAATAAATGAAGGAATATTCTGAAGATTACTTGAAAAAGTTCCATGCGCTTGGAATTGAGGGGAGCGCTAACAAATTAGGAATAGCCGTAATAAGAGGTGACGGAGAGATACTTTCAAACGTAAGAAGAACGTATTCTCCTCCAGATGGAGAGGGATTTCTGCCCAGACAAGTCTCCAAACACCACCGGGAGAATATGGCCTCGCTCCTGATGGAGGCACTTGAGAAGGCAGGGATAACTTTATCAGATTTGAGTCTGATCTGCTACACGAAGGGGCCTGGTATAGGTTCGGGACTACATGTGGGAGCTTTAGCAGCTAAAACTATACATTTTATCACCGGAAAACCAATTGTGGGAGTTAATCACTGCGTGGCACACGTTGAAATGGGAAGGTTTCTGAGTGGATATAAGAAGCCGGCAATACTGTACGTTTCAGGAGGAAACACCCAGGTTCTCTCCTATGACGAAAAAAGGAAAGTTTACTCGGTTTTGGGTGAGACCCTTGATATAGCAATTGGAAACGTGTTGGACAGAATAGCAAGGCTCTTGCACCTTCCAAATAAGCCTGCTCCAGGCTTATCAATAGAGTTACAAGCCAGGAAATCGTCAAAGAACCTTATTCCACTACCTTTTGTAGTTAAGGGCATGGACTGCTCCCTTAGTGGCCTGTTAACGAAATGCGAGGATTTGATTGAGCATTTCAAGACGAAGCTTATTATGAGCGAAGACTCGGCCTTTGAGTACGAGCAGTTCAAAGTTGACCTTTGCTTTAGTGTCCAAGAACACACTTTTGCAATGTTGATTGAAATGTTAGAAAGAGCCATGTCATTTACTGGTATTTCTACTTACTTCACCCATATTAATGCATGGCATTTAATGGTGTTATAGATTCCGATGAGATATTATTGGTTGGGGGAGTTGGGTGCAATTTAAGGCTTCAAGAAATGGCGAATTTAATGGCTAAGGAAAGAAATGCAAAGCTGTTTCCCATGGATGAACGTTACTGTATTGATAATGGCGCAATGATAGGTATAATTTACACAATTCCACCTTTGAGAATATAAATATTTTATTATAGGATACACTGGGATGATTGATTATTTATACGGTCTGAAAGAAAAGTGTGTGTTAGAACCGAAAGAAGTAACAGTTTCGCAGCGTTATAGGACTGACCAGGCTCCAGTTCACTGGATTGAGTAACTAAACGACATTTCAATAAATAATACACAAAATTCTGTATTATTAGATTAATTGGAAGGATTTGCAATAAGCTGTTCTAGTCCCTTAACAAGTTCATTTGTTGAGCTGATCCAACCTTTTAATTTCTGTCTGACCAATTCCAGCCTACATCAATAATATACTATTATATATTAAATCTATATCATAGGTGAATAATCTATGTTGATTATAAATAAATATAACTTGTTAGTATCAAGAATTCTCGGTTGAACCCATGTGACTTGGATAGTTCCTTGTGTTTGGTCGATATGGCCTTGGATAAGGTTACAACCCAGTGCCTTGAGTATAAAGGGCTCTACTTCGTCCATTTGGATTTTACAGTGCTCTACTATCTCCTGAAATGATAAAGATCTCTGTTTATTAGGCTTTCTGAACGCCAAGTTCAGTAAAGCTATTAAAGTTAGTTTATATCTAAGCTCCGGTTCATGACCATTTAACTCCTGAAATTATTATTATCAAAATATTAAATGAGGAGGGTTAAATATCCGGAATCGTCATACCGAGTGTGTAATTTGTCCTTTAAAACGCTCCAAAGCCTCCTCGAAAAGTTGTAAGTTTCCTTCGTTAAAAATTAGTAAAACCTCGTAGAGCCAATTATAATCACTTCCCTTCAAATAGTGCTCAATTATGGGTTGGTGTATCTAATCCAAAATACAATTTTGTTTATAAAATTTTATAATTTTTATAAACTTATTTAAACTGTTTTAACTGTGTAGTTATTACCAGTTCGCCAAAACCGAAGCTATCTGGTGCCAGAATTGATGAAATTGTAATGGTAACGGCGATGGTTTTCCTTTCATTTTCAGAAATGTCGTCTAAAGGGAACATAATCTAGTAAAACCTACTTATCGATGTGTACGCCAGGTACATAATGCAATCTTTGTAACATTGCGAATAACTTTTCGTGGCCTAGTATTAAAATATAACCAATTTATACATAAATTGTATGTCATAAAATATGTACTATAAATTACCTTGTTCATGTAAGCGGATGCATGATAAAATGAGCTATGTACAGAAATATCCAGGTTTAGACTGTTGTTCACAGTCTCACGAACAGAGTCCAGTAATGCATCGCACTCTTTTGTTTGGCCACTTTTCACATAGTGGTATGACTAAACAATTATATTCTATGTGTATATAATTTCTATGATTAGTAAATCCAATTTGGCTTACTTTTGCGATTTGTAACATGATATACGCTTCTCTATCAGTTTGCATAAACTTATCGTATTTACTCAAATGTTCAAGTGCTGATTTAGGGTCTGAACAACAGATGCTGAATTGAAAAATTACCCAAAAGTTCTGAGGAGAGCTTCAAAAGTTTACAGAAGCTTAGGATATTGAAGGAATCCTTTAGCGGATGCACAACCGACTCGAAAACCTGTAGTTTGTGGTCACAAGAGACTGAAGGATCCGACATTAACGTAATCAAAGAGCCAGTTAACTCATGGTATAACTTGTCCGTTAGGTACATCTTCAAATGGACTATTAAGTTGGATAAACTAGGGTAATTAGTTTCCAGCAAGTCCAACGTGTGTTCTGCATCTCCTTTCATCTTAGAACAGCTCTTTTTCGACAAATCTTCCAATTATATCAAACAATTAATCTACCGATAAGGCAAAATTAATTTAATTCAGTTGGTTATTGTGTTTAAAATTAATTAATGACATTAATGATAAATTAGGTGTAAAATTGGATCTTGAAATTTAATGTTTAGTCCCATAAACTAACGAAGATGTGGAATGATGGAGAATCATAAAAATAGAGTAATTATGTTAAACTAGCTAAATCTGTTATATTTTTAAAGTTTCAATTATAAATTAATGTTTAATAGATTTTTTAATAAATAAATTCAAGAAAATAAATAATATTTTGAAGAAATCATAAAACCGTAAGAAATGAATAGTTAAAGCTAAGATATTACACGAAACAGAGGATCCAGCTAACAATATTTAAATTAACATAATAATGTAGATTATAGGAAATTAATTCAAATCTAAAGACAGCGATCTAGATATTTTAAATGAGCATGCGATGGAAGAAGATATAAATGGGATGAGCATATGTATACTAAAAATTTACAAAGATCACAATTTATTGAACGAATTAAGATTATTGTTTTTAATAGATTCAAGTCTGTAATGATATAAAATATAGAAACAAATTCGGTCCCCACAGTATAGATTATTATCAATACGTCATCAAGATTGCATTCAGTATAAATTATTTATTAGTTGTACAATAGTTATAATTTTAAATTTAATTAGATATATCCTCATAAGATGAATTGAGAGATAACTTTCTAAATCGAACAGTGTTTATGCAGATATAATAATATCTGCTCCCCGTTTAGTAAACGGTGGAGATTTAACAGATTTTGTGTATTTAATTCATAATTTTTAAAGGTGTAATCAAAGGATATTGCTATATAAAGGTAAATTCATACCCTAAATATATCCTTTCACCTTGTAAAAGTTTAATATACCCAAAACTCTGTATTTATCCTGTCCATATTAATTTTGTGATTTTGCTAATATCTCTAGCAATCTAGAGATAATGCCGATATATTAATTTTGATTTAAACTTACCTATATATACATATATGATCCATGAATTAGCTATTAGGTATGGATAATTAAATTTAGAGGACTGAGAGATGGATCTGGTGAATCAGGTTACGGCCGGTGAAGCTGCTGGGGTCAAAGATCCGGTTACTGAAGTGGTGCATTTGTCTGATGTGAACTTGGAAGCTCTCCTGGAGGACATGGAGACGGAGTGCTCGCCCGAGACATTGCTGGGTGTCTCAAATGGATCACCCGAGAAATCATCTGCGAAAAATTATTTGTGGTGCGCAAAGAAGAGCTCGAGCTCTCTTCAGTACCAATCGACTAAAACAAACTCAAAGATAAATAAATCGTCTTTTAGTAATTCGGACAGCGATATTGACTCGACCTGTGGAATGGTGAACATCCACAACGACAGCAGGTTCAACATGTGCGAAAACCCCTCAGATCTTTGGTTCGGGCTAAAAATGTCAGACGGAACTCCCGTCGTCATTAACTCCCGCAACAAAAATTTCAGGAACCCAGGAGGACCACGAAAGCATTCATATCGTAACAAACAAAGACCAAGGTCCTTCAGAGGTCCCATCGACTACTCCTCTGGTTTCTTATCAATCTCCAAATACATTGGCGTTTCCACTTCCAGAAGTGAGGTGTACTACTCCGGGTCGTCAGTGCGACGTCAGAATCTCGATTTGAGTCCTAACATTAGGCCAAGTCACAGGAGCAAGGGCTTTTTAAGGAGGCCCAACGGTCCGAGGTACAACTCGAAGCTTCGCCAAGATTACTTACCCAACAACAATTCTTTCTTAGATAATTTAAATTAGCTACTGTTCAATTTCTTATCCACATTTACATGCTTTACTTTTCACCTTTTACAATCTAGCTTTGATGTCACCTAGGTCAGGCTCAGAACTAGTGGATGAAGGGCGACGATGGAACATCGTTGAAGAACATCTTCTTAATCAAGTACATCGAAACCGCTGTTTGTACCTGGTCGTCTAATGTGTACTTTCTCCCTTCCGAGAAACTGTTCTGACCCGCTTCTGGTCCCACAATCACCGAGTTACTATCCTCCGAAGAGACAGACCTGGGCATCACTGACAATTTTGTGCTCTTTGAAAACAGCTCCTAATGAATATTTTAGGGTGAAATTTGAAAGTAGTTTCATACTAAGATTAAATAAATAAGTTGAATAGCTGGTAATTGGTATGTTACATAGGGTAGGTTTCCTGACATCAGCATAACTCCCTTGTGTGAGCTTATTTTTTCTGACACAGGTTCAGAATCTATGTCCAACCCGTCTTTTGAGGAGTGACAAAGAAGCAAATCATTCTTTTTCGCAAACTCCAGCGTCTCGTGGATTGTTCCTCTCGAGTAGGGAATCGTAGATAGTGAATACTACACCAACATTTGTTTTATTAATTTAATTTATAAATAGCGGTAATAAACACTAAAACTATAAATACTAAGTATACGTGAGATGAGCGAATAGTTAGTGGGTCCAGAAGATCAATGTCTCCGTTTTTAAGAACCCAAACTGCCTGCCACTGAAGAGCCTGTGCAGATCGAATTAAAGTACCCAAATCAGCATCCGGAGTCCTATTTGTCTTTTTGGTGCTTGGACAAAGGCATAATACCAATTTTGGTATTCCAAGTATTGATGAGGGTTTTGGGTAAGGTACCTCAGCGAGAAGACCTTTATCATAGGACTTCAAATTCCCAACCTGCATTTATTTTCATAGACGAAACGAACCTTCTGGAGAACTTTTTTAGAAACCAACAAAACCTTGTCGGACTTGACATCAGGGTCCGAGAGTAGATTATTTGAGTGCGATGTAGTGTATATCCTGTTGCAAGGGCCGTTACGAGCACAGTATTCCTTTATTAGCTTTAAGCTAGAAAGCAACACTAATCCTCTGTAACTCCTATACCATCCAATAAAGGTGTAAAAGATTTTATAGCTTGTATATGAATTATAATATCAAGATTTTGTATATATGTAGAATGTGTAAAAAACCTGTAATTTGAACTATACGACAGTTTAAGAAGATGATTAACAACCGGGTGGTGTATGGACCTTAAAACTGGAGGTTTTGGTGAACTATTAACAAGTCTTGTGAAAAAATCCGAATTCTTTGAAGAGTTATTAGAGGCCTTGAATATGAATCTTCTTCGATTCACAATTTCTTCTAGTTTACTGTTACTTCTACTAACTTTGGGTTTTAAGATATCCTTTAATTTATGTTTTTTGTTTCTTTTTGAGTGTATAAGGGCCTTTTCCCTCAAATCTTCCAATATCTTTCCCACGACATCTGTGACTGTCATTTACTTGAATCAATATTACAATTCTTTCCTTTAAATAAAATGTACATTTTTTAAATATATAAAAAATTATGTTATTGTGTAAAATTTGTAGGAAATTAATAAACTCTGTTATGTGTGGGTATTGCGTCAAGTTGAGTTAGATCTGTGATAAAATGAGTAATGTGTGGAAAATACTTGGGAGTATGTCCAGTACTCTGTTGCGATAACTGGGTCCGAGCTTGAACTGGAGTGGATTCCTTTCCAAATATAGTACTTTGAGAGCTTTAAGTGATGTTAGAACCTTAACCTCACTCAAATCATCAATCTCATTGTCATTCAACTGAAAAGATTATAAACTTGAAAACCTACCCACAACTCTTCAAGTGTATGATTCTCAGCTAGTGGGTGTATCTTAGAGATTCTGTTATTTCCAAGGTCCAATATGACAAGATTAGACTAAATATTTGTCAAATAACAGTAATTGTTACCATTAAAGATATGAATGATGGTATTTCTGTAAGTTTGTTGTAGCTCAGGTAGAACTCCCGCAAATTCGGCAAGTTTTTTAATATACATTCGTCCCACTCCCTCACTCTGTTGTTCTGTATGCTACACTTTTCCAGGTTTGGGAGCTCAGGAATCGACTAAATCACGATTTTAAACAAAAATTTACCATTGTAGTCAGCTTGTTCTTTCCTAGCCATAAAGCGTTTAGTGTTCTCAGGTGTTCAACGTCTCCATAGTCTCTTACCTTATTAGAGCCTAGCTCTAACAAAGTCAAATTCTTAAAATGGGCTAAGTTACAAGCCTACTTAATTATTAAACTAAAAATTCTAACCTCGGAAATTTTATTATTACTAAGGTACAGTTGCTCTAGTTTATCCAGAGTTTCAAGATTTTCGATTTTGTCGATTTCGTTAAATGACAGATCAAGAACCCTAAAGTTTCTAAAAATAGAACACTTACTTCAAGTTTGTTAAGTTTTCTAGGTTTTCTATATGTTTTATTCGATTTTGGTAGAGATCTAGGTGTTCAAGTTCTGTGTTTTGTTCAAGATTCTCTATTTTGTGTATGATATTTGATACCAAACACAGTTTCTACATGAAATATTATTTTTTTATTATTTTTGGAATTTACCTTTAGGTTTTTTAGGTGACTTAAGTTTTCGATGTATTTGATTCTCGACAAGTGGAACTCGACCACTTCGGCTGAATCTTCCACTGTTAAATCTTGTCCGATTCTCTGTATTTTGACGGATTCTTCATCGTCCATTTTTGGTTTACAATTTTCATGTATATTATATATAGAGTGTGACATTTTGGGGTCAGAGTTCAAGGTTTAAACAACAAAAATTAACTAGGGTTGAATTAATAATATGACATTAGAGTTATGATATTAATTCGTTAGGTAGCTGTAGTTCCTGCTGACTTGGTATACGTAGATATTTCCGTCGGTTGATCCTGCGTACAGCACTCTGCCGTCGGGAGACCAGCACAAGGAAACACACCAGGGAAGTCCAACCTTCTTTGTTCTGTCGTTGTTTATCTCTGCTAGTATGTTCTTGTTTTCCAGATCCCAGATCTTGATTGCCTTATCTGTTGCTGCGCAGAGCCAGTAATTGCAGGGTGAAAAGCATAGTGCGTTAATTGTAGATCCTGCATCCAACAGGTGCAAGCTATTGGCTTCCTTCATGTCCCACAACCTTGCTACTCCATCCTTACCACCCGATGCACAAAGTGAGCCGTCTGGTGATATTGAAACTGAATATACTACACCCTCGTGACCATATAGTGTGTGTTTCAATTGGCATGTTCTTAGGTCCCAAACCTACACATTTTCAATAATTATAAATTAAAATTAATCAAAAGTATACAACTAATTTATTTTATCTTTTATACCTTAATGAGTTTATCCCATCCTCCTGAAACAAAAATCGGTTCCTTTCCACTTGGAGAGAACCTGACACATGACACCCAGTCGGTATGGGTTGAGTTGGTGATGGTATATTTGCATTCTGCTAGTGTGTTCCATAGCTTTATTGTTTTGTCTCTGCTTCCGGAAATGATTTGACGGTTATCTGGGCTAAATGCTACACTGTTTACATCCTTTGTGTGTCCGTTAAACACTCTGACTGAGCATGCCTTGACCAGGTCCCACAGTCTTAGTGTTCCGTCCCATGAGCCTGATAATGCAAAAAGTCCATCTGAGGACATTGAAACGTCCTGTACTGTTTGTGAGTGGCCTGTCAATGCTCTCTTTGCCACACCTACTTGACCGTCAACTTCATCATCGAACATTTCCCATATCATGAGTCTCTTGTCTAAAGATTCATTATTAGAATAATTAAATTGTTATCAGAAATTAGTTTTCACAGCACTTGTAACTCAGATGAGCTGGGTTGTGGTTCATCATTTAGGGTTTGTTACTTACCTCTGGATGCTGATATGATTGTGTTGACGTCTGTCTTCAGTGGAGTTGAGATCGATGTGACCCAACCATGGTGTCCTCCTGTGAGGACTCCTTTAAATTCTAAGACGCTGTTGCTTAACTTTTCAGTTGCTACGGAGCCCATTTTTATGAATCAAAGTTTACAAATTAGTTATCAATTCCTAAAGAATTCCATTTAACATTGTTTTATGGAATTTGTATATTTAATTATTTTAATTAATTTATTATATAACGGGTTTAGTGTTGCGATTACTAAAAATAATGGAATCCAAACACAGAAAAACAGATTGTTAAATAAGTGAGGACAAGGAAGAATATCTAAACTAACTACTAATATTATAAATATCTTACATTAAAGATTTGGAACCTAAATTGGTTTTATTAAATTATGAATAATTCTTATTCGATTACAGTATTGGGTCTATTAAAACTTCTCGTCAGCCCCAGTGTCACCGTTAAATTAGGGAAATGTGTATTTATTGAATTAATCAATTCTTTAATTCTGATCCATCATCATTCTTTTCATACCTTTATTGAGATTTACATTCCCCTCTAGATTTAACTCTTTCCATTTTAATTTTTTTTGCTAATTTATTAAATTCCTTCCTCATTTATTTATTTATTTTGATAATTATCTAATATATAATTTTATTCTATTTTATATTAGATTTGCAACATTTGTACCATGGAACAAGTTGGTTTTCTGAATTTCCAAACCACAAACTGTTGCTACAAGAATCAATTTAAATGAGTATACAGGATCCTTCCGGTGTAGTCCTCCGGCTGGATAGTTAGAGCTCATACACTTCAGTTAGCCTATTTTTAGTTATTCTATACTCTTAGTTTCCATCTTTCGACATGTTTAGCAAGAGTTTTCTGAGTAAATTGCTCTTTATATTCGATGACATTTCTTCAAGTTCAGCTTTTCGTGAATTCTTCAAGACTGACACCAGAGTTATAAACAACACAGGGTCTTGTTTTAGCAAGCTTTGGTCTGAGAATGATTCCAGGAGTTTCCTCTGCAATTTAAAAACTGAATCAGAATCGAAGGGCGTTGAAAGTGTTTTCAGGTGACCAACGCTAAAAGTTGGAACCAGTGTAGAGTAGACCTTGAATGTTTCAAAATCCACCCATAAATTCCTCCCAATTAGTAACATCAACGATTCATCTGACCAAACCAAGTTTGAGCATTCTTCTGTTGAAATCCAGGACCCAAACAACAAGAGTAGTCCCACAGTGAGGGGTGAATCAATATTCCCTGAGTTAAACTTCATTACCAACTTTCTACACATCCTATTCATTTCCTCTTCATCAGAAAAGTTATCCACTAGTGATGGAACTTTATTTTTTAGAGGCTCTATTCCCATAAATGTGTTCAAGGCGTTTCTCCAATCTTTACTGATATTATCTGAACTCTCGTTTGTCATCTCTATATTGTTGTTCATAGAACTTTCAGTATCATGAGTTTCAAAATCTTGAATACCCCCTATTAAATCAAAAAGAAGTGATTGTAACAATTCATACTGTTTTAAAGTAACCCTGGAGAGCAAATCTTGGGAGTCATTTGAGCACAGTGAGTATACAAACTGTGAGAACTGATAACCAGGAACACACCACCCTAATAATTTCGATCTAAGACTACTACAAAGCAATTGTGACATTAAATTAACCTCATCCTCAAAAGTAAACCGCGAATTTGACGTAATGTGGATTGGAGCACACGTCAAATATCCCAGGAATGAAACAACTGGTAATCTTTGGTCACCTACTCCATATCTTGAGAGATACTTATTAAAGTCAAAGTACGAGTCCAAAACTCCATCGAATTTTTGGGAAAACTTATGCTTTAACAAAATTAAGGCATCTTGAATCATTTCATAATCTATTGATAGTGCCAGTACTGTAAACAATGCGTCAGAGCTGTTGAACCCAAATTGGAATAGGTTAATGAGATATTGTAACCATGGTGTCAAAATAGGCACTGACTTGACTATGTAAAGCGAACAACTTAGATAAAAGGACTTTGTTCTAAATAGGCTAAAATACACACTCTTCAACTTCTCAATCATCTTTTCAGCAAGTTTAAAGAACCCTTCATCTAGCACTTGAAGATCCCTGACCAAGGTTCGTTTTTCTTTGTTCCAGACTCCCAAATTTCTAAACCAAACTATGGTTTTAAGGACTACATTAAGGCAGTTGAAGGGCAACATGGACCTATTAAACAGTTTCTTAACCAGCTCCTGGTTATGTAAACATACACCTGAGCCTGATTGTTGGTAATTTTCAAACCATGGTATTGACATAAGCAAATCTGGTATCTCTAATGAGCCTACCAATCTTTTCAACAGAAGATTTGATAGGCTAAATAACATACCAACTTGACTCTCAATGTCATTCAAACTATCCAATGTTGTTAGTGAGTTAATATGCTCGTAATTAATCTGTAAAAGGCTGAATAGAAAACTTAAACCCTCATCACTCCAATCATTATGCCTTTCAAGAAGATAAAGCAAGTCAATGACATTTGTGAAAATTTGCTCAGGGTAATTATGGAATTTGTCTAAGCTTACGCAGGTAGAAATATGTTTAATGAGTGCAGTTATTGGTTCACAAAAATCTTCCAGATATGTATTTGGGGTTTTAAAATCCTTAAAATTTTCTTTTACTTTGAAAAACGCGAGATTCACTAGTGGTACAAACTCCTCCAAAAAATCAATAGTGTATCCTCTAATTGCCCAAATAGTCAAGCATTTTATAGCTACAGATGTGTAAGTTTTTAGAGATTTGGAGTTTTCCGTTTTTTGTAAATCCAAAATTATATTAAGTTCGTAAAGTTCCCTATTAAAACACTGGGTGACTGTATGCTTTATGAGTGCTACAGTGGAAGTGGAATGAAAATAAGACTCCAAATCACTCATGTATATTGACAGGTACTTAATCAGATATAATACAGCGCCTCTTAGGTGAACTGTTGATTTTTCATCACTTCTAGTGCTAATTATTGAATTTACCAGACTTTCATAATGGTTTTTGAATGGTTCAAATTTAGCCAATGCGTTTGCCAACGGTGTTTTGAAATAGGCCAAAAATCCACAAATAGATATGGTACAATACAGCTGAACTGCCGTGTTACTGTTATATCTCTTCATAATTAACAACAATTTATCTATTATGTTATTTTTGGACAACAGAAACAATCTATTATCCACTAAAAAATCCAACTCGTCCTCAGACTTGTACCCCTCTGGCAACTCAAAAATCTCTCTTAACAACTCATCTGTTGAATAATACTGAAATTTGCCCTTTAATGATGATAAATAAAATGATTCCAGATCACTTTTATATTTTAGGCTATTTTTGGAACCACTTGTGTCAGAACTGCAAAGTAAGTCAGTATCCAGGAGGTCCAAGTAGAGTGGGTTCCAATAGTAAATGTCCACTCCTGAATAGAACTGGTAATAGTCGAAGATAACATCCTCTAGTGGGCCCACTGAATAAAGTGAATCTGGCTCTTTGTTATCATTATTAGGCACCCAAAATGCAGTGTCACCAAACACCAGAATTGACAGGCACCTCAGAGAATCTATTAGAATATTTAGTGATAACTGATATTCACATATATAGTATCCTACTTTGGGCAACAAATTCAAATCTCTGTTAATATAGTTTTTCCATCTATACTGATCATAACCAAAAAAACACTTGGGCCCTTCTGTTGATTTAACTTCTTGGTATGACCGGAACAAAATATTAGGCAATGTTCTCATGGATACTTGAACTTGTGGTTTAAAGCTACTCTGTGATAGGTGAAGTATCTCTGGAAGTGTGTAGCCTGGCTTATCTGGATCAAGACCATGGTTATAAAGAGAACTTTCATATGTTGTGTGGTCAGTATTTTCAGATTCACTTAGCAAAAATCCTTCAAAGTTAAACCTCAGGGAATGTAGTTGTAATTCTCCTTTATCTTCTTCTTTTGTTTTTGACTCTGGTGGGTTCATCCACTCGTATTTTTGAAACTCATTTTTGTTAAACTTAAAAATCAATTCATTAGGTGATGGTTTGTAGTCGCTAGGTTTCTGCTCTGTTTCACTTTTATTTATTCCTTTACTCATCTCATCCCTATACAATCAATATTTGTAATTAAGCTAACCTTTTAAGTCTTCTTTCCTTTATAAAATCACATGTTTCTTTTCCTAGTTTTTCGTACAAATATTTTTGCGCATCCTTGATCTCATCAATTGACATCTCCTGGAGAGGTTTAATCAGAAAATCTTCATCTTCCTGAGGTTTAGACAGTGTTAAGTCAGACAAAGTCCTATGTTTAGCTTTAGGAAAGCCGCATGGGTCGAATGTTGGTAATGGAATGTCATTTGGGGAATCATCTTCTTCAAAGTGCTCAACTATATCAAAATCATTTGACATTAAATTGAAGTCGGTATCCTTTTCACCATCATCTGGACTCATTTTTATGACGAGTGTTGGAATATATATAATATTGAAGAAGTTTATTAATCATAATAGTTTATTTTCAAACTAATATGATATTACATGAGAAATGGCTAACATTTTATTAAATGTAATGAACAAGCATAAATAATGTAAAACAAATTTAATTACAAATAATTTTATTGTAATTTGGTGAAACAGATTGTGTAGTGATAAGTTATTTAGTTATTATTCAAATTTAATTAAATCGAACCTTTTTGGTTATTTTTTGAATTTTCATAACGAAAATAATTAAATTTCTTAAAATCTCAGTAATAAAGTGAAATGTGTAATAATTATTTTGTTTAATTAATATAATGCACTCATCGTTATTTGTTGACTTGGAATCGTGATTCTTGAGAACTTCCTTTTATTATAATTTTAAAATGTGTTTGTTTAGATTTCTTGGTTCTGATTTTAAATTATTGAACCTATTAGTAAATTACAACAAGTTTTATTCCCCTTCACTTACTTACCCCTTAAATTTCGCCAAGATTGTAAAATACAATGGACTGGGCAAGAGGTTCACTTCTTCATTGTCTGAGAATTCAGATTCCACATCAGTTTCTGATATATACTTTAAAACGCCTACTAGTGAAAGGGTTTTTTCTGATATTTTAACAATGGATTCATTGTCGCCCAGAGAGTTTAGAATATTTTTAAATGATGTAGTCAAATTAAAGGTTGATGACGTTTTACTATGGTCTAAAGCTGCGACTTACTGCATAGAGAATGCGTCCAAATTTAAGTTTTTTGACGCTTTGTCAGTTTTAGAATCGTTTACTCAAGCAAAAATCTACGACAAGGCTCTTTTTACTGAATTTTCTAGATATCTAACAATTCAATCTCCGATGATGGAACCACGCCACTTGATTCAGTGCATAAATGTATATGCTTTTTCAGGGACTTTCCCACAGGCTTTATTTCTGGAAGTTTTCTATGGAATAATTAAACAGTCTGAGAAGATGTATGCAGCTGAATTCGTGGACATGTTCAATTGCCTCTCTAAGTGGAACATTAAAAATAAACAGGTTTTATCAGCTCTTTGCAAAACTCTGGCTAAGAATGTTAGTATTTTGAGATATGCTGAACTCACACAAGTGGCGGCATGCTGCAGAAATTTGGAAATAGAAGATGAGACTTTTCGTTTTATTTTAGACTCTTGGCAAAAGAAAGAATTGGCCATGATGACTATCCAGGAAATGCTGGACTGTTTGAAGGTTTCCCATTTTAATACTAATTTTGTTATAGAAACTCAAGAACATTGAAGTTAAGTTGGAAAACTACGAGGAACTACTATTTAAAGAGTTTGTAAAGGTATTTAATATTTATCTAATGATTAATAGCAAGTAAATGAATTGGATGGTGATGATATTGCTCAGTTGGCAGATCCGTTTGATTGCCTTGAGTTTTTGAAATCAACAGGTGCTCTCTCAAAAGTATTGTTGACTATAAATTATTATTAATAATTAGGAATTCTTATTATCACTAACAAAATGGTGTGCTGACGCAGTGCATAATCCTCCAACAAGGTCACAAAAAAGACCCCTTAGTCATCAATTAGTCGAACTCTACAACTTGGTACAGTAAGTTAATACAACATTTCATTATTATAAGGGAGTATGGAATAGAAGAAAAGTATATTGACAAAGCAGTACTTAAATTTGTAACATCTAAAGGTTAGATTATCAAAGAAAATTATTAACAAACAGGGGGGTTAAGATTAAGGAACCCTAAACCCATTCCAACAGTCTACAAACCTAACAGAAAATATGTATTTACAGATGATCCTGAGGTAATTGGTAATAATTTAGAATTATTGATTAGAATCCGAGACCTATTCCTGAGATTAAATATCTCGAGAATGATATTCCACAAGAATCTGAAAAGTCGAAACACATTAATAAAATTGTGGAAGAATTGGTTCGTTTATGTCATTAAATATTAAATTACTGTAGGAACCATACCCAAAATTTTTCGATAAAATTAATATTAAGAAACCTTCCACACAGAGTTGTGGCAAGGCATCATTTAGATTAAAACCCAAAACATATCGGCATAAAAACATTCCTGTAAAACAATAATTTTTTGTTCATTATATATGTATTGTATTTTGGAATACTTAATTCAGTGTATTTATTCTTGTAAAATATTAAGCCTATGAGTTGATGTGAACAACAATAAACATGAGTTCTGAGGAATCTGAAGTTAAAACTTAAAATATTCTAAATATTAATTATCTTATTGTACTTATATTAATATATAACATTTGTTGATGGTTGATTTACTCTGTATATTTAGGTTATCATTCAATTTCGAGATGTAAATGATGTTTATTTGGGATCTTCCACAACTGTACCAGTCAGGTATCCATTGAAACCATTTATGTAAATATGTAGTCTTACGAGAGACCAAATCGAGAAACTTCTTAAAACATTGTTGAAAGCAGAAAGTGATTATGGCGAGGAAATAGAAAAAAACAGATACACCTTTATTTTGGAGACTAGCGAGGAAATAAAAACTACTCTAGATGAGGCTTTGTGTAGATCTAGGGAGGATTTCAGCGGAGAATTGGTTTTTAAAATCACGTACATACCAATCTCAGTATATACTGTCCGTCCAATCACGAGATGCTCCTCGTCTCTAGAAGGTTGAGAAATGCAAAAAATAGTAGTATTTAGGTCATACGGAATCTGTTTTATGCCTAGAGTTTAGCCCTGATGGAGTTTATTTGGCTTCAGGATCAGGAGATACCACAGTATATATTTAATGATATAATTTATTATAGGTCAGAATATGGGACCTAGCTACACAGACACCAATAAAAACATTCACAGGCCATACAAACTGGGTTATGAGTATCTCATGGTCGCCTGATGGTTATACGCTTTCATCAGGAGGGATGGTATTTATATATGGTTTTTATTTCAATGTTTAGGATAATAAGGTAATTATCTGGAACCCAAAAACAGGTAGCGGAACTGATTTAAAAGGTCACACAAAGGTAATTTTAAATTAATATACCTTTATTAATTTAGGCAGTGACGGCACTTTCATGGCAACCGCTACATAATTTGAGTGCAAATGAATACCCACTATTGGCAAGCGGAAGCATGGATTATACAGTGAGAATATGGGATGTGAAGAGTTTTGTATGCATAAGAGTCCTATCTGGGCATACAAAAGGAATATCTCAGGTCCTTTGGTCTGCAGAATTCAAGGAAAGACTGTTCAGTTCATCAAGAGATACACTCATCAAGGTCTGGAACACCAATGACGGATCACTTGTTAAGGACCTTAAAGGTATTGATTTGATAATTCATAAATATAATTAAGGTCATGGCCACTGGATAAACACATTGACTTCAAATGTGAGTAGACTAATTAAGAGTGGGCCTTTCTCGCCGGAGAATTTTGAAAGTGGAAAGTGTAAATTTGATTCCATGGAGCAAATGATAAAGGAGTCCAAAAAGATCTACGAAAAGTTCAAATTGGTAAGCATTATTAATTAATAAAATTGCTTAAGGAGTCAGGACAAGAAAGACTACTGTCGGGGTCTGATGACAATACAATGTTTATATGGCTACCTAACTCTGATTCCAATAAACCTGTGCACAGGTTAACTGGGCATCAGCAGTTGATAAACCACGTAAGCTTATTTATAAACTTTCTAAATAGATAAAAATAAATTTCAAATTAATTTAGGTATCTTTTTCATCAAATGGGAGATATTTTGCATCTGCATCGTTCGATAAGAGCATAAGGTAAGATTGTTGTTTGATTACGTTTCCAGAATTTGGTGTGGAATAACTGGAAAATACTTGAGAACACTGAGAGGACACATTGGAAGAGTATACAGAGTAGCGTGGAGCTGTAGAGGGAACTATTTGGTAAGCGCAAGTTCTGACTCAACACTCAAGTTATGGGACGCAGAATCAGGAAAACTTAAGTTCGATTTACCAGGCCACGCAGACCAAGTTTACACACTAGACTGGAGTAACTGTGGGAAAACCGTAGCATCAGGTAATAACAAATAATCCTTGTTGTGTTAAATGTGTTTTGCAGGCGGGAAGGACAAGGTGGTTAAATTATGGTGTCATTAATGACGAAAAAATCACCAAAATCGCAATTTATTTTAATGATTGTTTGTTGTAATTTTTTATCGCATCTGTACATTATAAATAAATTAATTTCAATGCTGATTTTAGATTTGATCATGTTATTCCAACAGCATTGCCAGCTTACTCCTCTAGAAAAAGATTCCCCAAAAAATTGTTTTAAAAAACATAAATATGTATTTAATAGAATATGATCTGGTTTTATATGTTATCGAGTACTACTTCGGTAGGTTAACATCCAGAGTAACAAGTCAGTTGTTGTTGAGAGGTCCAATATCCCTACCCAAATTGGTTAACCCAAAGAAGTTTAACTTTAAAGTTTTTAGAAATGCATTGGTTATTCTTATTCGACATGGAATCGTAGAGTATAGTTTTGAAACTACCACAATTGGACCACGCTTGGTTACACATTTGTTATATTCGGTTAACATTAATAATGCCTTGTCTATGTTCTTGATCCCATCAATCCTCCTAAACTGTAAGGAACAATTGGATGATGATTGTTACAAAGTTTTACTCCACATTTCAAAGTATGGAATCACAACGCCCAGAAAAATCAAAGAATCGTTGCCTGAACTAGGTAGTTGATTTGCTATTACTTATGATTTTTAGGAAACTATGTTATATCGAACTGTCTGTTCAACTTAATTAATTCACATTTTATCGTACCCGTGGATTCATTCGATCAGCTCATGGTTAGTTAACATTAAATATATCAAGTTTAGAATAAACAAAAAGGGCATGAGTACCCATGTGACGGCATTTTTGACGTTTTGGAAACCTTGACTAGAGGAACAACTAATTCTTCAGCTGGGCCTCAATGTAACATCAAGGATAACCAGCTCTACAAGATAGATTTTGAGTTTGCATTAGAGAATTTAGTCAAAGAGGTGAGTTTTAATATTGTTTACATCATTTTCAGGAAATAAAGCAGTTAATATATAGTAGAGTGGGAAATAACGCTTCAATAAAAATTGTTTTGGACGTTCTCATGGACAATAATACCAGAAAGTGGCCTAAGATTCTGCACTACCGCGACATAGAATCTCGTATACGCTCTCTCAAGAACACTCAAAACATCACTTCCGATTATCTAATGAAGTTGTTAAACGGATTAAATAAACATCCAGATAATCTCGTAGTATACTCACCACAAGGTATACCTGAAATTTATATAAATTCTCAGATCAATCATACTATTTGGATTGGTACAAGGCGAGGAGAATGCTGAAGGAAATGGCAATATTTGAGTTGGTTATTCTAAATTATAAATTTTTATAGATCAGTGAAGAGATTACTAGGGATTCGAGCTGCGAGAATTTGGAATCTGTTACTTAAGGAACTGGATAATGATGTTTCTTCCAAATTGGATACTCACCAAGTAATTTGAGTTTAATTTAACACTTCTCAGGTCAGTGAAAATGCTTTGGTTTCACTTCAGACAGCTAGGTCTATACTCTACAGACTTACAATGAAGGGTTTTGCGAAAATTTATGAATCGGCTCCAAAAGCGTCTGATAAAACTCACGATCTTACACACCAGCCTCAGGATCAAAGTAATAAACAAACTGTTTACTTCTCCACATCGCTTGAATTAGTATGTAAACTTATTAATATTCTTTCTCAGACCCACTCTCAAATTATGAAAATGGGATACAAATTCGCATCCAACCTTATAGAACGTCTAGTTCACGAGAAGAACATGGACTTTCAGAGGTACAAAACACACAAGTCACAAGAATCTTTAGGAATCTAATTGAAAATGATGGCGAGGAATTGAAAAACAAGGAAATTGCTCCTAATATCATAGAAATTCACCTCCTCTACGTCATTAAATTCCTGCTGATAATGAGGCAGCTCTAATTGTAAATTTTGTAATTTTATGTGATTTTATCCTTACACATTATTTATATATGGTGTAATTTATTTTATTTTTATATAAAAAGTTAAGTGTAAGGGAGTTCTTAGATGACTATGGACCAGGTGTCATACCTGGCTCGCAGCGTCATTATGCCTGCAAGTGCATGGCTGGAGAATCCGTGAAAAGATAATATGCATATAATAAATATTTAAAAAGACCGCGAAACTTTGACATTCAGAAAATATTTGTTTTTTAACCTTTGGAATCCAGCTGCTTTGGTCTGTTATTTAAACGAAAGTAATTCTAAACATAGATGGAATTGATTTAATAAAATAATTGATATAAAACTATTAAAAATCGGATGTGTAACATAAAATATAAATTTTAATCATGGCAAGAAAGAGAGAAGGATACAGGGGTGACAGTGATTCCAACCCAATTCATAAGGCGGTATGGCTCGTTTGTTGCGGTATTGCTTCAGCTTATGTAGCTTGTATGGCCTACAGTATTCTATTTCCAAACTGGAGAGAAGCAGGACCAATTAGTAAGTTTATATATCATTAAATTTAATTTAGCGTACAATTACATTCACAAAGCAAGCAAGCGTCAACACACTGTTGACGAGACAAAATACGGTCTTTACCAAGTAGTTTACGACAACTATATGGCAAAACAAACTTGGTCTAGAAGAGTTAGCAATGTCAAGGTTTGTTTAACCAATATTTTTATAACAATTTGTAGGCCAAGGGTTATATGGCAATACAAAATTCAAGTCAAAATCACAGGGGTGGATACAAAAATTTCTTTGTAAACGAGTGTCCTGCTGCTTGTAGGGATGGTATTTCGTCCAGAATACGGGTATACGAAAACTTACTCGGATACAACAGCATTGTAAGTCAAATTACACCCTAAAACATCTTCAGCTGTTACTTATACTCGTTTTATGTACAGTTTTTGTGGCGTTGGGAGTACTCTGGTACTTCTTTTGGGGCAAACACATAATAATAGCGGTAAGCTAATAAACCAGTAATAGCAATTTAGTTTGTTTGGATTATTGCTGGCGCGCTTGGATTCGGTAGCACGTTATGGTGGAACAGAGTTACACACAAAACGTGGTTAACTGCTGTAAGAACACAAATGGTAGGTTATAGAAACAAAATATAAAATATTTAGATGCCCTTCCCTTATGTAGCTAGTTGTTACAGAGTCGCACTTATCGCGAACCTTACGTTGGTTTGTTCAACCCTTGCAATATTCTTCATTGACGTAATAGCACAATTTATAAAAAACCATAGGGTAATTTAGCATTTAGTTAAAATTTTAATAGATGAAGGCAAATGCAAGATACATGAATGGTGATGGAATGGAATACGGTGGACAACCATTGCCATTTGGAAGACCAGAGGCTACGAATATGCAAGGTCCAAAAGTTGACCATAAAGTTCCACTTTTAATGCAACCTCAAATGCCGGAATCTGGATTTAATCCAGGGTCATTATTTAATGGATTAGGATTTAATAACAATATGAAGTTGAATAATAACAATGAAAAAAACACTCCATCTATGTGGGCTAGAAACTTCCAGTTTTAACTTAACTTTATTTAATACGGTTTAATATTAGTATAAAATTTATACATAAAAGTTAATGAATGGATTTGAAAATGATATATGTGTAAATCTCATTTTACAAAAAAACATGTGATTGAAAATTTTTGTATTGTAGATGTAAACAAATGTGAAAATGAACAATTACATGGGTCCATAAAGTGTTTTGTGATGTGTCAACCTATCTTGATGGGGGTGGTTTTGGAATCACGTAAACAATATAGAATAAATCTATATTTATTTTACTTATATTTATATTTTTTATAAATTTTACCCTGGTAAAATTTTTATATTTTTTGATTTGTACGTTTTTATTTAAAATCATATCAATTACTATAGGAATTAACCTTATCAAAATGGCTAAGAAACCAGACCCAAACGAAGTCGTATATGGTAAGAATTAATTTATCAATTAAAATTTTTATTAGTTTATCTACGTCAACTCGGTGGAGAAGTCGCTCCTTCCTCAGTTCTTGCTCCCAAGCTTGGTCCGTTGGGTATGTCACCTAAAAAAGTCGGTGATGACATCGCCAAAGAGACAGCAAATTGGAAAGGAATTAAAGTCACCGTAAAGTTAACAATCCAAAACAGACAAGCCAAAATTGAAATTAAACCAAGCGCAACCGCATTGTTAATTAAAGAGCTTAAGGAACCTTTGAGGGACCGTAAAAAGGTTAAGAATATAAAACACAATGGGAACTTGACTTGGGATCAAGTGATGGGTGTGGCAAGGACTATGAGACCTACTTCCATGGCAAGGACTATGAAGGGAACTGTCAAGGAAGTTCTCGGAACTTGTAGCGCCATCGGCTGTACTGTTGATAATCAGAAACCTAGAGACTTGCAACAAAAGTTAGACAACGGAGAAATTGAAGTACCTAACGAATAAAAGACGAAAATTTGTATAATCGCCGTTGGGCATCAATTTAGTTCCATATCATTATTTGTAGTATATTATTTCATACTTATATGTTCTTAATTATTTTAAAATAATTTAAATTATGTCAGATTGTTTATTTTTTGTCAATAGTTTGGCTTTGATCATATGTCACGTTACTACGTCAAGCCATTGTCAATTCTGGCATCAAATAAAATACATCTGGTTCCAAAAATGACTCCAATCAGATTAATTGAGACAATGGAGGATATTTCATCATGGAAGGAAAAGAATTGTGAATCTGCAATTAAATTGTTTGCACACTGTTCAACAAGATTAGTTACTTTGCTCCCTGAATTAAAGTATGTTAATTTAATAGTTCATTTTAAAATATTATATTTAGAGTATCAGAAATGGCAAGAATATTATTTATGTACAATAAAGCAGGGATTGAATCGGAATTTATTATTCCAAAGGTTGGGATTAATTTACATATTGTGATGATTAGATTAAAAATTTTATTCTAAAAGAATCAAACTCATCGAATCCTGAAGAATTTCCATTCTATAAGTGCTGTGAAAATGACCTGTTACTCCTTTATAAGGGATTTGAAACGTAAGTTGTTTCCTGATTAACTAAATAATACTTTAGAAATAAAGTGTTTGACCATAAACTACACAACTTCATAATGGAACATATTATTGGACAGGTTTATTTTACTATGTTTTATTGTTTTATAGAAAAAATACATGACCAACTCGGACATTTGCTTGTTCTTGAAATCACACTATGGATACCTTAAAGCAAACAAGGATACAAAAGATTCACTCACACACTACCTTCACCCAGAATTTATAAATGAAGTCATAGATAGATTTTTGAATTCGGTATGTAATTTGCCCTAATGTAATTATTCAGCATTTTTCCTGTACTCCGGAAGAAGTCACTTCATTCATTGAAAATCTTGCCTTCATTTCTGAGTTTTACGTAAGTTTTAGCTTTCTTACATTTTAAAGGGAATTAAAACTGAAACTGTTCCTTTGCTGAACGAAATGTTTAAAAAGCTGTCCAAGGAGCCAGTCAAATTCAATATTAACCAGATACTGAGGTATTATCATTAATAAACATGAGATTCCTAGGATAATTTCGTCAACATGTAAACTAGTTAAAAGAGAACGAAATGAATATAAACACGTATTTTTCAAATATATGAATATATCAAAATATTAGTTCGGTGAAGAGTCAACTAATCTAATAAATTCGCTACTAAAAGAGGCGGAAAGGTAAAATGGTTATTAAACATCGGTTGCAGGAGGAATGAAATTATGATATTAAATCAATGTTTGGAAGTCTTTTATCATTTAGATGAAATAAAATACTGGAATCCAAAGTTAATGAAAGGTTAGGAAATTACACACAAATAGTAAATTTCAGGGATGTTGTATTGTATCGCAAAGGGAGTAAGGGATGTAGAAGATGCAAAGAAGGTATTTGAAATCATATCTGAGAAACTTAAAATGAACATTGAAGATAAAATGTTTGTAAGTAAAGATAAGGATGACACAAATGCTGAAATGAAAAAAAGAGAATGTGTTAATACATCTCTAGAAGTATCTTAGTTGAAAATAATTTCAATTTTTAGATTAAAGAAATTCTTTATGAACTAAAAAGGGTGATGAATAGAAAATGTGATATTCAACAAGATTCTATAAAGTGAGGCACCTGACCATTAGATTAGCGAAATCAGTGATTTTTTTCCTTAATGTTTATTTCAAATGTATATATTATTTATAAGTATTTGAATATTGTATGATTCCTAAAGATAATGTAATAAATACTATGTGTATGTTAATGTGTAGTCCACTCAATTAAATGTTCGACTACATCAAAATCAACTCCTCGTTTAAAGTAAAATCTAATTTGCTAATTTTTGTCTTTTTGTATTTTATATTTTCGACAGAATCTGTTCTTTTATCAAAATTTAATGCAAAAAATGAAAATTATTCATTTAATCCAACGGCAATCGGAAGTTTGTTTCATAGAAAACAAAATAAACATCAATGTTTTATATCCAACAAGATAAAAAGGATAAATAATTCATGTAAAACAAGAGATAATTTTGAAGATTCAAATAGCCCATCTATAATACAAGATAATTTTATTCTAGAAGCATACGGATATACACATGATCCTAATTTTAATTACACAGCAAATTTTAGGAATAGATATAATAATCTGAACAAAACATATACTACGCCTCCAGCAGTATTTAATAATATACCAAATAATCAATATAATCCTGCCCGAAATGTACCATTTAATAGAATTAACAATCAAACATATCAACAAAATGGATTCAATTTGTACAATAGACAACTAATTCCATACCCAGTCGTTTCAAACTCATATGGAAACATTCCATTTGGACAAAACCAGATGCATTTTTCTCAACAGCAATATCCTCAGCAACAATATCCTCAGCAACTTAATAGGTTCCCACCCCAAATGCCTGTTCAAACTGTTAACCCTTTACAGCATCAAGTACCAATTCCTCCGACATTTCAGTTCAGATATCAACCACCGATTCAGACAATCAATCAAGTTCCATTCCAACAAACAGCTCAGCAATATAGTCAAGTTCCACTGCAACAACCAGCTGTGGAAAATATCAAGAAAGATGAACCCGGTAAGATAGTGGGATCACGATATTGGCAAAAAAGGGCAGAAAAATTTCACAGTAGATCAGTAAGGTACTCCTCATTCCAGCTATACGAAGATGTGGTCTGGATAAATAATTATGAAGATGATTGGCCAGGAATTAATAGGATAAAATTAGGAGAAATCTACCAAGGAATCATCCACTACTACTTCACACCATTCGACGGACTGATTCTTCTGGCCGATAAAAAGGTGGAGGGCTCAATGAGCATGAAAGACCTGCCAGAATCATTCTCTAAAACTACAGTGAGAGAAACATTCAAACTAGATCACTTAATTAGCTTCAAGTTGAAAGAACCATTGGAATTCGACGAAAAGGGAAGACCGAAATTTGTTTTGGCACTGGATTACCCACCCAAAACAAAGAAATACGAATTCAGATCCAGAGTAAGAGGAAGACCGATCTTTGTAACCAACACCATGGCGGTTTTCAAGCTAGAAGATGGAGAAAACTATGCACAAGTATTCCTAGCTAACACAGGAGTGCACTTGACCTTCCCAATTACCATAAAGATGAATGAGGTGAGTTGAGACAAATAAATCAATGTTTAGATCTTTACTAAGGATGAAGTTGTGGAAATGGAAGTTGTGAGAAGCCCATATTACCCTAAGGCAGTAGGGTACCTGTGCAGAATACCATTTGAAACACCGAAGGGGTTAGAGTTGAGAAGTAAATACACAATGGTCGATAGTGTTCGATATGATGGTATTTGAAAAATTAAAAATTATTTTTAGAAACAGACAGATATAGAATGATGGAGAAGGAAGAGCCAGTTGTAAATCCAATTCCGGAAATGATTGAAGAAAAACAAGAAGAAAAATTACCATTTGAATCGGAAGTATGGACATTGAGAGATTTTGTCAAAAAAATGAATGGAAACCTAAAGTTCATCCTGAGTTATATGCTTCTCAAGACTAAAACACCAATTGATCCATCAGTGGTTATTTCTCCAAAAATGACAAAAATCATATATAACCTGATCGCAGGGAAAAGAGAATATTATGTAACACAGGAAGAAGAGGATGAAGAACTGGCCAAACTACAGGTAATTTTATAAGTAATACATAAAATTCAAACAACTAAATATTTAATATTTGTTGTCAAATCAACATTTTTAAATCAATATTTAGAGTACTGGGAAATCGCCAATAGTAGAAAGGAATCCAGTTGTAGCTATTTTAGGAGGGGTTTCAACAGGAAAAACATCACTATTTAGTTCACTATGTGAAGTGGAACCGGATCCAACAACCAACTACAATTTCGGCACCGTGGAAGATAAATACCCAGTGACACTGTTTGATACTCCCGGAAATGAATTGTTGTCTCCAATAAGAGATAATATATTAAAAGCATCAGATATCGCACTTATTTTAATATCCTCTGAAACTGGAGTGACAAATGATACAGAGGAATCGATAAAACTATGTAGAAAATATAACAAACCTTTTATATTCGTACTCACAAAGTACGATATTTCAACTCAGTTCACAATTGAAGATGTCATCGCAAAACTGGCAGACATGGGATGCCAAGTGGAACAGCTGGGAGGAAACTATGAAATGATCATATACTCAACATTAAAAGATACTAAATCAAACAAAAATAACCTCATGGAATCCATTTTGATACATTCACTTGAATCTTCTGAAATGAAAACAGAAAGCCCAGAATCAGTTAAAGGAACGGGATATGTACTGGATTCAGGGAAGACCAAAAATCTTGGATTCTATTCACTCCTCCTGCTTAAAAAGGGAGAATTGAGGTATTATTTTAAAATTTAAACTTTTTTTAGGAAAGGAGATTATGTGTCTTCAAACCTAAACAAGACAAGGGTAAAATCAATAAAAAGTAAGAATGGAGGAAACGTGGAGACTGTAAAGGAGTCTCAAATAGCATACGTTTATGGTTTCTCTAAGGATACCATCTCTAACCCGGGAAGCGTATTCGATGTGTTTGCAACTGAACAAGAAGCTAACAAAGTCGCAGAGGTATAAAAATAAATATAATATAATATAATGATTTAGATTACTAAGATCGATTCATCAAAGACGAAAATTAATGATCTAATTGACGACAAACTTAATACTTCACTGGATCAAATAGATAAAGTAAGACCAAAAACAAATAAAAATTTTCAGAATGAGGATTCGGATCGATACAAGTATATCCCGACAATCATTAGATGCGACGTCAAGGCAATAGTTGAACCAATAAAAATGGCAATTGAAAAGTTAAGGTCCACTGGAATTAGTAAAATATGTAAATACAAGGTTTTGGATGCAGATATCGATAACCTAACACAGGTAACTTATTAAATTCAATTTAAATGTTAAAGGATGATGTCGACCTGTTTGACAAGCCAGGAATAGTTGTGGCATACAATTCTACAATTTCAAGTACAATGCAGGTAAAAACAAAGGTTTAATGATAAAATAATGTAGAATAAACTAAAGAAACAAGAAATTAAACTGATAAGTGGAGAAAAAATAGAAGATATAGTCAAAACTGCCGAAGAAGAATTGGTACAATTCCTTGGAGAGAAGAAGCTTGGAAGAGTCATGGGAATGGCGCAAATCCTCAAAGTGTTTGAGGCCTCGAAAGTAAATTTAAAAAATAACAAAAATTATTTAGAAGAGGAATGCGGCAGGCTGTGTAGTAACTTACGGAAGAATGACTCCATTCTATGAAGCCAGAGTCTTGAGAGGAGACAATGTGTTATATTATGTAAGTTTTATGGATTAATGAAATTTAGGGGAAAATATCATCTTTGAGAAGAACGACTGAGGAAGCCCGTGAAATTCAGGAGGGGGAATCGTGTGGCATCACGTTCGAAGATTTTAATGATTTTAAAGTTGGAGATATAATTGAAGCCTACTCAGATTAATTTATTTTATACACTAAAATTAATATAATATTATTTTTGTAAATTTACACTTATTTTGTTCTCAAAGCCTGATTTCCAATGTCGACTACACATCCTACCAATATCACTACTGAATGGGATGATATACAGAGAAAATACGGAAATCTCCCAAAACTTGAAAAGGAGAAAACAAACGAGGAGCTAGATAGCGCATTTGTGGAAGTTACGGAGGAGGAATTGCTGAGAGAATCCCGCCTTAAAAAATGGAAGAAAAAACTAGGTAATAGATCCGTATTTAGGTATGGAACACCAGTGAATATCACAGCAGATAACTTCGTTGAACAAGTAACAGACGCTTCTAAGTATAAACCCTCAGATGCTGATAAAAAGGACGATGAATTTGAGGATTTGTATGATAAAACCGGCTATTATGTGCCGGTCTTGCTTTTAGACGATAAACCTGAGTCTAAACTGCTCAAAAATGCATGGAATATCTTGTCAAAGAAACATTCACATCTGAAATTTACCGTTGGTTCAGCAAGTAATGTTCTAAAGGTCGAAGGGAATAAGTTAACGCCGCCATCATCGGTTTTACTTTATTTTTCTGGTAACTGTATACTCCAGAAGAACGTTTCCTCACTTTTCAAGCGGGGAATATTTGAATTATCCGAAGATACGCTGGAAACCAGGGTTGCAAATGCACTAGAAAACATACTTAACAGTGCCCAGGGACACTTGCCACTCGTCAGGGATAAAGACAAGGAGGAATCATCGGAATCAGAATCGGATACAGATTACCTTAAATCGTCTGGAAAGGATTTGAGAACTGATTTCTTGAACAAGTTGACTCGAGGAAAGGTCTCAGACTTGGAAACGTCGAAAACATACTCATCATGGATACTAGATAAAGCACTTGGAAATTAATTTAATACATTATGCATTCTTTCATGGTATCTATTTCTGAATTCATCTATTTTGTCCTGAACTTCCTTTTCAAAGAATACTTTTTTAAGGTACAGACCGTGTGCAGGTGCGTAGGGTATGTTCGGAATCTCAGTCGCGTTGTCCAACGCCCTCTTGATTTGGTCAGGTTTTATCACATTAAATCCAGCCTATAAAAATTAAAAAACAAACACTCACCAGAATTAAATGACTGACAATACATCTGACCATCTTATATAAAAACCTGTCCCCGTTTACTATAATTTCGACCCTAAACAGGTTTAAATGAATTGAACTAACTTTTTATCTTGTGGTATATTTACAAATTCAATACTATGTATGGTACAAATCGGGTCGATTATTTTATCTCGTTCGTTTCCTCGGCAGTTTTTCCGGAACGCCTGGAAAATAATAAAATTCAAGTCAAACCTCGAAGTTGTGTTTCCCATGGAAAACTCTAGCCGCTTCCTTCAACTTTTCAAAAGAAAAGGGTGCCTTAACATCCCTGTATTCTATGATAATTTGTCAGTTAAATGAAATCTTACTCCTTAAAAGAGTGTTAACAAAGTGAGTGTCTGACATAATCTGCCAGTAGTGGTTCCTTTCAAATAAGGAAGGATTTGGGGATAAATCCACTTTGTATGAATATGATTTTCCTATGTTGTGGTGGCGGACGTTGAACTAAAAGAATCAATTAAGTCGAAAACATACTTCATCGTGAGGAGGCGTGATAACTGAAGTGACTCTTATATCACTTGGAAGTCTTTTATTAAGCGAATCCTGGAACTCCTCCAAACTATCGAAGTTAAATTTTTTGTCAAATGAGAGGTATTGGCATGCCTGAAATAAATAAATTTCAGAAACTAAATTTATTAAACTTACTGTGCCCATTGAATGTACCCCTCTATCCGTTCTGCTAGATGTAATCAATGTGAATCTTCTTGCGTATTCTTCAAGCAAATCAGGCGAGCTAGTGTTTTCTTCGTCATTATACCCATTAATATAAGTACTATCTTCATCTTTCGACTTTATCTTCTTAGATAGTTCTCTTAGATTTTTCTTCTTCAACTTCCTCTTGTTTCCAAAATATCCGTGCAACATCGTTATTGTCTTCAATAATTCGTTGTTTATCGAGTTTACTTTATCGTTATCGAAATTAACCTGAATTCCGTAGTCTTTCAGGAATATCATAGGGCCTGCCATGCCGTGATAAAAGGTTCCATCGTATGAAACAATCAAAATGAGGTTGGTTTTAGGTTTTTCTTTGGGTAAACAAGTAGAATCATCAGCAAATTCATCCGGATCACTCATGGTTGTATCAATAGTTGAAGAAGATGAAGATTCTGGAGGTGAGATTGCCAAAGATTCGAAAATTTTTGGTTTAGTTGGATTTATAAATGTTGCTATATTATTAACAGTGAATTTTGACTTGTTTTGTAAGTTATTTAAGGGAAAATTAGAACATAATGGATGAATGAACGACAGTGGGCTAGTAATTGATAAACAGAAAAGATATTTTACAAATATAATAGGTAATATAAAAATGTATGAAATATGCAACTTTAGCATTTAAATACATAAGTAGAGTGGTTTTATATAATACATAAAAACTGATAATGGTTAATGTGTCGAATTGTGTAGAGCAAAATTTTTTACAATAAATCATAATTTTAGAAGATAAAGTGATGTTAAATGAGTGGAAGTTAAATAATATTAGAAAATAAATACCATATTAATTTGAAGTAATATGAGATTTAGGGTGTAGACAAAAAATCATATCAAATTAGTTAGCAGGTTTTAAATTCTATAAATATCTTTCACTATTTTAATATATAAAAGATAAAACAAGTTTGTTTAATTATTTAAATTGAGGATTCTATATCAATATCTGATTGTCTCAATGATGGGGATATTCGTGTGGTATATAATAATTTACGATACTTTCATAAAAAATATTGATCAGTATCATAGTTATAAACAAACCTGATTGTTATATAGATCTAATTCTTCGTATCGGTCATTTTTATATAAGTTTATAACTAAGGAAGACAATCTAAAGTGAGTTTTATTTATATAATGGTTATTGTATTTTATTAATTTGTACCTCATATATTAGTTTTATTTTTAAAATTATTTTCTGTCATATTGTTCGTTTATTCTAAATTCTGTTTTTAATTAAATCTAATTTAGATTAAATCTTACTGAATTCCTACTTTTTAGGTTAACATGAGTTCAGCAAAGAGAACCTCAACCCAAGTCACTGAAGCCCCTACAACCCTGGGACCACAAGTAAAGGGCGAACATGTTTTCGGTGTAGCTCATGTTTTTGCATCATTTAACGATACTTTTATACATATAACTGATTTATCTGGAAGGGAAACTCTAGTTAGAGTAACAGGTAAGCATAATACCCAAAATAACTAATCATAATAAATAGGTGGTATGAAAGTAAAGGCTGATAGAGATGAGTCTAGCCCATACGCCGCAATGATGGCAGCACAAGATGCAGCAGCTAGAGCTAAGGAGCTTGGAATCACAGCAGTTCATGTTAAACTACGCGCCACTGGTGGAACTAGATCAAAGACTCCAGGACCAGGAGCACAATCGGCTTTAAGGTATGTCTAAATTTTTTTAATAAAGTATAGATCACTGGCACGCTCTGGCTTAAAGATCGGAAGAATTGAGGACGTTACGCCAATTCCAACGGATTCTACAAGAAGGAAGTGCGGAAGAAGAGGAAGAAGATTGTAGTTTTCTATAAATTCATTAATTTTTTAAAACAATATTTGTTTTATTTAGATTGTATGATTCATTGTCTACTAAGGATTGGTCGATGAGGCCACACATGAAGAGGTTACATTTGTATTATAGACATTATATAAATGTATATTAAACAAAATGTAACCTAAAGTTAGAATTTAGAACATTTATAAAAAATAATCAGTTAGAAAAGACAAAACCCATGGAATATAGATATGATTCCACACATATAATAGAGAGTGACAGTTATCCCATTATTCTTGCCAAAAAAATATTTAAAAGCCCTAAAATACTAAATTTGAGTATTATTAAGCTAGAATTATGTAGATTTTATGTTGCACTTTTACGCAGTGACATTTCGCCTACCTAGATTCGTAATATTGACCCTTCTTAGAAAAATAGGCTTAGTATATGTAAACATATAGTTATATCATATTTTATCTGTATTTTAAGTAGATTTTTTGTTTTGTATTTAATTGTTTAACTGATTCTCGAATGTTCTGAGAATAGATGTGTATTGTATAATCTCATACATAAGATTTAAACCAAATAACTAGAGTAAGTATTGAAATTTATCATTTAATAAAATTGATTCCTAAATTTTGACTACAATGTGTGATTAAATAACTATTGATTTCATATTTCTGTGTTTTGATTCAATTTTGTCTAAAAATTAAAATTTTCGATGAAATAAAATTAATTATTGTTTTATATTATTATGATGTGTTTATAATGTTTAATAATGTGTTTAACTTGAAAATCTGAAATTAGACAGTATTATCGTCAGAAATCTAAAACTACATTCCCTTAGTCATAACATATACTAACACATTTTAATGCATTATTTAGAGAAAAAGAAGGTTTCATGAGATTTTTGAATGTTTTAAAATGATTTGGATCAAAAGTTGTGATAACAACGGCCAAATTATTAGTAGATAATAAACTAAATTTTAGAACAAAAATGTCTAAATTATCGGTAATGATATGTAATTCTGGATTCATTTAAAGATGCGGGAAACATATCAATCTAGTGTAAAGAAAGGAAGCTGCTACGGACTTTCTTTACATAGAAAGCATGTATACAACGAAAAAATAAGACTGGGCAGACTTAGTAGAATCGCCTATATGATAATCCCATTTATTATATATATATCATTAATAAAAGGGAATTTTTTAAATTTTGCCAAAGCACATACTGAGGGAGAGGGATTAGGTAATATTAATCAGAATAACTTGATTTTAGGACTCTCAGTTAGTTTGGGAGCTTCCCCGTTGTACATTAATTACGACCTCATAGACGAGAAACCAACTAGTCTCATACAGGTAAAATGAAATATTAGTTTATTTTTCATAGCTTGATTCTACCGGACCTGAGAATTTCAAAGTTTTTGAAAGAAAAATACGAAGCAATGCATGGAGTCGAGATAATGCTAAACATTATTCTCATAAAGATCACGGTTCTGATTCGGATTCAGATTCAGACTCGGACTCGGACTCTGATTCTGATTCTGAAGATGAACGCCCTACTCATAAAAATACAAGGAAAACAAGATCTAATTCTGTTAGTAGTTTAAGCGATGAAGAAGAGGAAGAAACACATACCTTAAAGTCAAGACCAAAGTTCACAAGAGGAAGTGCTTTTAAAGTTCCTGAGCCTAAACAAGAATTTACCCCCAAACCCAAAGAGTTTAGTCCAGAAAGCAAACCAAAGGGACTATTTGGAAAGTTTAAAGGTAATTCACCAGAAGTAGGTGTAATGAATAAACCTAATAAAGAGCATGAAATGCGAAGTAACAAGGTATCCAGAGGATCTTCCACATTTGATCAAGAATTAAAATCTTCATTTAAAAGTGAATTCGAGGGTAATGATAAAGTAGGACCATCACCTACACTTAAATTTACTGATGCTGGAAAACATGTTTTTAAGAACTTTAAAGATTTGACAGCGCCGAAATATACGGTATGTTCGTTTGTTTATAATGTGTCTGTAGTTTCACCCCAATCAGGGCCACACGTTTAAAAATGTGACGATAGAAAGAGATAGTGATATTTTGGATTTGAGACAAAGAAATGGTGTTTTGAGCGCAAAGTTCAAACTTGAAACGCTAGATGAAAACTCAATAAATCTATTGGATCATCTTTCAAAGAACACAGCAAGTTGCACAGTTAAGTGGATGACACTTTCGAAACAAAAAGGTAGAGGACAAATTCACCTAGATTGTAATTTTGATGTTAAAGCAGATGGTTTTCCAGGAGATGTAATGTTTTATTTAGTTTAACAAATTTTATAGACGCCAATATCAGTTAAAATCGCCGGGTTTGACAAAGGAGTGCTAAAAAATGTCAATTTGAGTACAGATGGTATGGCTTTTCACGAACAATTCGACAACGTCTTTACATTTAAGGGTGAAGTAATGAAGTCAATTGGATTGGATCCGCTCCATGATTGCAGTATTATATCAATAAATGGTCGTAAATATAAGGATGATGCTAAAGCATTTAACTACATGCAACATTTGGTGGAAAATGGAATCAGAAATGTTGAAGTTATAGTTCGGCCATCTATTCATCTCCTAATTCACATAAAAAGACCCTTTTCTGGAATTGTTGAAAGTTATACTTATGACGGAGGATACGTGGATGTAAAATATTTTAAGAATATGCTGAAAACGAGAAAGAGGATGGAAGATTTCTGTAGCAAAGTTACAAAGGATGATTCAACTACATACTGTTTGGTAGGAATGAACGACAAGTTTATTGATCTTAGAAATTATGTATTTGATTACTTTGGTACTTATCCCAAGGAAGTCGTTATGTTTTTAACATACGTTCCATATGTTACAGTTAACTTTTATTCACTGGATAGAATTGTTGTTTCAAAAGCATTCCCAGTCAGCCAAAAACTTAAATCTATCATTAAATTTGGTAGAGAACAAGTTTATAGTTTCAACAAAAATGCAAACGTTAAAAAACCGGATTATAGAGTATATTCATATTCTATACAGGGATGTTTGGAAGAACACAAAGACCTAGAACATTTAGTGGACCATCAAAATGTAACTGTAATTCCCTCGATTCCACTATCAGAATCATGTCAAAACAGAGATGGGAAGGTGCTTAATTTGTACTATTTGAATCATAAACCCAGCATATTTAACTTTGATGCGGAGGTGTATGGTCCAGATGGTAGTTTGGCTGTTAAGTACAAAATCTCAGTGGATTATGATCCCAAAATTAAGATGTCATACATAAAGGAAGAAATATTGAACAGATTGTTGAGGGATGGACATATATTGTCTTCTGATGAATTGTTTTTCATTAGACTAAGTGATAAAAAGGGTAATAGTGTCAATGATGATATGCTTGTTAATGAAGTTATAGACGTAATGCAGGAACAAAAGACTTCAACTCTTCCATTGTTTAGGGTTGGAGTTAACCCTCAATTTGATGTAGTATATAGAGATAGGGATGGTCATTACGATAAATTCAAGGTAGAAATGGATAAAACGAACCCGACCAAGAGAGACTTTACCGATGCTGTTGATCATAAACTTCATGAAAAGCATATCCTTAGACCAGAAGAACATATTCGAAGCGTAAGAGTACATCCAAAGAATAAAAAGAATAAAATAAACTTCAATGTGGATCTTAAAAGCGATGAACATGGTCATTTTCCAGCTGGAACTAGAGCTGATCAAATTACGGCAGAAACTGATCTAAGAATGGAAATCCCAGTTGAATTTGAATACGACAATGGGAGAGTACTCAGATTCTCAGTCAACGCAGATTATGGAGCATCAGATGAAGAGATTGAAAATTTAGTCAGAAAAGCTCTCAAAAAGAAGGGATATAAAGGACATATACCAGGTCTCCACTTTGAGATCAAGAACTCGAAGAATAATGAAATGAGAGAGTTTTGGGAGGGTGGCCCTGAAGTAGATAAATTCGTACTTAATACAGGACTCGCTAGAGATGTAGAGGTTGACGGAGATGTACATGGGATGGAGTTTACAACTCACGTTAAAGTACATCCTAGAGAAAATATGGATGAATTGAGAAGAGAGGTCCTTAAAAGTGTTAGGAATAACCCCAAGATAAGAACTTGGCTTGAAGAGGATCCTTCAAGAATGGAACAAATATATACTGTTGTATCAGATTTTGGAGGAAAAATTTATGATGATGATGAACTGGGGACAAATGGATTGTATGATAGAAGTTCCAAGATAAGAATCGGTGTTTCAGATCATCCTTTTGATTTGGTTTGGAAGGATCCACTAACGGGACAAGAACTTAATTTTTGTTTATCTAAGGACGCTAACGGAAGATGTAGACCACTGCCACCTAAATTAGTCAAATTCCCTATTCAAGACTTTATAGACCATTTGTTGAAGATTTTAAAGAAAGAAGGTAAATACGAGGAACTTGTTCTAAAACGAGTTAAATCTGGTAACCCATTCACACAGGCAGTAAGACTTAAAGAAATACGCACAGTTGATGGCAATAGGCTTAATTGTTCAGAACTTCCAACTGATACAAATTTAAAACTTATAGAATATGCGTTTAACCTTCATGTGTCAGAAATAAGATCAATGGTCTTCAGTCTAATGACGAGTGACGAAAGTGAAAATTTGTCTGAACGACAAAGAAACCACGGAAGATACAAGGTGGTCATAAGTAAGGAATCAGGTGACAAAGAGTCACATCTAATTAATACCGATGATTTATCTCCTTCTCAAGTTAGGAACTTGATTTATAAAAATTTTTCTTCTGTTCCAAGCTACGATGATATTGACAACTTGAAGTTTTATGATGACCATGATCATGATGTAAGCTTTGAAGAATTTATAAAGATAAGACCAAAGCAAGATGAAACAATGAAAATTAAATTCACTATGAAGGAAGATGGTCCAAGGCCTCCCACGCCTACTTTTGAAAATGTCGTGATTCAGCCTAAGCCTGGTGAAACGATTAGGGAATATTTCCTCAGGGCCGTGGAAGAACCTATAGATTTTGGTCTTTCTCCAATGCATTCCTACACTGTAGTTGGATTTGACGAAAATGATAAACCTGTTCATTTCAACGAAATGTTGGATGTCCCAATAAAGGACCTGAAAAATGTAAAGAAGATTCAATTCGTGAAGCAGGCAGCAGTCAGGCCTGACGGAGAAATTAATGTTAATTACGGTGAAGTTCCTCCAAATAATACACCAAATGTAGTTACTGTTGAATTTGATAATAAAAATGAACCTGTACCTAATCTTAATTCTAAAATTAGGAACTTTTTAATTCAAGTACCACCAGAACAAATGGGTCATGTAAGAATCGAAGTTGACGGAAAGGAGTTAAGATGTTCTTTAGAGACACTTCGTGACGCTTATATGATCAAAAATTTAACGGTTGAGAAACTGTTTGCTCTTTGCCAAGGTCTTGACAAGCAAAAAGAATTTTCGCACGTTAAAATGAACTTTAAAGCAACACCTGAAGAAATGAAGAAAAGTGAAACATACAATTTATTAAATGGACTCGGATCACCATCAGGTTCACCTATCGCAAAATTTACACTATATAAAGGACAAATGGACTTGGGTTTGAGCACCCTTGTCAAGATAAACGTAGGGACACTTAACTCTCCCGTAGCTGAGTTCTATTCAAAGATTGTTCAAATGTTTGGAGACTCGGTTGATGGTGTTAAGGACATATCTATCTCACTCTTCAAAAACGGAAGAATGTATCCCTGTAATAATACAAAGGTCTTGAAAAGGTTGAAGGATTTTGGCAAGACTACTTTGTCCAAAGTGTTTGAAATTTGTAATCTTCCAGCAGTTATTCCCGAAAATGGGTCTTACTTTCACTTTCATGTAAGTATAGATTTGAATGTTGGTCCAAAAACTGGATATGATTCTTCAATGGGATCCACAATCCCTATGGATATATATTTTGATGAAGAAGATCGCATGACTAATGTACATTATGATGAAAATCTTTACCCAGATATCGCAAACTATATAAGTGATAACGAAGATATTGATTCATCTCAACCTAGTAAATACAAAATTACCATAAAGGGGGAGGAGCCTTCCCACAACTTTGTAACTAAAACCTATACAATGGAAGAGATGCCTCATAACTTAACCCTTCACGCATTGTTCCCTGATACTAAAGTTGATAATCTTAATATCACTATTGAATCAAAAGATGGCCCTAATTCAGGGGGTTGGAGATCTGAAACAGTTCACCCAGTGAATGACTTTAAAACAAACTTTGACGCACTTAAGAGACAAATTGTCCTTAACCTAAAGACTATGCATGGTAATAATCTTGATGCAGTTAACAGTTACGTTGTGAAGGTTGGGATAAATGGTGTTAAGCATCAATGTCATATTGAGAGCCTGTCTAAGCTTGTTAAAATGTCGTTGAAAGATTTCCTGAAGAACTGCGTTAACATTGAAGAGGTGAACAATAATCCATCAATGTCATTTGGAGTTAACTATGAGCCGACAATTCATGGTGATTTAATTTTCAACCTCAAAGTTGTTTGTGGAGACAAAACTATATTTTCAGCCCAAGGTCTTGGGCCAACTGACGGTGTTCCAGGAGAAATGCTTGAACAAATTAAATCTAAATATGGGAAGTCTCTTGACTCTGTACAATGGGGGGCATACATCAACAAGGTTCAGGGTGATTGCCATTTCACTGGGTTGTTGGACCTAATTAATATGAGGTCTGTTCTAAACATGTGTGGAGTTGAAGATAAAAGTTTGAGGGTTTATAATTTGGTTTTTTACGACATGAATTTCGAGACTTTCAAAATATACAATAGCAGTTATAGGTCGCCTGAAAATGGAAAGGCTTCTGAATTTCCAGATGTGCAAAAAGTTACACAGACTGTTAACCAGTTGAAATCCCCAGTTAGAATTAGTATGCCGTACAGTTATACTGGCCCAGATATCAAAGTTGATGGAGCCGAAACTCTAAATGACTTTGTTAGGGAAATAGTAGTCAATGAAGATGAATTTAATCCTGGAAACCCATTCAAGGTAAACGTACACACTAATTATGGTGTGTTCGGAATTGACGAACTTCCAAAAGGAGTATCTAACCATCCATCCAGAGATCTGGGTGGAACCTACTCCTTTATTATTGAAGATGACCCTGATGGTAATGATCCTGGAACTGCACTAAATTTACACTTCCCTGATTCAAAACAAAATTTGGGTGACTTTTTGGAAGATCTTCTTAGCAATCCATCGAATGGTAATAAAAAGTTCTATTTCTCAAGTAAGAATACGTTCATACCTTGTTACAAAGTACCTGAGGAAATGTTACATCATCCTATAGATGAACTCAAAAAGAAAGGTTTCTTCCTCACTGTTGTTAACGGTTCAAAAACCCCTGAAAAGGTCCGCAAACTCTCAGTTAATATCCTTTCTAAAGACGGAACTTCAGCAACTGATGAGATTAGTGATTTGCAACAGCCTTTAACTAATTTGTTTGCAAAGATTTCAAAGAACCAGGGTACTTTGGACAAAATGCTAGGTGGGAAGTTCAAGGTAATTATTGACGGTTTTGAAAGGGACTGTAATCTTGAGAATTTGGGGACTTCTCAGAATGGAATGACTTTAGAAAGTCTTCTGGAGGTGTGTGGAGTTAATGACTTGGATCACGTCCATGTTTTGACTTTATTCTTTGAAACACCGATATCGCAAGATAAAAATTACGAAAATCTTATGTTTGACGTTGATATTAACGAAAAACCTCAGGGATCGAAGAAAGTTGACTATGGTTCCACATTCACAGTGGGAAAAGATGTTGAAGATTTTTTGAAAGGCAAAAAGGATGCTCATGTTTATTTGGATGTCAAGGGTAAAGATAACTTTAAAGATTTTGTAGAAATTGATAGTCTTAAGTTCCTGCATCTTTTGCAAGGCCATCCTGAGGTTGTGGATATGCTTTTGAGACTGGGGATCCCTCAGACTCACCTGGGTAGTTTGGATGCTCTTCATCTCATAGTTTCAAATCTGACACAATCATTAAAGGGTCACCAGACTTATAATATTGATATGGGAGAAGACTCTCCATATGAAGTAAACAAACCTGTGTCTGCTTATCAAGATTTGGTCCAGCTTAGAAACAGGCTGGATGAAAATCCTTTGTTGAGAATTAAGGGTATTTTCACTCTTGCTGACGGAAGCAAGCAGGAGTTTGACATTCGTGGACGGGAATTTATACATGCCGTTGACGGAAATCTTACCTTCAGGGAAGTTGCTCTAAGAGCCCTGAGTTCTGATGATGCAAATAAAGTTATTCATGTAAATTTCAGTTCATACGAATCTGATGAAGAGCAATCGTCTCCCCTCTCAAACAGAAGAAGGATTTTCAAAAAAACTAAGAATTCCCCCAGGACCAGTAACTTAGGAGTTCCTCCTCTTAGTTCTCTGAGTTCGAGTAGGAGCTCAGGTTCTGAATCTGAATCCTTAAAAAGATCCAAAGAACCAGTTAAATCTGAAACCCCAACTCCATACCCACCAACTAAATCAGAAGTCCCTGTTGGTATCTCTTCTGAGAATGAAATTAATAAACACAATCCACTTGAATCAGGTAATGAAACAACTAATACAAGTCTAAAAGCTGTATATGGATCTGGACGTGAATCAGGTAATGAGACAAGTAGGACAAATACAAATGCAAGAGGGAAATCTGAATCTGAATCGGGTAATGAAACAACTAGGACGAATGCAGGTGTAAAGACTAAATCGGGATCTGAATCCGAATCAGGCAACGAGACAACAAGGACAAGTCTAAAAGCTGTACATGGTTCCGAGCGTGAATCAGGTAACGAAACAACTAGGACGAATGCAGGTGTAAAGACTAAATCGGGATCTGAATCCGAATCAGGCAACGAGACAACAAGGACAAGTCTAAAAGCTGTACATGGTTCCGAGCGTGAATCAGGTAACGAAACAACAAATACAACTGTAAAGGCTAAATTGGGATCAGAATCTGAATCAGGTAACGAAACAACAAATGCAGGGGTAAAGGGTAACTCTGGATCTGGATCTGAATCTGAATCAGGTAATAAACAACTAGAGCAAATGAAAGCATCACTTCAGTGAAAAAGTCGAATAAAAGTTTAAGAAGCAATGAATCAATGAGTTCAGTTGATTTGTTCAATAAAGTAATACGTAATCCTGAAAAAAAGGTATTGGTAAAGGTTAAAACTACAACCGGTCGTACATATGATTTAATTGTAAAGGGAACCATTATAAGAAAGGGAATACAAAGTGGCAGCGACATGAGGAAGTTACTTGAGAAATATCTAATGAGTGAAGATGTAGATGACGTTAATGAAATTGAAATCTCTGAAAAGGTTGGATCAACCTTTACGGTACCTCTGAAGAAGCATGTTAAAGTCACTTTGCCAATAATGGCATCCGATGAGCCTATAGAATGTGATATTCAGGACTTCAAAAACCCTTGGAATCCACCAGAAAAGGAATGGAAGAATTTCACTGTAAGGTCTGCACTAGAGGCATATGCTACAGCGAACAACATTACCAAAAAACCAAAGGCGGTATATCTTCTTAACAAGGAAGACCACAACAACTTATCGGCTGAGATAATATTCGATGAGGAAAACCCCGAAGATGATAAAAAACTTGATCGCAGAGTTGGAGATGATATAAGCAAGGGGAGAACGTTCTTTATTAGGTACAAAGACACTGGAGAACTAGCAGAATAAATACTTAGATCTTAAAATTCCAATCTAATAAAAAATAATACATAATAACCATAGAATAGGTGTGTAAATTTTATTATATAATAGTTTAATTAATGATTAATGATAGTAAATTGTTAATGTGTAACCATATAAATATATATGGATTATAAAGAAAGTTCTAGGGAATACTATGTTATATATAATAATTAAGGAAAGAATCCCCTACTTGAATAAGTTGGGAAATGAATAAAAAATCTCTTGTAATTATAATCTAAATTTTCCTGTTAAGAGTATTTAACAAATATTATTTAATTTTTCAATGTTTTATAAGGAATTTTTAAGATGGTTAGGGCATTAGTTGAAGAAAAAATCAGATCTGCACTTTCACCAACAATTCTCAAACTAGTGGACAAATCAGGAGGATGTGGAGCAGCTTTTGATGCTGTAATAGTTTCTAGTTTATTTGAGGGTAAAAGCCTATTGGATCGACATAGGTTGGTGAACTCAGCCTTATCAGAGGAAATGGAAAAAATCCACGCATTCAGCATGAAATGTCACACCCCTAAAGAATGGGAAGAAAAAAACAAAAATGATTGATTGGAAGAGGCTAGAAATCTTCTAAAGTTAGTGATTCTTGCCTTCCAACCTCTATTGGCAATCACCACTTAAATTGTGTAACATAATCGTATTTCTTAAAACTTCTCTCTTTAGACAGAGATATTCCGGTTTAATTTCTTAAATAATTTTTATATAATAGTATTTAAGGTTTTTTTGTTCAAAAATCAAGAAAATTGAAGAACAATCAGTCGGGAGAAGGTGATTCCATATACTTGAGGAAATTTCTGATTAAAATGATAGAATGCCAGACTCATTGTTATTTTTAAATTTTGTGAATAAAATGATTTGAAGTATTAGAATTTAATAAACTACTTGTATCAAATGTTGCACGTTGTGTGCATCATGTGTGTGACACTCGATAACATTCCCATTTATTGAGTCTGTGAACATAAGGAAATTAACTTGTAAAATATACCAAATTTTGAGAAGAATCATTTGATGCGAATTTTATTCTATAATTATATGTAAACTATTTAAACTACAGGTGAGTGATATAGTATTTCTAATTATATTTAATTAAATGCCTACAAAACCTTCTCATTCTGTTAAGTTTGACTATTTAAAATTTTTTATGCTATTCACTTTGATTTTGTACTTTGAAAGTCTATTTTCATCTTACACATTTTTAGATTCATGAGAATCGAAAGGAGAACCAAGTGAACCTACTCGCCTGTTGAGGGTGTAAATTGATTTTAAGATATTTTACCTCTTTTTTTAAAATGGATAATTATAAGGGACAGTTTAGATGGGAAAATGTTAAAACATACTTTACGGACCCAACCCTGTTAACCCTGGAAGTGTTGTTCATTGTCTTGACACTAAGTAATGTTTATGTGGTACACACTTTGTTTGTAACAGTGCTCCCGGCTCCTTTATTTGTGACATGGTGGCAACTGGCCCAAGGATTATGGACCGCCTGGGTCCTTGGTGACTTTGGAACCTCATACCCCAAACTGGCATATTTCCCACCGGTTACAATAGATTCGAAACTTCTGAAGGAACTGTTCATTCCTACAGTCTCTTACGTTGCGATGCTATCATCAGCGAATGTCCTCCTTTCAAAGGCTCCCAGCACTGCAGCATTCCCCATTCTCGCTTCAGGAGCAGTTGCAGCTCACCACGCCGCTCGCTTCGTTGCTTGCGGAGAGGAGTACATGCCACTGAGGTGGAAGGCAGTTGGATTTCTACTAATGGCGTTTGTTCTGGGAGCTACAGATTCTAAGGTTGCACCAGGAAACGTTGTTACTGTAGCCTGCCTTTACGCACTTTTGGCTGCAGTTTTTAGGGCCGGGTGTATGGAAAGAGCTCTGCACGTCGTAAACGGTAAGGGAAACGCTTTACACAACCATCAACACCTAATTGGGACTCTTTTGCTTCCTTTAGCTATAGTTTTTAGTGGAGAGTTGACTGTTTTGATTCGGGATTTGCCATTTGACCCATTCTCTACCAGGACATGGCAGGTTTGGGGATGTTTCGTCACCGTGGGGGCTCTCCCTTTCTTGAAAAATGTAGTTTCAAACAGATTAATAAGACAAACCGGCCAGGCTCCATGGAGGTGCCTTGAACTTCTATCAGTTGCACTCCTGTTTGTTATTGGTTCAGCTCAACTCTCACCTTCATGGCGCTCTGTGCTTTCCACAGGATTTGTGCTCGCTGGAAGATTTCTTGGAGCTATGGACGTGGTAAAGAACTTGAATCCGGATTCAGAACCCACTGAAATGTACAACCAGGCCTCAAAACCATTCCTAGTGGAGGAACACTCAAGCACACATGAACTTGCATAAATATACTATAACATCGTAGCTTTATTTATATGTGGTATAGTATACTATGGTATAGATATACATATGTGGAAGTTTGTTAGTTTAATAAAGTGGTATATAAAGTCTATAGTACATTATGTGTGAATTTTGGTTTGAAGATGAGCGTGTGTGTCCTTGGGAATTATGCTGAGCTCAGCCTCAAGAGATATATCAGGAAATAGTTCTTTGAGAGGCTGCTGAGAGCTGTTCTGGGCAAACTCGTCCCTGAGTCTGCAATGACGGAGCCAGGACCTGAGATAATCGGCAGGTAAAAGAGTGCTTCTCATGTGGTCCACAAAGGATTCTGACCAGTTAATCTCATTAAGCTGCCTCTTATTCTCGGTTTGTTCAGTCGAAACTACTTCTAGAGAACATTCGACCATCCTGTTAAGGTCACTGAGTGCAGATTCTAGCTTCTCGTAACATTGAGCCTCCACATTTTGGCAGTTTTCAGAAACTTTATTTTTGACCTCGTCAACCTTATTGAGAATCTCCAATAGCTGATTCTTCCTCTCCCTCAAAGAGACGTCGGTGGTTGAATTCAGGTTTTGAACCACAGCCTCATAGGCTGTTGAAATTGGAATGAAAGAAGTGGAACCCTCTGAAATAGAATTTTAAGTAAATATATGAGTTAAATGAGGTGGTACCTAGTTCGTGGATGTGATTAACTGTGCAAAGCTGACATATCGGAGTCTCGCATACAGTGCAGTAAAGATGATATGACTTTGTTTGGTGAATTTTGCACTTGGTGTAAGGCCTTGGCATCTGAGAATTTATTTAATGATAAAAAAGTACCTCGCTCAAGGGGACCCTAATGTGCCTTGAAACAACCTTATTATTGGAGTGAAGACGAACATCACACTTGGTACAGATCCTAAAAGATATGAAATTTAATAAAACGTGCCTTGCGCTATCTGATGGGCAGTATATTGTTGACACATCACTCTGACAGTTGTCGCAGAGAGGAAGGGCAAAAGACTCATCTGCGCTAGGGTCAAACTCAAATTGGATGAGATATCTCGGTAAAATCTAAAAACTCAGTTAGTAGGTCAAGAATGTGAGATTTAACCCCAATAACATTTTTTTAATACCTGTGATGAGTCATAAATTATGTAATTATGCTTGAAGGTGTTTTGTGGTAAAACGCCCTTGGATTGAACCTCTTCAGAAACATCCAGGGCACCATTTTCGATCTCATTTGATCCGGCAAAGACTGTTAAAGAATCGAGCCTCAAATTTTCTGAATTTGTCAGAAAGTAAGAGTCGTATTCTACGGGCATAGATACTCTGGAAGTTTGAGCCTCAACTACGCCAGGAACCTCCAAAGATTTACCTACCCCTTAAAAATTGTTAAGAAAAGAAACTAACCGACATCGCAGACGAAATACTCGAACACCCTCTTCTCACCGTAAATTGAAGAGGAAACTTCGGGAGGGGTTTTAGAAGGTAATGGGTTGCCGTTTGGATCAAGGGCGCCTGTTTAAATTAGGTTTAAATAAACAAACAAACATGTTTCATTGTCCAAAAGAGTTTTGCCTTTAGAATCAGTGCTTAATAAAGGGAATCCAGAGAGACTAAAGATAAAATTATTGATGAAAAATACCTCAAGTTCCCGAAAGTTACCAGAAACCCAGGAGCGCCGATATCGAAGCCCCGGGTACACACATCCTGAACTGAATTTGACCGATCTAAAGATTCTGTATCAACGAATGCCTCAAGAACCAGCATATTCTAAAACGTTTATAATGACGTAAAGATCTATGAATAGAAGAATATTATCTGACATATTCGGTACACATTAGGCTATGAATTTAAAATAAATACCTTGCTGCGACGGTTAAACATAGATAATGATTCCGGCCGGATGATATTCCAGGCCTGGAGTAATCTAACCCTAGATGAGCGGCATCGGAGCTGAAGGGCAAACTCTATCGAGTCCCACTCATCACTGTCTCTAATTACAACATTTTCCATTGATTTTTAAATTAAAATTAAAAATATGACTAATTATAATCTTATCATTTTAAAACTCCTAAAAAATAGCTAAATGTGTATGTTCATAAATACCAACTGGGGAACAGTCAGAGCAAATTATTTTTAATTTTCTATCGCATATTATTATGTAGTAATTAATAGTTTTTTTATAAATGTAGAATAATTTTGTAACATATTTAGTTTATTTTTTATAGTTTTTCTTTTAACCTTTTCGTATATTTGTATTTTCGAAGGATGATATGATATTTTAATATTTAATTTCTTTAGATTTTAATATTCGTTCTTCTATCACTCAGAAAATGACTAGGCATAGTAAAAACAATACTGCTGGCTCTATTTTTACCTACCATGAGCGGAAGAAGGTCAAAGGTATGTACTCAGTATATAATCCCTTTCAGACTTTAACACACTAAAACAGAGGCTTGGAGCTCCTTCAATGAGAAAGTTCGAGCAGTGTTGGCTCTGTTTATCAACCGCAGTGAAGCCAGTGACCACACCTTTAGGGTATATTTACTGCAAGGAGTGTATTTTGATGTCACTGTCAAAGCAGATGGAAAATAACAAGAGATTACTAGCTCAATGGGAATCTGAAATGAAGATGTGGCAGAAAAGGGAGGATGAAATGAAGGAACAGGAAGATCTTGAGAAAAAGCGTAAATTGGTTATTGATAATTTGTACTCTTTGAACTCAGTTAAAAAGCCTAACACAAATGTTGAAACTAAGAAGAATGTTTTTAAAGAGGATTTAGACTATAGACAAGGAGCCAATTTTTGGGGCGTAGAATCCTCATCTAAACCAAGATCAAACGAGAGCAAGTCAGAATATCAACCTCCTCCAAAACCTAAAAATGTGTTATCTTGTCCATTATCAGGAAGGCCCTTAAAAGTTAAAGACTTGGTTGAATTGCATCCAGATACAGGATCTACATCAGATTCACCTTCATCTGAAGTTGTTTGGTTGTGTTCTGTCTCTAAAAAACCCATTCTTCATAACCAAGCCTACGCATATAAAAAAAATGGTAAAATAGTTATGAAACAGTACGTCGGAGCAACAGATAACCCCCAGGATAGAGAGTCTTTCATAACCTTAATCCCAGCCGGGACAGCATTTTCCTCACATAACAATGTAGAGGCCAAGAAATGCAGACCATGTATGCAATAAGTTTCCATTTCAGTTTTAATTTGGGATAAAATAATTTTCCAGTAGACATCCGGGCCGATATTGAGATTTTGTCAGGTTCAAATTTTTTTAAAATGTAAGAAATTTTAATATTATAAATGGTTATAGAATGGGAAAGGAAAGAATAAAGTAATTTAAAAATAAAAAGATGAATCTCATGTAAAATTTTAAATAACTATTATGGTAGGTAAACTATGAATAAATGGAATGAGAATAAGGAAAATTTTCGAAAAAAATAATGTAGTTTCTGAATATTGTCTCTTAAAAAAGGAATTCAGAGGTTTGGGAAAGGAATTTGGAGTATGGAGTGTGGAAGGCATTAAATGATGAAGAGAATTTTAAGAAAATAGGAATAGGGAGTAGGCAACGTAGCAATAATTTTTTGGCCAAAAAGAATTGTGCAAAATGTTGTGCCAAAGTCTTTAAACAAGTTCAAATAAAATGTCTTGAATCACCCCAACTTAGAAGCTTGGGCAAAAGAACAAGTTTCCATTAAGTTAATACAATTTAAACAAAAATCTTATATATATTATTGTATACTTTATATGTGTATCATAAATTAATTTTTATTGATATGATAAATCACCAAAATTTTATGGAAACTACATCATCATATTGGTCTGCCCTTATCAATATAAATTTCAACTATTATTAAACACACTTTTTGTTTATTTCAATGTCACAATTCCTCTGTTATTCTAACTCATCCTGGTAACAATTTTTTATCATTCTGATACCCGTTTTATTATTTTGGATTTTTTTTATTATTCCTTGTAAAATAATCGGTGGAGGATTTTTCTAAAGCATTCTACGACTCCGTTGGATTCTCTGAGGCACAATTCTGACTCTTCATTGAATCTAAGTCATTCTTCTTCATGACAGAAGGACTGAGTTTTTGGTTTGATGACAAGTTGTAATTTTTTTAATTTGAATTTCAGACATTGACTTGACATACATTTTGGATGTATTTTAATTTTTGATTGATATGCCTGCTACGAGGTTGTTTAAAAAAGAGTCCGGATATGAATCGATCGACCCTTCTGGCTGTGAAAATAAAAATGAATCCGATTTCGAAGCCAAACAAACCCTGACAACCGATTCCACTGAGAATCAAAACCAAACACTCCCTCAAACAGACACCCCTCAACAGGATCTGTTACCTACCACTCCTCAACCAAATGATCTACAGACAAACGAACCTCAGACAGATGAAGTAGAGCCAAAACAGAATACACAGATAAAAAGAGATGCGCATCAAATGCCATTTGAAGGATTACATCAAATGCCAATGCAGGGGCCATTTAACCCCCAGATTAACCATTCACTCAACATTAACCAGACCCAACAACCAATGATGCCTCACTCGAACATTCCCATGCCTCACATGGTTCACCCAGGTTTCCCAGTCATGGGATTTCCTGTTTTCCCGCCCATGATGAATCAACCTACGGTGAACCAGGGAAATATGAACATGAGCGAATTCGCTTATGTACCACCTCCGATGAGATTCCCTGGGAAAGAAATGGGATCTGTGGATCATATGACACCGCAAGCAGTTTTGGGACGTCTGAGTGGTCACCCTCTGCTACCAATGACCTCATTTGGGCACCAACAAACGGGAGCCCAGACCACAAATTATAACCAATTCTTCGACTTCAAGGACGAGACCGAATATAATTTGGCATTTTTGGATCACTCAGGAGGAGTGGTGTACGACAACGGCTCGTACTCGCACGGTGGAAGATGGCTTACATTTTGGGAATACAAGGGAAGGATTTGGAGAAAGTCATTTCCAGTATCGCTGTTTGGGAGCGAAGGCGCAAAGGAGTTGGCGGAGACGTTTTGGGTGAGTAAGATGAGGGCGATTCAACTATTTAACCGTAATAAGCAGGACAAGATTCTGAGGATGGAAAAGAGAGCAGAAACCAGAGGAAGAAAGAAAAAAATCCTGACCAATTTGGAAACTCCAGTACCACATTTGAGTTTGGACCCGACCCTTGCAGCCCAGTTCATTCTTCAAGACCAAAACAAAAAGGAGTCAAAGGATGCTCCGCAACCTAAAACCCTCAAGGACTCCCCGAAGGAGGAGACGAGTGATTTTAAGCCGAGGGAAAGGGAAGCTCGAACTGACAATAGAGATCTTGAGGGTTTGGAGTGGGATTCTGAAAGCAGCTCTTGGTGTTTTGATAAGGTTGAAAATGACACTATAGTAAAGTTCAAATTCAAATGTGATAATAAGGAGGAGGGTTTGAAGGAGATTCGAGCACTCAGGGAGGATTATGAATACGAACTTTTGGAGGAATATACAAAACCAGTTTCGAAGGGTGTTTTCTATGATAAAGTTCGCATGAACTGGAGAGTCCTAATCTCAAGCCCACCCCGTGGAATCAAAAAGTATAAACTCTTTAGTGTCACTAAACTCGGATACAAACTGGCTAAAGAGGCCGCAATGTCATACAGGGAAAACCTAGACTCCTTGGGAGGTGAGGAACCCGATGGTTCCTCTGATCCTGTTCCTCCTGAGGACCTTTCTGATGATCCTTTGGTACATCACTTTTACACTGTTCTAAGTTCTATCGCCGTTAGAGAAGTCAAGGACGGCTTATCCTAATTTAAACTTCCACATTTTAATTTATTTCCTGTTGTTACATAATTATGAATTTTCAATTAGTTTGTTCCCAGTAACACACCTATCCAATTGATTCTATAATAATATTACACAAATAAATATTTTTATATAATGTATATTAATATATTCAAGAAGTTTGAGGCGAAGAATCACTGGATTTTCTAACAAGGGCTCAGGAAGGCTGACGCACTTTCATGCATTCGCTGGATTCCCTGTGTACCTTAGTGAAATTGGAAAGAAACCCGTTTGGGGATCTAAACACGGCTTTTGAGATTTAAAAGGCGGTTTCTCCTGAAATAGCTGGGTTTTCACGTTTTTAACTTTCAAATGACTGGATTTATTCAATATCTGGACGAGACCTGCAATTACAACCCAAACCCCTTCGTAAGTCTTTGATAAATTCTCAAAATTAGCTAATTCAGTTGGTAACTCCCAATAAGAATGATTTATCTAAGGAAAAGGTTTGTTATACCCCGGAACTTGGCGAAGTTGCACACTTGAGTCCGAAGTCTCTAAAACAGCCTGAAGCGAGGGTCAAATTTCCCGATTCTGAGGTTCCTAGGTACCACAATAAGCTTTTTAAGAACCCTGAAGGCCTCAAGGAGCGATGTGTGTTTGAGAGGCTAACTGACCACAGGTTCTTCACTGGGAGTCACAGGGAAAGGTTTGACGAGAACGGCCGAGGCAGAGGTCTTGCTGGACGTGAGAATTTGTACTTTTTTGACGGGAACACTGAGTCCTACAGCCGTGTTCATGAGGTTTATTCTTCGGTTTTACCCCGCCAGAGGCGTCCTATGGTTCCTCCCAACACTCTTGGGGTTAAAAAATTTGGTGTTCAAATCGAGCCTCCAAAGCTCGTTTGGCTTTATCGCAACGGTGACAAACACCATGACGGTGTTTCCTTCTATATCAGACCCTATATAAGGACCATGAAGACTCTGCTAATTGAAATTGGAAAAGTTTCTTCCTACTAATTACTTATATGTTGATAGAAAATACTTATTTTGAATTTTTGTAGGAACTAACTCTTATAGCTGGTCCTGTTCGTAAGATTTATGACCAGAATTTGAGGCCTGTCACTCAGTTGGATGATTTTGTTGATGGCGCCAAATACCTCTGTACTTCAGGTTGTTTTTGAATTATCTAATTTGTACAGGTGAGCCCCCGGCCTCTCCCGAGAAACTGGAAAAATTCATGAGCGAGTGGGTGATTCAGAAACTTTTCTAATTTCTTACTAATACATATTATATATGATATGTTATTATTTTAGTTTACTCAAAAACCTCCTCCTTTATGTCAATTACTTCCTGATACACTTCATCTGTGACTTCCCAGTCCAGCGGGTTTAAAAACTTGTCCCATCCGGACTTGAACTCCAAATAGTTGTCCTGTAAAATTATTTATACTGTTATAGTACTATTATAGTAGTATTGTAATAAAAATATACAAAAATAGTAGATGTTGTGGAAATTAGATTACCTGTGACGTGTACCACTGTAAGAGTGATGAATATAGCTGTTTGAAGGCGTCGAGATTATTTTGTCTTTTCTGTAGGTACGAATCTCTGTAGTCCTTCCTCTCCTTTTCGTCTATGAGGTCGTACCTTTTCGTGTACTCCTTAAGGTTCTTCTTGATCTTTTCAATTTCTGTCCTTTTAAGCAATGGAGTTGGGTGGGGTCTGAAATCGAAGCTGTAGAAGTTCTCCTTCCTGTCCTTACACAACAGTCTGCCCTGGAATGTCCACAGGCAATATCCAGCTTCCGCACTATATCTACAGAATAGTTTTCTGACCTATTTTGGATTTATTTATACCTGAATGAATCTGAGGTTGTTGCGTTATGTTGAGGCATTGGGACATTGACACATGTTGCCAAATACCTTCCACAACTACTCCACCTTATTGTATTCATCATAAAGTGCTCATCCTTATATAACACCTATTCATAATTAATACATTATAATATTTAATATTTAATTGTATGTAGATTTATCAATTTTAACTAATAAGTGTATCTAAAATATACGTCGACTTTATCGTTATCGTTTAGTGCGCAGAAAAAGAGTGAGCCTTCTGCGCCCAATCCTCCCAGCACAAAGTAGTTTCCTGCTGGTGACCATTGCATATGGTTCAGTTGTGAGGTGATGTCGAATGTTGTCGTCCACTACATGAAATTAGGAGATGGATTTAAATTTATTTATATATATATATATTCTAAAGGTTTTATTATGAAACTTACAACAGTATCTCTCGTGGCTCCTACATCTGAGACCTTGTAGAATCTGATGGAATGGCTCCTAGTCTCCTCGTCCTTAACAATCAACGCAAATCTCTTACCTAAATAATTGTTAGTGCTAAAACTTTAATTTGTTTATCTAAAATATCTGTAAATGTGTGCCATAACGTACTTCCACCTTCTTCCCAGTGTAATTGTTTTACTGTTGCATCTTGTATTTGTATTGTATCAACTGGTATGTTTCTTTCTCTTAGACGGAATATTTCAAGCTGGTTAAACTGTTTTCTTCCCTTTTTCCCAGTCTTTTTAGAAATCGTAGTCTAAATTTTTTCATTATTAAAATTGATAAAAATTACCCTCAAGCATAGGCAATCTCCTTTCGAGTGCCAGTGCATTGCAACTTCGCACACATTGTATACATTCCTTGAACTCAACTCTCGTCTTGACGGTATCTCAACCAACACCAACCTCGCTAATTTTTAATTAGTTTAATATCTAATTTTTCTAACTGTATATGTAAATCTATTTGTGTATGTAGCTTGCTTATGGGAATCTGTATTTAGGATTCCATAATTGGCCACAACTTTTGTATAGCAGATTAAATTGTGATATTTTAATAAATATCACACTCAACATCTGCTCATGTTTAGAGGTGAAGTAATGAAAGAATTACCTGGAGTATCTAGTGAGCCTGGAATAACAACAGAGAGGATATCATCTTGAGGAGACCAATCGAACTTTTCAGCCGAGTACTTGAGAGGCGCTGGTTTCCCGTCTGGTCCTTCAATTAGTGTCATTTCAGGCAGCCTGTAAACGAGCACTTCACTGCCTTCTAAAAACTGGTTCAGCATTGCAATGTACTTTCCAGTTCTGTTCCAGAGCAGGTGAGGGAAGTCTCCACCCTTCGGTGACTTTAACGGCGTTGGGAAACTCCTCAAAAGCTCACCTGTAATAACTCTCCAGATACAAATAGATTTTTCATGCCTGTCCTCTCCCTTTGAACCATCCCATGTTAGAAGATATTCTTCACATGGTGAGAATTGTATGTTTTTTACATTCTTGTGTTCGAATCTTATTTTCAGTTCAAAGTTATTTCCTCCGTAAAGTGCTATTCCTGCCCACTTGTAAACTGCTAAATAGGACCCGTTTGGACTCCATTCTACTTTCTGATCTGCCCATGGTCTTCTACCCTCGGCTCTCTCTCTCGATCCATCATATGCCAGCTTTGGCTCCCGGTGAACTGAGTCGAACCAGTACACCTCAGTTTTGTCTGCGTATCTTATTACAAACTGGTCCCTCATGCGTTCTCCCATGATCCACCAGTCCCTAATTCCTTCCCTCGTAAATCCAAATGTCTTTAGTGGTGGCACGCACTTATTATCGTCGCTCACTATCATGTCAAAGTTGTCCACCAAAATGGCCTTAAATGCATGGGAAGAGTCCAGCTTAAACTTGTTTATGAACTTCAGGGCCATGTTCGCTTCAAATGGAGTTCCAAATGTAAAAAAGGCCAACCCTTTCGTCTGCTTACTACCATCTGTTGGTATCTCCAGTACAAACGGCGTTTGAATCTCACATCCTAATCATTTATATAAATCCGAATATTATTATAGATAGAATAATATACGACAGTAATGGTAAGTAAATAGGTGGTATTTTTTGAAATCTAACCCTTTTTCTCCAACTCTTTTGTTATTGTTTTACGAACTACGTCTCGAAGTCTGTCGTGTTTTTCAGGGCCAACCACTGGGAGTCCCAAAACTGAAAATAAATTTAAAAAATAAAAAATACCCATCAACGTTCTCTTGAAGCTTTTATCCAGCGTTACAGGTGGGTCTTGTTCGTAAAACCTTTCTAGTTGTGATTGATCAAATTCTTCGTCATCGTCAGAAACCCAGTCCAAAATGCCTATTTCAAGTTCCTCTAAATGTTGTTATAAATAAATTTTTCGTTGGTCTTACCTTGGCTGAGATCTGACGGGTTTACTCTAACCATAATAACTAAACTCTATGTGTATTTTAAATTAAAGGAACATAATTTACTTAGTGTTTAATGTTAAATGGTATAAAACAAAAATAATATTTAAAAACAGCAACAAGGATGCTTATATATTTTACAGGATATTAAAGCACTCTTTGTGTCTAGAAAATAGTTAAAATATGTTTAAACTAACATTTTTGTGTAAGATTCTTGTTCATGGGGGAATTAGATTAAACTAAATAAAAACACATATGGAATCAAAAACATTAAATATTATATATTTGTACTAATTTTATTTATAAATATTATTTGACTTTAAATTTCGTTAATTTTCAGATTTAAATCCTTGGAATCTCATACATTCCTTCTAAACATTATGATTAATATTTATATTCTTTAAATAATTGACTTTATTCATTTTATTTAATTGACTAATTATTCTTTCCTGGTCGATTTTTAACTTTTTTAATTAGTTTACCCCAATTTCTCATATAACTATGATAACCTCAATATTCCATGCCTATTTAGTTTTACTTTATATTTTTTAAATATTTTAATACAATTTTTAAATTTTATTTGGTCGCCTTTTTATTATATATGTTTTTTTACAAATACATAGGCGAGTATTTATGTGTTATTCCTGGATAAGGATTCCATTCCATAATGTTCACCGAGATCTTCCTATCGCCTTTTAACTTATTTCAATAAGATAATTTTAAATTAAATTTACCATTTCAATGACTTCTTAAACTGTATTTTAGATTTGTAATACTAGTTATTTTATTATGGTAGCCTTTTCTAGGCTATTATATTCTGCTTATAAGCCTTTTTCCTTAACTTCCGTAAAGGTACTTTTTCTTCCTCTTAACTCATTATTTTAGAAGTTATCGAAGTATAAATTGTCGCTTTGGGTCACTGCCACTGGCGCCAGTGGTTTCCTCATGGTTTCTCCAATGATTTCAGCAAGTTTTCTTACAACTTGTGGAGGAATTTTCCTATGCAGTGCTGCCGCTAATACTTTTAACCAAATTATTGAACGGGACTCAGATTCCATAATGAACAGAACCAAAAACAGGTAAATATTCACTTAATTTGTTAACTTATTACACATATTAACTCAGTTAAAAATTGATTAGGCCACTTCCTAGAAAAATTGTTACACCTCAACAGGCAGGGATAATTGGAGGTACTTTTACCATTTTTGGTGGTTTTTTGCTTTACATGACTGGAGGTTTAAGTCCCATGCTTCTAGCCTTTATGAACATCGCACTTTACACTCTCGTTTACACTCCTTTAAAGAGTATTTTCCCCAATTTAAACAATTTGTTTTAGAAAAAACACAATGGAATACCCATATCGGATCAGTAGTTGGATGTGTTCCTCCACTAATTGGATGCCTATCCGCTGGAGTATTTATATTTATATTATTAAATTAAATATTTTAGGGTAGTATTTTAATTCCTGAGCCCTGGCTTTTGTTTGGTTTAATGTATGTTTGGCAGTTACCTCACTTCTATACTCTTTCTTGGCTTTACCGCGGAGACTACAACAGAGCCTCATTTAAGGTGTATGGAATTGATGACGACTCCGGTAAAAAGACCGCAGCCGCATCTATTCGGTGGGTCACATTTCTTTCATCAATTCCACTCGTACGTTTTTACTCAATTTACTTTGAGTAGGTTTGTAATTTGGCTGGTTTTTTACCAGCAGAGTTTTTATTGGCAACTGCTGTTCCAAATGCCGTTGTCGCTCATAAAGCTATTAAATTTTACAAAAATCCCAATACCAAAACTGTAAATAACCTCTTTATGCATTCTTTATGGTATTGTGTATTTATTTACTAATTTTATTGATAACCCTTGATTATTATTACTTTAGGCATATACTCGTTTTAATGGGTTTGAGTTCGTATTTTATGTCAGATACAAAACAAATTAAAAACGAAGATAAGATTTTACAAGTGGATGATGGTAAAATATTACAAATTGAAAGAATTGTTAACACTTGTGAATAATATAATTTATATATATATATATATTGGAGGTAGAAAATTAAAGAGAGAATTACTTCTTTTTACCAGCTGTACACTTTGCTTTTTCCTTTCCTCTAACCTTTTTCCTCCTATTCTTAAGTTCTTTCTTGGCACGGCGTCCTAGTTTGGGTTTTGCTTCCTCAATTCCGAGTCTCACGAGTCTATAACTCCTCTCGTAACGCTTAAGTGAGGCCAAATTGTCGTAAATTAAGCCGAAGCCGGTGCTTCTTCCACCTCCAAAGAGAGTCTTGAGTCCAAACAGCACTACAGTCTTGCTGTCCTTAACTTTAAACTGTTTTGCCAATCGTTCCTTCAGCTCTGTCTTCGACACGTTACTACGTCCGGGATGCAAAACCTCTATTGAAAACTGCTTTCTACTCAAAATTGGGTTCGATAAAAACTTCTTAACCCTAACTACTACTTGATCTGCTGTAGACATCTTTGATTAATTTAACCAATATATCAAAACTCAGTTAATATTAGTTCGGTTAGTTGTTATTAAAATTTTTTATGTAGAGCATTACAATGAGAATCTGTAAAAAGAAATTAATAAAAAATAATTTTATGGTGTAGAATATAATTAGATAAAAACTCAGAATAATTATTTTCTAAATAATTTTGGAAAAAATGAATAGATTAATAAAAATATGATGGAATCCAGAAATCAAATTCACGATAAATGACAGTAGAGGATGAGTTAATGGACGTACCTGGAAAAAGTAAATTTTGAAAGATAAACCGATAAAAAATGTGGAGATAAATAAATAAATCCTGAACCGAGAGTCAATTGTAATTTTAAGTTACGAATCCTTAAATGGGGTGATTATATAAATATAACTTTTAACCTTAATTCAACTAATTCATTTACACATAATCTTAATTTCTCTTGAATTTAACTATTATTTTATTTATTGTTATAATTTCACTGTTTTACTTTATTAAACTGATATTTCAATCAAATACCATACATTACACTAATAGTATATTAATATATGTATAATGAATAAAATATGTATAGTGGGAAATGTGATTCATTTGGTAATATTACGATGTGGTTGATTTGGTTTAACTTTTGAGGCTGGGTGTTGGCTAAGCTCTAGTGGGACAATGTTGTCAGTTGAGATTAAAAGCTGTTTGAGGTCATAGAAAAGGTCAACATCTGCGTCCGTGACAAAGGAAATTGAGAGCCCCTTAAGTCCAGCACGGCCAGTACGACCTGAAAATTATATTTTCCAAATTAATACCTATTCGATGAGTATAAGTTTGTATGTCTTTGGGCATATCATAGTTGATCACAACCTTTATTCCCTCAACATCCAAGCCTCTTCCAACCACGTCAGTGGCCACCAGAATATCATATGCACCCGACTTAAACTTGTTTAACGCGTCCTCTCTAGATTCTTGTGTCTTTCCACCATGTAATGAAACAGCCCTATACATTTATCAAAATTATATACTTAACAATATAGTTAACTATAAATTAAAAATATGGTATTAAAGATACCTATAACCAATTTTGGTAATATGTTTGGTAATGACGTCAGTATTCTTTTTGAGATTAACGAAGATGATGATTGGTGGTTCCAGGGTCTCCAGAGTTTCCTCGAGGTGTCTAGTCTTCTTGGATTCCTGGACAAAGTCGAGCTGTTGAGTAATTGATGTTTTTCCTCCTCCAACATCTCCAATAGATATGAAGGCTGGTGCTCTTAAATACCTTTTGGTGAGCTTTTCAACTGCTGGAGGCATAGTAGCAGAAAACATATGAGTTATCCTATACCTCCTATGGCCTGCCTTCGTACTTAGTTCCTACACAATAACTTTGGCTAGTATACAATTAAAAGATGTAAGCTGGTAATGAAATGTACCTGTTCAAGAGCACTTGATTCATCTCTGTCTTTGAGGTTGGTGGAGGGAATGCAATCGAGGATGTACTTAAGAACGTCTTCAAAGCCCATATCAATCATTCTGTCCGCCTCGTCCAGAATTACGTAATTACACTGAGACAACACAGTGTAGGCTCGATCCAAACAATCCTTCACACGGCCTGGTGTACCAATTATTATCTCACATCTAAACCAAACATGTAGATAGTGTATAATGGTGTAATTATGTGATTACCCTTTTCTGAGTTCAAAAGCTTGACTTTCGGCATTTCTACCTCCAACTACAGCAACTGATCTACAACTACAAAAGGCTGAAAATTTAACAGTTTCATCATAAATCTGAAGTGCCAACTCTCTAAATCAACATTAAACACTATTTATCAGAGTAGCTGGGTTAATTAATGGTGTATAGTACCTTGAAGGAGCTAGAATAAGTGCGTAAGGTCCATCAAGTGAAGTCTCATCATCTAGTGGAGGCAATTTCTTAACATATGTGAGCATTGGTAATACGAAAGCAGCAGTTTTCCCAGAACTAATAATCAATTTACGTAATAAATATAATACCCTGTAACTGCGATTCCAATCAGGTCCCTCATTTCAAGCGCAATTGGTATCGCTTGCATTTGTATTGGCGTTGGCTTAATGTATCCGGCCTAAAGGACATGAGATTAAGGGAATTACCTTCTTAATAGCCTCCAAAAGCTCCCATGGCAGTGGAGACTCGGCCCAAGTCCGAATCGGAGGAGGAACTCTTCCACCCTTTATGTATATCTCAAAGTCCTCACGGAATATGCGCCAGTCACGTTCAGTCATCTCACTCAACTTCTTCTTAGTCCAATGATTACTCAACATATCACTCTCCTAATCATCGAATATATATTAGATTTTTGATAATATATACTATGTATTTAATTGTATTTAGTTGATGGTATATAGTGGGAACCTCATCTTTAATTGTTTTGATAGTAGATTCAGGTTCTTTTGGAGCCGTTTGTGGTAGTTCAGCTCTTTTTTTCGAAAGTTGATCGTAGAAATTATTCTTCTTCCTTTGCTCTCGAACGTCAATTCCTAAACTAATATAACTCAGTTGATTTTACCTGCTCTGAAACCTCGTCCAAAGAGTAGTTGGGGCTCTGGTCTGTCCTGGTAAATCGGATTATTTTCAAACTTTGTTGTATCCTCAGATTCGTCCCACTCGAAGTTGAAAATGGTTTTAAACTTCTCAGAGGGCTTTAGTATCTTTTTCTTCTCCTTGTTCAGGCCCAAGTAATGAAGTCTTATTTGTTCCAGTTCCTTCTCTATCAACTCTTCCCTCACCTCTGACTCTGGTAGTTTTAGTAAATTCAAGTGTGCCAAATCACTATTCATTGGCATTTGCGATCTTTCTTTCCTTTCTCTTTCCTCTCTTTCTCTTCTTCTTTCTCGCTCCTCATTTCTTCTTTCAGCTTCTTTCATCTTCTGAGCTTCACGACGTTCATATTCTTTCTGTCGTTCCTAATTTACAATTATATACCATTAATTAAGTTATTTGTGATTAATTAAGTTAAATAATAATTTTGTACTGATTTTTCCAAAAGTTCTCTTCGTTTCCTTTTAAGACTTTCTTCATTTCGAATAGCTTCATTTTGCTCCTTCTTCTTAGTTTCCTCCAAATTCTTTAGCCTCTGAGCCTTGGGAATGTAAGTCAACTAAAAATTAAAGATTAAATCAATAAATCAATACCTTAGGAGCAGAATTTACATCATTTCTTTTTGATGCTAAATCTTCTGTTGATAAAAGCCTTTGATTTCTTTCCTTAAATGAGAATTCAGAGGATTTTTGTGATTCGTTATGGGAAAACAGCCTGGATTCAGGTATAATCTCTGGAAGTGTCGTGTTTGAAAACTTTACTGAGTTTAAACCTCCACGTTCCTTATCCATTCTTAAATTAAAAAGAGTTTGATAAATGTAATGAAAATCAATTCAGGAAAGGAAGGGTATAAATTAAAGAATAGCGACATAATAACTGTAAAAATATTAAAAAATAAAAGATATGATAAAAATATTTAAAAAGTGTAAAATAGTATGAAAATGTAATCTTTGTGGAGTTAATTTCGCTTATTAGCACTTTAAATTTTCTTCTACTTATTTTAGATATAATTTCTTCCTATTCATATTTTTTTATTTGAAGGTTTATGATTTTGTTTATTATTTATATATTTTTAATACACATGGTTGACTTTGTTTCTGATTTTTCAAAATGACCTTCCTCCAACTTACTTAACACCTTTGATTACACTGATTTGAATTAATGGGTTTGGATCAGTCCTTTGATGTTTGGAATGGGTTTTCCAAACCTCAACTACTCCGGATCATTATGCAATTGCTCCGTGATATGGGCTATAGGTATTCATTACAACACTCTCCACTTATTAATAACTTATTACAGCCTATTTATAGCTATTTTAAGTAAATTTATAATATTTGAATCACAAACCCCTATGAATTTTATAGGAGGAGTTTTGAGGTTCTTCAAGAGGAATCGAGCTGTTCATACCAGGACGCTCAAACTAACGAGTTGGAGAGTTTTGTACTTTCCGGTAATTTGTATGACGCGAAGGGTGTTTTGGGACGGTTTCAGTTCGACGAGAGTGTTTTCAACGCCTGCAGATTCCTAATATCGCAACAGATTTTCTTCGAAGCTCTGTACAACAACAACTTTGACGAAGCTTTGAAGGTTCTAAGAGGTTTGGTTTCACTTGAAAATTTCCGTTTAGAACACATGTCACTTGAGGCATTTGACGAGGACTCGCGACAACGTGTTCACCAATGCTCAACTCTGATGGTGTACCCTTCAAAATCGCTTAAATCTGAGCTTAACTGGTCACATGAGGTTAACACACATTTATTATATTTTATTATATTAATTTAAATTAATTATTTATGATATAGTTGATTGAATTAATTGTGTTAAATTAATTGGCTAATGAATTTATAGAACTCTCGGGAGAAGCTTTGGAAACATATTCAGTGCCTAATTTCACCCACCGTTACCATTCCTCCTAACCGCCTACTGGTAATTCTTACACTAATTAATTTAACCTATATAACTGCACTAATCAACTTAGTTAATATAACAAATATAACAAAATTATTAATTTGATTAGACCTTGTTGAGACAAGCCGTCGAGTTGCAGGAATTGCACTGCTTGAACCATTATGATAGCGGAGATGAATGTGCCGTGTTCCCGCTCTTATTTGATCACTGCTGTACTACTTCAAAACTCCCTTCGAGACTTCTGGCTCGACTTGAAAGCCATACTGATGAGATTTGGGACGTGTCAATTTCACCAGACGGCCAGTTTTTTGCCACTGCTAGCAAGGATGAAAGTGTAATTTTATGGTCCGCCTCCTACCCCTTTGAGGTGATTTACCGCTGGAAAGTCCACCGTAACGTTGTTAGTTGTGTTTCCTGGAGCTCTGACAGTAAACTGCTTGCTTCCTGTGGAAATGATGGTTTGATTGTAATTTGGAGTCCCTACTGTGAGGAATTTTTACAGAAAATTGAGCCTCACACTGCCGTGGCCACTTCTGTGGCCTGGATTCCAAACACTTGGAAGTTCATCACTGCTGGTATGGATAAGCAGATGATTCTTCACGAGGTTGTTTATAACCCTGAAAACACTCCATCTTCAAGTTCTGAACATTCAAACACTACTCCCTTAACAAATGGCCAATCGAACTCTGTAACTTTAAATGGAACTTCTGTTGACGCTGACACTACTAATGCTAGTGTCGATTCCAAGTATACTATAAACTCAATTTGTAAATGGAGTTTTGAGAGTAGGATTCGTACTCTATCCATCAATTTGGACGGCACTCTCGCTGTTTTTGCCACTGTTGACCGGATGTTAAGGGTTTGGGACCTTGTTTCTGGCAAGGAAATCGTTCCCATTCCTGAGTCTGCTGCCATTACTACTGTCACTTGCAGTAAGTTGTTTAACCAGGTTCTCGTCAGTGTCGCTGGTCAGCGGCCTGTGATGCGTCTCTGGGACATTGACGAACGCCGTATTATCCAGACTTACCGTGGTCATCGTGAGGACCGTTACGTTCTTCGTTCAACTCTTGGTGGTCCTATGGAGTCTTTTGTTGTTTCTGGCAGTGAGGATGCTCAGATTTACATTTGGAACAAGATTTTCGGTTCTCTTCTTTCTGTCATTGCTGCTCATTCTTCCACTGTGAACGCTGTTGCTTGGTCCAACGATCATCTGATTAGTGTTTCTGATGATCAGACCATTGCAATATGGGAGCCAGACCACAATGAATAATTTATTAATATAATTTTATAAAATAAATGGTTTTAATATCAATAATTTTATAATTTTAATATTAATAATTTTATAAAATGAATATAATTTTATAATTTTAATATTAATTATACACTCTTATTATAATACACCCCTAATATATAAATATTAATAATACACTTATAATACAATTATATATTGTGGATATTAAAAAATTAAAAAGATATAATCCATATGCTTGTGGAAATTAAGTATCCACGAGTGTGGATTAGAGTGTTTTGGGTTTAAATTGCATTGACTGTATTTATCTAATTTCACAAGAGTATTTAAAAAACTATATTAAATCGTGTCGTGTACAACCACAAAGTACCATTAGAGTTTTACATTAGTCCTTACCAACTTCTGTATTTAATCCTCTCAATGTCAATTGTATGACATTTCATAAACTGTTAAACAAAACTAAAATTGTATTTATTAAATTTCTAAATAAAAATTGTATGTCAAATTCTGAATAAAAATTGTATTAATAAATTTTCAAGGAATAAGAATTGTATCAAATTTCTAAGGAATAAAAATTGTTTTAAATTTGTCAGAAACAAGTTCTTGGAAAAGTAAAAAACTAAAACTGAGTTTTGAAATGCTTTAAGAATGTTAAAATTTTTAAAAGTAATAGATTTTGATTTGATATTTAAAAAGTAATAGATTTGAGTTTGTCAAAAATCATAGATTGGTTTTTTAAAAAAGTAATAGATTGGGGGTTTTTTAAGTAATAAATTGGGGTTTTTTGTTTAAAATCATAGATTGGACCATATTTTATAAGATTGTTTATAATGATCTTCATATCCAGTATTGAAAATGCCACAGAAGTCCCTTACCAAGGGATCATCTTTGAACTTCTCAGAACCCAAACTTGGAAACTCCATGCTCAACTCCTCCATACCAATATTAATTGATTCAGATGTATTACAACTATCCATGTTACCAGTAGTTTCACTATTGACGGTATTACTGGTATCCGCTGTATCAGTAGTATCCTTATCCTTATCAATAGTGGTATCGGTAGTGTTGTCACTATCTTGGGTAATCAGGTTAATTATGTAATCTTTTCCGGTTTTAAGACGGTGCATCACTTGACTGTATGAACCTTGATTCAATTTGGGCTTTGATCCTACTTTCTCATTGCTTACCTCACCACTATATAAAGATGGATAATCATTACACAAATTGCCCGGACATAGACTATAATCTTGGACTGGACTAACATTAGAAACACCCGTTACACTAGAAACTCCAGCTACATTAGTCACTCCACTAGCATTAGCATTCACACTAGAGTTCATAGAATCTATAAAACCTTCTGAACCCATTCCATTTACACTAGTTATGGAATTAACACTATTAACCGAGTCAACGCTAGTAGTAGAATCAATACTATTACTAGAGTTAAAAGTGCTAGTGCTACCACTTACATAATTGGAATTATTTCCATTACCAGCAACGTAGTTACTATTAATGTAATTATGTGTATTTGTGGCATCGCTGAGCGATGAGGATTTGCGTGAGATCTTGGCGGCAATGCGTTTACCAGATGAAACCAGCTTCAGCTCCTCCAAGTGAGGCTGTATTATGTCTAGCAATTGTGCCAACTCGTCAGGCTGCGCAACATTCAGCACTCTCTGAATCACGTAGTTACCGAACGGATCCAATATTAAATCATGCAAAACTGTGAAGGGTAAGTTCAGGAACCTGGAAACTAAGTTACTCCTCACCGATGAGGGACAGAAGATGAGACAGCGCTCGACCACATTTGAGCTAAACTTATGTTTAGAGAAGCGTGTGAGGTCTTCGCAGAGAAGGGCTACGATTCTCGCATTAACTGCGTCGTCTCTGAGCCGAAGCACATACTGAATAACGTAGTTTCCGTACGCGTCCTCAACCAACTCTAGGGTCTTGGCTGCAATTGTGTCCACTAGCCTTGCTCGCTGGGGCACACTTGCTGCATCAATACACCTCTGCATAACACAGCAGCCGTGTCTATGAGTTGCTAAGCCAACACAGTGCTCGTTCATCGCCTTGTAGATAAACTCACACTCATCACTACTCAGGGCTACCAGACACTTCTGTATCACGTGGTTACCGTTCAAGTCGTTGATTAACTCCACTACTCCTGCCGATAAAATAGCAGTTATTCTACCCACGTTAGTGCCTGAAACCACCTCAATTAACTTCTGAATTGCCCTAGTCCCATGCATATTCAGGCAGATCGGTATGAACTGCGGCTCGCACGCTGTTATAATCTGGCCCAGCTGCTCAGAGTCACACACACTCATCAGCTTCTGGCACAAATAGTTGCCGAATGGGTCAGTCATTAGCAGGAACAGGTTATCCAAGACCTCTCCCAGAACTGCTGTTGTGAATACTGTGTCATTGCATTCAAGTTGACGCTGTAACATTCGGCAGCCTGTTTGGTCCTGCGCTATTGATGCTACGTTGCCCAGGATTTGGCAATTAAAAAATGAATCCTTAAGCCATGAGTAGTTTAAACCTCCGAATCCTGTTCTTGCCACTGGTCTTGTTTTAGCTGCTGGTTTAATCGATGGGCTCCTCGGCTGTGTAAATGTTCTCACTGGTGTTACACCTTTCTCCGGTCTACGTCTTCCTCTTCTTCCCGCTCTTAATCTTTCTTTTTTCATTCCGTTTAAGTCCGGTGAGGAATCCGTGTCTGAGTTCAGGCTAACACACGTATCATACAGGCGTCGAACCATTTGTGGGTCCAGTGAACTCAATTTTAAGCTGTCTGGTATATCAGTTTCATTACTTGATGGTGCCAGTCTTGGTGTATCCAACTGCTTCAGCATCGACTCTGTCAGTGAGTCCATGCTATATCCGAGTCCTTGTGGGCATTCTTCAAATGAGCCATCCGTGTATCTTGTTGAAAATGACTCACAGTTTACGTAATCTGTATGGAACGGCTTCACTGGCTCTGACAGAACATTATCCAGATGGGGACTCATATAGCTTGATGTATCGTAGTGTCCCGTATCAAAATGTGTGGTATCATACTGTGAGCTTTCGTAATGTCCTGTTTCATAGTGTTGTGTCGGGTCATAATGTGAGGAATCGTAGTTTGACTGTAGGTAATCCATGGAGTTGTATCCACCGAATCCATCCCTGAACATTTTTATGGCTAGGAACAAAATTTATGGTAAATTATCTCAATATTATAGCTAAAATAAGAATAATATCACTATATATTTATTAATTACAGGTCAAGATTGAGGTATGAGTAATTGATTTGCGAGAAGTCTAAGCCATCGGACTTGTAATCTGAACAAAATTGAAATTGTTATTCTTACCGTTTCCTGAGAATAAGTTGAACGATTCATCATTGTAGAAGTTTGCTGTAGACATTTTCAGTGTGGAATCGAGTGTAATTGGAACAAATCTTGTAAAAAAGACCAAATTTATGAGCAAAACCCCAAAAGACAGTCAAATATAATATAACAGTAATGGGCTGGGTAAAAAATTAGTGAAATTGGTCTTTGCAAATACTGAAATTGGTCAAGGGGTTTTGAGAACGAATATATTACATTAAGAATCAACAAAATTTATGGAAACAAAAACATCAGCTATTATACAATTGGGTTAAAATTAGTAGGATAACCGCATTTTGGAAAGAAAGTAAACAAAAGAGCCAGCTTAGCTAAATTTGTAAGATTCTATACCAATAGTAATCTGTGGTTAAATGAAAAATCAGAAATGTGCATATGATACACCAAACGTTAAAGAAAAATAATCAAGCAAATGGGATAATATATCAAGAAAAGACATCACAACATTAAATTAAATGATTAAAATCGCCAGTAGAGGCAAACTAAAGAGATAGGGTGTTAAATCTTATGTTGTAATGGGGTTTGAGCACCTACCTTCTACGCCAATTGTGTGGGTCCGGCTCGAAAAGATCAAGAAAATACAAACTCTAACACTTAATCTTATGCCATCAATTGCTATTTCTTGTGTCTGGTTACTCCTGTTCAATGTGTCCACCCTTCCACACTATTTTCTTTTTACACCTTAAACTTATCAATATTATTCACACAATCTTACATTAAACTTGTTTTTACACTTTTCTTATCATTTAATCATTCTGTTGGAACTGGATTCCAACACTTTTTTACACGTTTTTTCAACTTCACAATATTGTGTTGGAATCTCAAATATTTAATTTTCATACTCAAAATTATAATTTAAAACACTATTAATTTATAAAACATTGTATTAATAATTTTTTTCATCTATTTGTAATGTGTTTGGGTTTAAAATTTAATCCGAATTAGTTATTTAGATTTATCATTTTACACAGTTTTCTAATTTCATCAAATCTAATTCTTCCCACACTTATTCACTAAATTACTTTAATTACAGTTGTATAGCTAATTTTCTTCAATTTTAAAGCTGGTGTGTGATCTCACCTCTTTATTCCACTTGATTTTATATCTTTATTGTTTTCTATAGTTTTTTTAAATTTCAAATCTTCTATTCATCTCCATAGTTTATTGATTTTTATTCTTTTTTATTCCTCTTTCTAAAAATTCTATATTTTGGTTGTTACTCCTATTAAATGTTACCTTTTTATAATAAGTTTAAGTTTTAAAATATAATGGATGAATCTGAGGCTCAGAATTCTGATCTTGATTCGATTTTGGACAGGATTCCAAATTCTAAATTTATTGTAATAGATTGTGGTAATTTCTTGGATTTATTATAATAGATTTCGATAATTTCTCATATTATTATACACTTTAATTTCATTGGTATTTTAGAGTTTAGTGGAATTAACCCGAAATCGAAGTCAATTAGGACATTAGATGATTATCTGATGTCACTTAAAGAAGACGCTGAAGAATACGCCTTACGTAATCTTAATATTTACTTAACGTATTATTAGTACAAATTGGATTCTGCCTAGCTATGAATTCTCAAAACCCTGAAGAAGAACTTTGGCAATTATATCCTTACAGCTTTTATACCTTATCATCTGAGGTTATTTAGTCTCCTTTATTCCAATTCAGATCACTAATACTATTTTCCTTAATGATAGTATGAAATGGCTTAGAGATAATGGATTCAGTCTAGATAAATGGATAGATCAAGGGTATGTTAACCGAAACATACACATATTATTTTATTTTACATTAACATTATTAATGACTTTAGTATACTAATTTTGTATACACTGATGTAATTTTGTGTAGTTTGGATTTCAAGCGGTTGGGTAGTCGTTATAGTAATTCTGGTGGTTATATAACGAAGAGGAATAGATCAAATCAGTTAAATGAAGTAATTAGAGCAATAATCGAGTATCGAATTCCACTAGTATTCCACAATGGAATGCTCGATATTCTTCACATTTATGATAAATTTATCGCTCAAATTCCTGATAAACCAACTCAAATCTCCAAAGAAATTTCCAAGTTCACAAATATTGGATTACTAATTAGTTATGAATAATACAGCTCATAGTTACTAGTATAAAATTTGGGGAATAGAATATTTGTTGGAGGAGTATTTGATACTAAGCTTGTTGGTAAATATTTGTTTGATAATCTCAATTGTAATCTTTTGAGGTATGCTTTATTTCATTATAATTACTCAGAAACACTTGCCTACCAGTTCTATACACTACACTTACCAGGTAATATATAACATTAGTAATATACTTAAATAGTTAATATGGTTAATACTGTTAATTTGTTTAATAATAATAATAATGTTTTAGGTGAGTAATAAAATAATAAAGATGAAAGTATGTGTGATATGAAGAAATTAGTATCATTGGCAAAGGAAAGAAGTCATTTAAATTACTTTGACAAGGTAATTTAATAATCATTAACATAGAATAGGATACTGGAAATATTAATGATAAACTCTTTCATGATGCAGGATTCGATTCTCTCGTTACAGCTATTGTATGCCACTTAGTCATACTAATACTATTATAATTAAGAATATTAATTTAGTGTGGAATTTTGATTAATTGGTATATTAGGTGTTTTGTTTGGAATTGGAAATATTGGCGAAAAGTGATAATTTAAAGGCTGAAAATTTAGTCGACATAGGAAATGACGAGTAAATCCATAATTAAATAGTTTCAATAGGAGTTTGGGAAATCATATACCGAAACTGATAAACTGTTATCACGTTCATGACCCAATTGATGAGTCAGTTTACAACTTCAACGAACATTCAACCAGAAGCTAAAGGTAAGTTATAAAAACATTTGAAATGTTAATTTCTTCCATTGTATATACACTTTAATTGTAAGAAACTAGTAAATTTATGAAAAAGTGGAAATTTTGTAAAAAAGTGGGAAAATAAGATTTTCCAAATATTTAAAGAAATTCATAATATATTTTCAATGATTTGATGAGTTTGAAAAGATTTGATTGAAATGTGTAAAAAAATAAAGTGAGTCTGTGGTATATATAACTTGGGGTTCAAACTCATTATTAATATTATCGAAAAATTATTTACGCCCTTTATTTTTAATTTCCGGGTGTAAATATTTTATAAAATCCATAATATGTGAAAGCCACAGATGCAAGCCTTCAACAATGTACCTTTATCTCAGGAACTTCACTTTCCTGAACAAAGTACAATTCGAAGGTATTACGTTGAAACCAACCAAAATAACATACAACAAGATTTCAGCATCCCTCTACAGGTTTTTTAACATATCTTCTTCAATACATTATTTATTTTATTGTATATAAATTAATTATATATTATATTATTTATTTTATATAAATTAATTTAGGATGATATTGATTCATTTAAATTTTACGTGGTAGCTCGTCGAAATTATTCTGTGGACGTCCCATTCGTTATTCCGAGGTTTTTTACACAGTTTAATTCCGATTTCGGACTCTTTTCACCCACTGAAGAAACTTCAAATGACTTCTTTGATCGTGGAATTACTTCCACTGAAGATGCTGAAGTGGATGATTCGCCGTTTCCATCCTCTAAACGCAGAATGACTCATTCTAAACCCTCTGATCCTAAACCTGTAACCCAGCCTAAACCAACTATACTTGATAGCTTGCGCGATACTGTTGATATTCTTCAACAAAGTGTTAACAGGATATCAAACAAATTAGATAATATACCACTGCAACAATATACTTCAAGACGTAAATCTAATGAATCAGAAATAGAAAGGGGTTTATCTAGGGAATTAAAATTACAAAGGCGTAGATCTAGGGATTCAGAACTAGAAAGGAATTTATCTAAGGAATTAAAATTACAAAGAAAATTAGCTAGTGAACTAGTGGAAATAAGAGATGAACCTGGTGAGTTAAGAGATAAAGAGGAGAATCCAGATTTTTCATCGCAATTTCAAGAGCCTTTTGGGGAGAGTGAGTTCGATGATATCTCTGGTTCTTACCCACAGTCACCTCACATTTCACCTGGAAAACATACTTTAAAACACCTAGAAAACATTACAGCAAAACCCTTAGATAATACTATTCCACCAGTGCCATTGAGGACTGGTAAAGTAGGACGACCTAAAGGATCTACCAAATCAGTATCTAACACCTTTGGTAATGTTAGGGATATTAGTAATGTTAAGGGGTTGAGTACTCTGAAGAGTGTGAGTGGAAAGGAAATGAATACAGATAAGAGATTTAAGAGAAGTGATACAAGTAATGTATTATATAAATTAAATCGTAAAGGCTCAAGTCTGAGTAAAAAAGGTCATGGGAAACTTAAAAGTGTCAAGAAAACATCAATTCAATCATCAAGACGTAGTTCAGATTTAAAAAATATTTCAATTCGATCATCAAGACGTAGTTCTGATTTAAAAAGTGTTTCAATTCAGAGTTTAGCTGAGATTTCAATTGATGATTTGGGAGATAAACATGAATTTGGAGGTGAAGTAGTACCTCAAACACCCAATAGGAGTAGAACAACTATTGGTGTTGGAACATCAACCAGAGGAAGGAAAGTTAGACGTAGTAGAAGACCTTCAATTAATAGCTCATCCCTATTAAACAGTCTTTACATATATAAAAGAACTGAAAGTGATGCTAGCGATTGGCCATATGAACATGAATCTGTAACTCGAAGTGTTCGATACCCAAAGCGTTCAAGACTACCACCAAGTCAACACTGGGCCTCAAATGTAATTTCAGACGGTTCATCAGTAGTATTTCTTGCAGGGGTTTCTAAGGCTGATAAACGGAAGAAAAGGTCAGGAAATGCATTTGGAAATGATATGCCAGAAAGTTCACTAGTTTTAACGAGGGAGAATGGCGATGTTGAGCTTAAACTCGTTGACAGAAGTGCTGAAGATACGCCTAAGCTCAGGAGAATCTCGACTTATTTGCAGACGTTCTCTAGCAAAGCCACTTCAGTACCAAAACGACGTGGTAGACCGAAGAAAATATTGGCTCACCGCAGTACAACTACTGACTTGGTTCCAATTGGTGGTACAGACTCGGTGCTAGTTGCTGATGATCCAGACTCAATGCCAGTTGGTAGTGGTGACTTAGTGCCAATTGCTGATACTGATGAGCTAGCTCCCACGAATAATACTGACATACAACCCATTACTAATATTCAAGTACGCAGGAAAACAAATGTGGTAAGAAGAGGAAAGGTGAAGATAACGAAAGATTTATCAGTAGATGAGGCGTTGGAGATTTTAAAGGATGCGCCAATGATTTATGACGAGAAAAAGGGATTGGAAATAGCAATTGTAGATGAAAGTCCGAAAACAGTAAATGAAATGGCAGATTTAAAGCGTAGAATTAGTAGGAGGAAGAATTTCCACCAAGAACTCCTGAAACCAGACGTAAGCTGATGAGAAATAATAATTTTTAGGATAATTTCGACTCATTTGTCGAAGATGACGTTAATAGGATTTATTATAAGTCTCTGTATCCTCCATATGAGGAAACTTCACAAATTCAGCAATGCCACGTAATTACCACTACTCATTCTTTATCCAGTTATTTCTCCTCTGCTATCGATATTTTGTCATATTAGCTACATGGGTTACCATAGTTTCATTTATGTGAGTCGCCCTAAATATTTTGTAGATATATCCCATGGTAATAACGCACCAAATAAGGACGTCAATATTGGTAATACCAAAGACTGAAACACTCTCTTTGGGAAACATAAAAACCAACTTCATCGTATCTCTCAATATAATATTAATGCTGTAGTGTGGATTCGTGTGTTCTGGAAGTAGAATAGCTTTGAAAATGGATGAAGAGGAGGTTCAGCAAGTCCAAGAAAAGGAAATTTTCTTTCTATCGAGTTTCAAACATTGGAGTGTTGAAAACAAACACACGTAACTCACATCTATTCATATTTTTCATTAGTCATTATTAATCATTAGTTATTTGTAATTTCTAGTTATTTGTAATTTGTAATCACTAGTTATTAATCAGTAGTTATTTGTAATTTCAGTGGTTAATGAATTTGTATAGTGATTTGGATGCACATATCGCATTTACATTTGTATGTGTGTAATGTAATAAATTATTTGTATACATTAATAGAGAGGTTTAAAGAGAGTAATTGTAGCCTCGTTATAGCCCTAAGAAATGAATAAATCAATACAACATACACTTCGTCGACTCCTGACAATTTTCGCAGTCATCTTTACAAAACGGTCGGCATTAAAAGATTTCAAATAAATCTAATAATCAGTTAAACTATAATAAAATTATTAACTAGAATAAACTTATTAACTAGATTATACATACTCTGGTATCAATGGCTGAATGCCAAGCAGAAGAAAGTTTTGAAAATACTGAATTATCAGTCTCCAAATAAGGATCATATTCCTCCTGATGCATAATTATATACACTAATTTATGGATATTTTATATAGTTAAGTAATACTTTGGAATGTGAAAGATGAGTTTTGAAATTGGAAACCTGAAATGTTTAATATTTTATAAAAATATACCAAAATGGAACAGTTAAGTTCAAGTGCAGTTTCACGAAGCTTAATTCCAATATTCTTACTATCCCCTGAATATAATTGTGAATATAATAGTTAAGATAATGAATTTATGGGAGTAACAAACGTTTCATTCCGGAAAAATCAGATTCATCAAAAAGTGAGCTGAAAACGTGAATAGTAATGAGTCCCAAATGCTCATTGGAATCCTCATCCTTATAGCCGTTGTACACAATATTGTCCAGTATAGACATGAGATCAGAAGCTGACACGCAAGGAATTATGTAAATACGTTTCAAAATGTTTTCTATCCTTTCCTCAGTGCTGGAGCTTAAATTATCAGAATTGACCTGAGAGAAGTAAGATTAGAAACAAGATACTTCAAACTTCCTAAGGAAACATTTACAGGACTCATAGAGCCTATAAGGGTTCTGAGAATAATCTGAAACAATGTTAAATATTGAACCACATGTAGTAATAATAAAAGAATATTAAGTGAAATACTTGTGGTAATAATAATTGCATTTGAGAGCGGGTCGGAGTTCAAGTGTTCAAATACCAAATGGGTTAAAAACTGGTAAAATTTAATGTAAATTGATTGAAATACCTCTCCATTTGCCTCGTAATCCTCTCCAAAAAACTCAATTATCTCACGACTCCTTATACCACCGTCAAATAATATATTCAAACTACAAAAAGCATGGATTGATTTAGTATAAATTTGGTATAGAGATAATTTGGGGACTGGAACAAACTTTGGGGAAGAAGTTGGTGTGATTCGTTTAGATTTAAGGTTTGAAAGAGAATTCTGACTAAATTCGTTAATTAAAGAAATGACTGAATTCACTGAACAAGAGTTAGGGAATAGATAAAGTACCGAGATCAGGATTTGAAGAAGGAAATGACCCAGTTAATAGAGTCATTATTACCAGATTTGAACTGTGATAAATCCAAAAGTAGTTTTAGAAATGTAACTGTGTAATAACATGTTGAAAAGTGAAATGATAAAATTTAATAAAATATATAATATTTTAATAAAGAATATTAATAAAAATGGATAGTGATATAATTTTAAATTTTAGGTGTAAAATGGTGTAAAAATAAGTGAGGAAATTAAGTGCTGGCAAGTAGGGTATGAAAAGGTGCTTTATTAATCATTTTTCTAGCATATGTATTTCGTAAGCTCAATTTTAAGTAACATAAATAATATGGGATATAATTTAAACCTAATTTATGTTTATTACACTTTTTTTCCGAACCTTCTATTTCGAGATAAATCGCAAGTAAAACTTAAAGTAATCGCAAGTTAACTCCAAGGAATTTAGACTAGAATTCTTTAGGAATATTTAGAAACGTTAGGAAAAGATGAAGAAGTTAATGGGCTTCAATTTTCCGGGAGATTTCAACCTCACCAACTCACCAATACGTCTAGAGTCTAATCAACAAATCATCACGTTAGATTCCGTTCAAATTCCTATTCATTTATTTATTCTTAACTTGTTTTCTGTATTTTAATTAAATTAAACAGTTATATACAAAATATTATGCTATAATAATATATATAGCTTTTAGATAATATATATAATAGTTTAATATGATATTAGGGATTTGAGTGATTTAGTATCATCGAGTCCATTGGATAATGATAATTTGTTGTTGTTTGTCGAGTTGCTGGTGAATAGATTTGACTGGATAGGAGCTGATTTGGAAGACATTGACAAATGTAAGAACGTAGTGTTGGACCTGGTATCACTGGACGGAAGTTGCGTAGACTGGCTCGTAAAACGTCTAATAACAAACTTTAAATCAAGTAATAAGAAACACTTGAAGGTTGATTTGTGTTCCCGTGAATTCGAGAGCATACATGAGCTTAAGAAACACGTGAGAACGATTTTGACCACAAGTAAAGATGATGAGGAACTGAAAGGAGATAACCATAAACTATTATATGAGTTGTTGGGATATCACTCAAGTGTTCAACTGAAGGAACGAGTGGTTGCAATATTCCCGTCGACACATAAAAACCCGGCGTTCAAAGGTCTACGATGTTTCTTTTACAGAGATAAAAGTGGTTCAGTTGATTTTTTCAGTTACGCACGCTGTTGTGACAATGTCAAGACAAGAGGTCAAATTTTACGGGAACACCTATGTGACTTGTTGGTTGATATTTGCAAATTAAGCCCGAGCACCTTGGGCTCAATTTCTGATACTCTGGACATACTTTACCCACATCATAATGTGCAAATTGAACATCACATTTCATTCACAAAGGCGATGCTATATATAGCCAACCGGCTACCAATGATCAGAACCTCACTTTACAGAATTTTGATAAATAAGTTGACGGTAATTGATTCTGAGATCAGACTCGCAGATCCCAACGTAGTTGACGTGGAGAAAGTTGAGAATCTACGTTCAGAAAAGCTAAAGGAGCTGGCAAATCAACTTCTAAAAGGTCAATCTAACTCAACTCAATTTAAAAAAACAGAAGACCCGAATTGGTTTAGAGACATTTATGATAAGCTCAGGACAGAGGAGGACTGTGATGACATGTCACAGAAACTTGATTTCCTCATGGCACTAGTGTTTGAGGACCTTCACTTGTTACTGAACATGTGCAATAAATATACCTCAGCCAGTATAAACAATACCAACAGTACAGGAATAAGCAATCCCAAAAACAACTTACAACAACAGCCCATGCAAATTAATGGTACATTCAAGTCTAAAAATTCTCAAGATAGTTTCCTAGTGACACTCGACACACAATCCGGGTCATCACAACACAACATTACACGTAATCTATCATTAATATTAGTTACCAGTAGTTAAAATTAGATAACAATAGATAACAATAAATATCAACTAATGATTTTGTAGAAAATGTAGATGAATGTATGAGTAAAATGGAAATGGACAAATATGAGATAATGTATACACCAAAGAATAAAATAGAAATGATGAAGGGAATGTCCAGCGAAACTTGTTATGCAAGTAGTGACTCAAGTTTTTCAGATACCAATTCGGCAGAAACTATATCACTTGACTCCAGTAGTTCATTCTCAAGTCAAATTATAACAAATTGCGAATCGAGTTCTAGCATAGCAAATTCGATACAAACTACTGAAACCGGACCAAATGCATTGACTATTGAGAACAAAACTGGTTTACTAACAACTGAGCAGAAATGTGATAGCAAATTGACGGTGGAAAAGGTGGTTAAGGAACTATTTGAAGTATTCGAACAAGTAATACTTCAGGCCTACAAGTGTAAATACGTCCAGTTTATATACTTTTTCATAGCGTCATTTGATGTTAAATGGCTCAGGATGTTCCTACAGAGACTCTTTGGTATAGTTTATGACAACTCTCAACATGTAATCAAACGTAGAACCGCAGCCTCTTACATCTCATCACTCATATGTAGAGCTAAATACGTTCCCCAGAATTTTATCACTTCAACCCTAACGCACTTTTTCACACTCCTCTCACCATTCAATCAATTCATATCCAAAAGTGGTGATAGTAATCTTATCACTAACACTACTGGTATTGACAGAACCATTTCTGGTACTGTTAGTACTAACACAAGTAGCACCGTAAATGGAATTATCACGAATGGTAAGGTGGTAACAAAGAAACTGAGTTTGTTTTATTCAATATTGCAGGACATATTGTATATAATTTGTTATCATACGGATGTGATATCGAGATCAGAGTCATGTGTGTCGTTTATTGAGAATAGCGAGACTGGGTTAATGGCGTATCTAACATCATATTTGGACCCGTTGGCATACTGCAAGAGGTCAGTAATATCAGAAGCAATCAAGTCAACATCGTATTACTCAAATCTGGCCTGTTTGCACAAGTTCCTCAAGTCGAAAAGCTATTTGCTGGATAATTCTAAAGAGTCTGAGCAGTTCAAGTGGTCGTTCTATAGTCCAATCGACTCCTTCTTTCCCTTTGACCCATATCTACTACACCACTCCAGGTTTTATATCAGCGATAAATACAACTCCAAGCCCCATGTGCCAGAATCAGCGATGTTAGAGGACCAGACCAGAGTGGATTCAGTGGTAACAACACAACAGAATAAAGTGGTCGATGAAGTTGTGGACGCAATCAAGAGTGATAAGAATCTCGTGGAGGATGACTTGAAACGTATGTCAAGATGCCTTGATGATTCACTTGGATTCTCCTCAATTTCAAGAGCTCTGAAGGCTAAGCTGGATATACTGAAACGAAATTTCAGTGCCGATACTACCCAAATTGAGGCCGACTATGATTTCTGGAACTACGAAAACACCATTAAACTGCTGGAAGATACAGATAATCCAGCCACAATCTCAATGGATCAAGTAACAATAATAATAATTAGCTATAATAGTTAATATTATAATGATAATAGTATAATGATGTATATAGGATGAAATGAGATTATGTGAGGAGTTGGGAATAGAAGTGATGGAAGATAGGAAGCATGGTCTTTTGGAATTATTGACTTCATCAAGTGCATACAAATCTGCCATTACAAATTCCAAAAGAGCAAAATTATGTCAAACCAATTAATAAACAGATTGTTTATCAAAGGATTCCTAATTACTGGCTTGAGGATTTAACGTAATTTTGGTATTCATCATAGTCCATTTTAACTTTCTTCGATTGATATCTTGTGACCTGACACAATCATTTACACTTTCAACTGTACCCTAAGCTTTGATAAAAGATCTTCTGTAACTCGACCTCTATAACCACTTTTCCTAATCTATATCGATAATATATTATTACGTAGTTAGTTATTACCAATTGTTCCACGGCGTATTCTTTGGACATGTTATGTTCAAGTGCGACTTCAGGTAAATAAGTAGCAGAATAACTAAAACAATATTAGAAATTTTTATTAACTAGAACAGTATTCAAAACAGTTAATAAATGATAGATGTTGTAGAATGGTATACCTGAATCCATTATAATCAAATTCTACAACGAGGCCATGTTTACCAACTTCCCAATCAAGATAATCTTTGCATTCCTAAACAATATAATAAGTAGTAGACAATAAGGGATAGATAGTGGATAGAAATAAGAAAATGAAGGTAATTAGTGGATGAAATTACCTCGTAAGAATGTAATAATGAAAGTTTACAAACTAAATGTTTAATTTCACTTGAACGAACTGGAGGAAACCTTGAATCCTGAAACGCACTCATCCTAGCATATCTCTCTAACAATATATTATGAGTATATAAATAGGGTAATATATGTGTAAGATGAAGATATATGGGTAAAGGGATACTAAGGTTATTTAAACTGGTAGGTTCAAGAGTACCAATACAGCCTCTCAATTCTTCGTCATCACTAAAGAAAGTTATTAGAGGAGAAGGAACCCATTTTTAAGATTCCAAGTCACGAAAAGAGGACACTTGGCGCCTTGAGAAGTTAGCTTTGAAAGACAGTCTCGAGTTACAGGAGTTTTATCCTGAAGAAAAATTAATTAAAATCATTTACATTTAGTTCCTCCTCTAAAACGTCAAAACAAACGGAACAAAGAGAATCATCAACATCCTCAACAAACTTATCAAAGCCGCTTGTCATAATATTGTATGGTCAAATAAGTAATAAAATGAATAAATAAAACTAAAAGTTATGGAAAAAATGAATATGGATGAAAAATGAATGAAAAGGAGTTAAGAAAGTATAAAATGGTGTTAAACCTTCCAAGTGAAATAAAGTAAATGAGCGAAATTGATGAAATTAAGGCAAAAATATAAAATGGTTAAAAGGTCCAAGGAGATAAAAAGGTAAAAATAAATAAGAATCTGGGAAAATAAAGATAATCTTGTAAATATTGTAAGGAAGGTAGAATTGGTAAAAATGAGTAAAAGTATAAAATTTTTTGAAAGTAAATTTTATAAAAAATTCCAAATCATGACCAATGTTGAATAATTGGTTTAAAATTAATATGTGTAATGTTGAAGGGTATTTAGGAAGTTAAGTGATTAAGGTGTAAATTTGGCACTTTGAAGAGAAGATTGAATAAATATAATCACCGAGTCACTGGATATATAATTAAATAAATTTTAAAATTGAATTTAGCTAATTTTGAATTGTAAAATCTTGATGTTAATTTTAAAATTGAATTTGATACGCACTCAGAGGATGGGGGAATAAACTGTACTTTTTAACAGATTTCCATTAGATTTTTAAGAAAAGTGTATTTTAAATTTTTTAAAGGTAAATTTTTTATTTTTAAGCTTTTATTTTAAAATTTTCAAATTTCATCCGGCCGAAATATTAGATTTTATAGACGAATTTGAGAAGGATTCGATTATGAAATTTGTAGATTTTAAATGAGTGTTTTTTAATTTTTCGGACTCAGAATTTAATGATCTCCAGCAAAAGTTAGTCTAGTAAGATTAGCTCACTTTATCGTAAAATAATTTGAAATGGAAACTAATTTAAATTGTTAAAAGCTTAAAATAAATTTTGAAACATTAAAATGAAACTTGATGGTTCAAAAAAGAGTAAAATTTGGGGTTTTTTAAAGCGCCCCAAAGCATATTCAGTAGCACTGCTGCTGAGTAGGCTGATCTTATCGGTATGCCAATCAGCCGTTTCATTGGACACTTGGACAAAATTCGCAAAGCTCTCGCGTGTTACAGATGATATTGATATGGCACTAGAGACTTTAGAGGAGTATACAGGAGATTTGAATTGGGTTCCAGTCCCCGATAAACCAACAAACGGACCTGAGCTGTATGGACTTAATAGGCTATTTAACTTGTATTTGATAAGACTGTCACATTATTTTCATGGACGAATTACAACTTTTTTGGTGTACTTTCCTTCATTTATCTTTGGAGTTCTTTTGCTCTTGACATTGTTTGACATTTCTGCAATAATTTGGCGGAGAGGAAGGGTAAAATTGCCCAAGTTTTACCTGCTTTTAAGGTTTATTTTGTACTGTGTACTATTTCTCCTTGTGTTCTCCCAGTTCATGTTCCTGTTGTACTATAATAATTCGCTGTGCTCGATGGAGGGATTGTATCCATTTCTGTTTGTAGATTCGGGAGATGAAAACGCCAGAGTTGAGTTTCTACGCAAGGGTTCATGCGGTTTCTCCCACAAGTTGATATTGACATATGTGATGTCATTTTTAACTCTGCTGCCAGACGCATTTTTGATACTTATTTCAATTCTGCCAGCATTTAGAAGTTATTCACTTCTGAATGGCATGAAGTACTTTGGGTCATTTTTCCTATTTGTAACGGTATTTATAGCTCTGGACACGAGAAGGTTCGTATCTCTGGGCCAGAGCGCTAAAATTTTAGATTTCGCGGCTGAAAAGTATAATGAACAAGCCATTCAAGCAGGTAGATATGGGTCAGTCATCAAACTACTAAACAAGTCAAAGTCGACGAAAATGGTTAATATGAAAGATGTGATTACATTTAGAGTATTTGCTTCATTGAAGGAACATTTATCTGGACCATTAGTTGAAGCTAAATTTAGACTTCAAGATAGTAAATTGGGATCTGTGAGAAATTTGGTACACTTCAATTTTGCTAAGCAGTTGTACGCTCAATCCAAACATTCAAGTTTTTACTTTTACTCTGCAGGACTGTACATTAGTGTAATGACAATAATTGACGCTATCGTAGGTACCGTGTTGATAGTCAAGCGGCACAAATTTCTACTTCCAATTGTTGTAATTGTGAACTTTTTCTACTTTTTCATCAACGTGGTTCATTGTATCATGTTACAGTTTCCCATGGAACTTTCAAACCTCTTCTGCAAGGTAACCCAGTACACCACCGATGAACACGGAATACTCTTTGAAACACTCGCACTCTCTAACCTAACATGCAATGTCAAATACATCTACAACTGCACATTCGCACTCGTTATCTTCCTCGCCGTACTCGGATTCGCAAATGTAGTTAATTTGTACTTTATACACAAAGCACATTAATATAATATTATATACAATATATTAATAGTATAATATACACACTATAATAATACTATACATACAGATATTGTATAATATTAAATTGTATGGTATTTAATTGTATACTATTAAATAAGATGTATAATGGTAAATGAATGTAGTAAAGTATTTGTAATATAATATGATATCTATAAAATATGGTAATAAAACTATATAATTTTGTTTATAGTATGAAGTGTAATATGCGGTGTAAATATAATTAAATAAATATAATAGAAAAGAATGTGTAAATGGATAAAAAATTGGTTGAATAGATCTGGAAAAAACTCAGGATGTAATGAGAGATCTAAATAAAAAAATCGGAAAATGTTTGACGAGAGCCTTTTGAACTATAACAGAGCGTATTTTAAGTATGATCTTGATTATTTTGAACCCGAACCGGTGGAATTGAATATCAACCACGAGAGTTCAGCTTCAGAGTTCAGGTATTACGAGGAGTTTGACACGGGTCACTACATGTGTAGGGAAAATTATGCCTTCAACAAGGTTATGGGATTTGTGAGTGAAGGTTTTGAACGCAGACTATCAAACAACAGAAGAATTATCGCAGGTGAACGACAGGTGATTTGGAGCACCTCTGAAGTGACCCACTACGCACGTCACATTACAGTTAAACTCAACAACATTTACAAGAATAACAAAAGTATCATTTTGCATTTAGTAAATGGAGATGTAAAGAGACTCAGTTTGATAAATGGTAAGTGGGTTGAAAATAGCAGAACTGAGTTGGATATTACCAAGGGATGTGAAACTAAAAGGTACAAAATATCAGGCGAGGGAAGGATTATAAATTTTCAGACGTGCGACGGCTATGTGTTTAATAGAATAGTTCAATCTCAATCGGTATTTTTCGACAATAAAATGACCATTTGTGAGGCTGAGAATGGCTTGGAATGCTCAAAATCTGTTTCAATGTTTTCAGGAGATAAGGGTTCCAAATATCTCGCAGTGCTAATGGTCAATAATGACTACCAACTGTTTTACAAGGCGAATGATAAGAAGGGCTGGAAAAACATAACGCGAAAGAGGCTCACAAGGAACATTTTTAGGAGACATAAAATTGAAAAAACAATACTAAAAAACTTGGAGGGTGGATTTTATGAAACCGCCATCTATGATATGTATTATATAGTAAGACTTTTGAGGAATAATAAGGGGAGAATTGGGTTTTATATTTACCAAGACCAAGTTAATTGTGACTACTATTACACAAACCTCATGACAAATCGGGTCGTTGTTACTCACAACGGCATGTTTTTGGAAGTTGATCCCAAGAAGAACATTTACACCAATAGGAATTATGATTTGGAATTCTACAATGAATCTGACTATGATAAGAGTGTCAGTCCCGACTCTGGCAATGACCGCCTTTTTGACCCATTTTTTTGTTACAAAAACAACAGTTTCAAGACCAAATCTGTAGCCATCACAGATGTTCAAAAGCGCTTTTTCAATGAATCCAAACCACAAAAACATAACAATTTAATCCCCAAACTTGAAAATATTGCAATAAAACCTCAACAAAATAATAAAAACATCAACCTGGACAACTTGGATCTTAGTAGTAATAGTGATGAACTGAGTAGTAACAATGATGAAATCGATTTGGAGGAGTTGAGGGGAATAACGTTGGATATAAGAAACAAAGAGGGTGTAAATTATTACTGCTATAGGGATGATGAGTATGTGCAGTTTGACTGTAAAAACGGCTTCAAATTTGACAGAGTGATTTTGTGTGGGAGTTTATACACTGACACTAAGATCATTTGGGAGCAAAATGACCCGACTGAAATAGTTAGACATGTGTCACTTTTAGATGGAACTGTTAAATATGTGATTATATTTTCAAGCTATTACAGATATAAGTTATTCAAGTGCTCATCTGATAGGAGTTGGGAAAACATAAGCGAAAATGTGATTAAAATGAGTAAATTTACCTTTTACGACCACTGTGACAGGAGAGTTGACCCTTCAGAGCTCTCTGTGGATTTCTTCAAATTCCAATTTGAACTTAAAATTAACTGCAATAAAGTAGTCTACGACGAGACTAAAATCTGCGAATCTGGGGAGGTGAACCATAAACTCAGGACAATGGTAGTCAAACTTCTGGAAAACAGAGTTGACCTATTCTACACTGAGAAATTAGTAAAACGGTTACTAATTAAAGATAATAAAGTACAAATCTCAATTCATAATGTCTGTGATCATCATTCTTTCCATAAACCTACACTTAAACAATCTAATCCCATTACCAGTTAATTTTACTATACAATACATACACTATTATACATATACATGTATATTGAATATATTATATCAAAATGTTAGATCATTTTTTAAAGAATGTAATGAAACTATTCAAAGTTTCTTTGAGGAAGTTGACGAGACTTTCAGGTGTTCCAATTTTCCGATTCAATGACGAAATGTTATACATCAACAACACCCAATCCCTCAACTGATCATAGGCAAATATATCTCCTTTATACCTATAACAAACATATATTTTAAGTTTATACCAGAAAATATACGTAAATAATATAAATACTCTAGTGTGTAAAATAAATAATGGAGACTTGGTAGCATTTTGTAGTAAGATATCAGAGTGGTTATCGTGGAATAATAGTCTGAGTAACCTTCTTAAATAGGATTTTGGGGGGATATTCCACCTCTGAAGGGGATAACTTGAAACGTATGCGATGGTGGGTACAACGTTAATGTTGTAATCCCTGCACATTTTAAGACGGCGGTCCACACCCTGACAGTTAAACTTGACAAACTTAACCTTCCAGCCCTCACTTAGTAAATCATGATATAGCTGAGAATATAAAGGGAAAAAATTCCTGAACCAATTTATACAAATGAACTAACATATGAAATAAATGTAGAAAATAACCTGCAATCTTGATTTAAGTTAATGTAGAATAAAATGACGTGATCTAGAGGAGGAACTGTATTCAAAACTCGGTCAAGTTCTCCAGGTGATATTTCTCCTACAATTCTTCGGCTATATAAAATAGATTGTGAAAGCCCAGGCCTTAGAGGCTGAGAACAAGTCAATACGTTATGACAGTACACACCTACTATAAAAACAAGTATTAGTTCAATTTAATAGTATAAAATAAGTATCTTAAAATAAAGTTAAAGTGAATAATATTAGGGTATTAAAACTTACGGAAGGTTGAAATAATGGACAAAAAGACCAGTTTGAGCATTTTTGAACTGCGATTAAAAATAAAATTTTAAAAAATTAATTGGAATCTTACATTTGTAATGAAATTAACATTATAACTTATAAATTAATGAAATTAAAGTTTAAGTAATACTTTTCATAGTTGATAAATTGTTGTGTAGATTCCATCAGTTTAATTTCAATAAAGTTAATTTAGTTAAAGATGTGAAATAATAGTTTAAATAATCTTTTTTTAATTTATTGTTTAGATTTGGGAATTTTTTGAATTTCCCTTAAAATTACTTTTCTCTTTAAGGGCCATTGTGTAAGATAATTTTAAATGTGTGGGTCCAATGCTATTTTTCACTTTAATTTTCATCTTTTTACTTCATATCACAAAGTCAAACTCCTTTTCGTTTTCTCACAAAACTCACTTCCAACCCTTTAATTATCGCAACCACTCCATTAACAGTAACACTGCAAATGGAGTTAATGTAAATACAAGTGAGAATGATGTGGTAGAAGGTATTGAATCTGAGCGGTCAAAGAAGATAAAGTTGTTGAGATCCTCAACTGGGAGAGGTGCTCAGGAGTGTTATAAGGCCTTAATTAAGGCCAATGGTGATGTTAAACTGGCTTCTCAAATCATTTTAAACACCCTCAACGAACATAAAGATAACTCAAACAATGGTATTTCCACACTAAATTTTCTTTTTACTACCTAAACTTTCCTTTTTCACACAATACAACTAGTTATCCACTCAATAATTACTATTTATAATATGATTAGTTAGTTCTATAATGATTAGGCGGTGAGATAGTGATGTTGTTGGAAGGAACAATAGCGTTGAGTTGCACCGATAAAGTTTGCTGTATGGTTGACGTGAGATGTGACACTGATTTTGTAGCCAAAAATAAACTCTTTACCTCATTTGCAAAGTCATTTTGCAACTCCTCTCTGCATTCTTTTCTTCAACATTCTAATACTGGGACTGCTCAGACATTCGATGATTTCCGGAATGAGATACTAAATAACCCATGTTTAAGGTGTGGTAAGACTGTTGGCGAGACTGGCAAGTTTGTTAAAGGCGCTTTAAGGGAATCGATTTCAGTGGCAAGAATATCATTTCTGGAGTCAGATCCTGGGGATTTCTTCGTTTCATATATCCACTCTTCTCTAGATCCTAAATTTTCACCTTCTTACTCAGGCACTGCCGGTTCAATTTTATCTTTCCAAATCGGTGATTATAATTCATTTTACAATTATTACAATGAGGCAGATACCAGTGGGCTAAGTATAGATGGTGAGCATGGTGAAGATGGACAAATGGGCTTGAATTGTTGTTTGGAAGGCAAGGAGTGTATATATTCCGATGTGAAGAATATTACAGAGTTTAATAGGGATTTGGAAACTGATGAACTTAAAATTTTTCTGAGAGAAATTGCCATTCATGCGGTCGCCGAGAAACCCAAGGAAATTGTACGTCTCCAACCATTCACTGTTACCTACATACAAATCAGTTATAACTCTAAATATTATTGTGGTAATTAGATAATAATTGTAATAGGATATTGAGAGATTCGATAGTGGAGGTAGTGTTGAGATGGAGAGGGAATTGGAAAGTTTAATATCTTCTGGAAAATCAAAAGAAATTGCTGAACGTATTCTTAAAGGGAAATTACGTAAAAAATACGGTCAAGATGTTCTAATGGAACAAGTTACACCTTACTTAATATATATAGTTAATATACATAGTTAATATTAAATATAACTAATTGTGTAGGTATGGACATTTGGAGATGGGAATGAGTCGGTTTCTGAAGTGATTGAGAAAATGAGTAAAAAAGTATCAAGAGAAATAAAATTAAAGAAATACATTTCCTACGCAATTTCTGATGATTTGATTAATTATAAACATCCTCAAAATTGTACTTTCTACAATACTAATATCGCTTTCTAATATCTACCACACTGTACACACACGAGTATACACAATAAACTATGTATATATAGTATATATGAAGATTAAAGAACAAAATTGAATGAATTTAATTGTAATACAAAATCTTCAGGACGATCAAAATATGTCGAACCATATATTAACTATATTACTATTATTAACCATATTAACTATGTAACTATTACTACAATTAACTCTACTAAGTATATTACTGTGTGTTTGAGTTTTGTGGATAATTCTGAGATGGCTAGAGCTTCATTGTATGAAGCACCTCCAACTATGAATATGAAACATTTTTTACAAGTAATTCTCTTATTCGATTTGGTGGTTGGCGCATCTGAGATTTTGGGGTCAAATAGTACAAAATCATCTGAAATGCTCTCGGAATTATTTATCAGGTCCTCGACTATCTTCACTATATGTAAATTCTTCTTTCTAGGCAATAAATTACGAACACCCTAAATCACATTATTCACTAACTATATAACTGAGTAACTATGAAGAATTAAAGTAGTAGAGGAATAACTAGATAACTAAAGAAAGAGTAGTGGTATAATTAGGGAACCCCTTTCAGGGGGTAATAACTAAATTGGAGTGTACAAGCACCGTAACGGACCTTAAACAAGTTATATCCTGTACCAATAAGTTTACTACTATAATTAGCAAGTTTCTTGTGAGCTTGAGAAGGTTCAGATTTAGGCTGACTAGACTCATTCTTCTTATCATTCATTGCGGAGCTTGTATTTACAAAGGATTGATTTAAAGGAGCTGACTGATTGGTGGCACCACTGGGATTCATAACAGCGGTTTGAATGTGTTTAAGAATATTTGAGCTGAAATCACCGATGCGCATTATGTTCCTTAAACCCTTTAAACCTTCACATTTTAAACCACTGGGTTTCTTTATCCTCTCCTCATACTCATTCATTACCTCATCACTTATATTAGCTAAACACCATAAGAGTCATATTATAGTAAAAAACTATTGTAAATAGTGTAATATAATTAATACGTTTTGAGAGTGATAGAATGAGTAATGAACGATATTTGTCCATTGGTGTTGCGTTTGTGTTATTTAATAAATCTTCAAAGGCTTGAAGTGAGTTCTTGTCATACATGATGTCAAGGTCATACTCAAACTCGTAGAACCGGTCAATATCACGTTGTTTTACTGTGTCTACCAGTGTAGTAGCTATATTAGTGTGCATGTCCAATAACCTTTTCTGCTCAGTCAGTTGTGGTATTGCATTTATCGCATTTACCAAATTCCCACTATCATCCGCTAAACACATTATTCAATCTTAAATAGGATAATAGTATGTTATGTAGTTAGTAGTTTTGGTTACATTTATTAATTTGTGTAATTTGTGTATTATAATATTCGAGTGAGTTTGAAATGTACATTGCGACCTCAGAAAGTGGCAGTGATAGAATGGAATGATAGATTTTATCGCTAGACTCAAGGTCAAAGGATTTCCTTGTGAGTCCGGACGAGATTGTCACCTTGTTGTTATCAATTCCAAAAAGGTCATGCAAAAGCGGTTGGTAGTTCCAGCTATGCTGGATCATGGTTCCCAGGTCTATAGTCCTGTCCAAAATTATACATAAGGGTCTATTATAACTCGAGAGATTCAGGCCCTTCCCTGAACTCACTAGTTCAAACAACTTGGTGGATAATCTCTGTGAGACTGAAGAGGCTGGTGAGTTGGAGCGTGGCGCGCGGATGAATGGAAGTGACCCAGAGGTTACAAGTACTGAGAGTAGTCGGTCAACAAGTGTTTCCAAAACAGCATCGGCGGTCTCTTCAGAACTGTCGCCGTAAAAAGATTTGAATGCTAATGGCAGGTTAAGTGAAAAGGTCACGGGCGATAGTGAAACAAAGTGGAGATAGCGGTCAGTAACTGAGGCCACTGAATTGAACGCGTTTATCTCTGCAAATTTACGTGCAAAATCACTCAGAAAGACGTCAGAGGTGAACGTTGTGAAGTTTAAATGCACTCGCGAGTACTTTTTCTCTCGGGCGTCGGACAGAATTACGTTCACATTCTCCTCATTTGGAGTAACCAAATACACTGCGTCAACTCCCGGTAATGGTTCACGACGATCTGACAGACTCAAATTAAGAGTTACTCCTTGTCGTCTAAGGTCACCAATGCGTAGAATTGGGCTTATTATCTTACGAGATTCGTCGTCATATATTAGTACTTTCCACGTCTTCAAACTTCTGCCCTCCAGCTCCTCCTCCGACAGCCTCAACATCTCCGAGAGTGAGCGCTTCTGGAACTCCTGCAAATCAAATTCCAGCTCCATTCAATCCTACACATAATTTATTGCCAGTATATTTATTACATATTTAGTTATAAATTTACTGGATAACTACACATGTTGGCGTTATCTAGTGATAATGGAATTATCTGAGCTATATAACTGAATAGATAGTATTACAATAGTCTATTGTGAAATAATTTGATTGACTGTGGTATTATAATTCTTGATGTGTTATAGTTTTGAGAAGTGAGAACTCATAGAAGATTTTGCCGTAGGAAGCAATTGGAACACCCAGTCTCCTGAAATAAATATTACCAAATTAAAATTTTTTTACCTTATTTCACCTATTCTCATGTCCAACAAAGCTTCATTCAATGGTTTTATATTATGTTCTCCTACCTATATCAATACTATATGATTCCCTCAACTACATATCTACTATCGACTATCATAGATTAACTATATGAATATAATAGTGTTAAAATAGGTAATTTTGGGATTACAATGAAGGTTTGGGTAACTTCGCCTGTAATTTGTTGGTTCAGTTGAGGTGAGAATGACTTGATTTTGAGTTGGATTTTACTACCTTTTTTAATCGGTTCTGATGTTAGATTCCCTTGCTTTAATATTCTTAGTGACAGTTTCTCGCTTAATTCGGTGTCGTCGAGTGTAAATTCGGTGTTTTTTCCAAAAATTCCAATAATTCCAAAAAACAACAGCAATAGCCCTATTTTAACCAAAATTAGCATTTATTTCAGATTATTATTATTATTTAGACCAAATTTTATGAATTTTGTGATATGTGTAATTTTTTCCACATTATTTACACTAACACCATACACAATACATTAATATAGTACTTAATATAACATTATATAGTTTATAAGTCATTATTATTGTTTATAGTTACTGTAGTTTAGGGAAATAACAGATTAATTATTTGGAAGGTTGAAATCCGAGATTATTTTTAGTAGATTCAATCTTGTTTTCTTTATTTTTTCTCCCACTTCATCTCTATATAATTAGTGTTATAATATGTAATTATACTTTTTGGGTAGGTTATGGTATATATCGTAGAGTTCTGATGCTATTTTATTCAATTCATTTCCTAATTCGTTGATTGTGAGATTGGTGTCGAACGTTTCTGATTCTGAGCTATTTGGTGTTTCTACCACAGTGGAATCATCCAAAAGCTTTATTACTACAGATTTTGGTGTATCATCATCACCAGAACTTGAATTATACACTTCTTGCCCAAATTCACAAGCATCTACAAACTCCTCATTCACACTCTCCACTTCATTACTCATTTCTATATCACCATTCAATACCGTATCTAGGTATATTACGATATTATGTGTATAATTATATCATAGCATAGGTATATAGTTACCTGCATTATTGGAATTATTTGTCTTATTGCGATATTTGAGAAATATAGCTTTATTAGTGAGTAGTGAAATATCTTCAATTGGTGGATACTTGAACAACCTTTGTAGACATCCATTCAAATCATTCTCCAACACTAAATTCCATTCATAATTCAATCATTCAATTTAATAGTTAACTAATAATTTGATGAATAACTAGTGTGTAAGATGGGTATTACGGTTAGATTTGATGAAGATGATCATGGCAACAGAAAAGTAATTTATGATATCAAATACACAATTATTCACTTCATTATCATGGGTTACATCGTTTGTATCAGTTTCAGCTGACTTCTTGGCAATTTGTTCAAAATAATAATCTAAAAATTCAAGTTATCTTAAAATCTAATTTATATAAATGCTAAATTCGTGATAAGTGTTAAGGTGAGATTAACCTGAGAGTAGAAAATCCCAAAGGTTGAGTGTTTCATTAATGTTAAATTCTCTACTAAATAACAGTCGAATCCATCGTCTAAAATTGAATTAAGTTAATAAACACTGGATAGACTAACAATAAATAGAATTAAACTAAACTTACATTAGAAACAGATGTGGTTCTAAATCTAAGCTTTTCAAATACATATACAATTTGTTATCACATTCCTATACAAATTAATTATATAACCAAGTAACAGAACACCTGTAGATACTAAATAACTTCTCTAGGGTTTAACTAAAGGACTAGATAAGTGGTGAATAGTACCCCCAGTAGCTAAATAACTAAAAGTGTCATGAAGAACTGTAACGTACCTTTAATAAATTATATATAAAATTACATCTTGAAATTAATGGATTGTAATTAAGTTTATTGAAATTAGTATAAAAATGGTCCACAGCATTAACATCATACATCATCTGTAGTTCCTTACTCATTAGCGAATTAAATAATACATAAGAATCTGCTTCTATATCCTCTTCATTATTACTAAACACTATTTTAAACATATTATCTTCATCATATGATTTTGGCGAACGTTGTGGATGTAAAGTAGATCCTTCCTTTAATAATGTATCAGTATTCTCAAGTCCATTAGTACTATTATGACTACTCATGGTAGAAATTCTAGAGTTAACTTTCAAAGGTAATTCCGTCTTATTACTGGAATAGGCACTATTATACTTTTGGATGAACTGATCACGATAGCAGGTAATATATATAATTGCTAATAACTCATTCATGCCTTGTTTGTATGAGATATAATTATGTTCCATACTCCAAACAAATAATATTCTTTGGAGTGATTTCCGAACGGATTCACGTTGGAAAAGTGAACGCTCCTGATACGTTCGTTCAATATCTTGCCAAATCTCGTCCATTAACTCCTTTGATTTCTGACTTAAAGACCAAGGATTAGTTTCGGCCGGTGCTAGAGGATGAAATATCTGAGGATCCAATTCCTGAATGCTTTTCATAGAATTTCTTCTCTCGAACTTTTTAACCTTGTTCCAGTACTCTGATCTACTCGAAATTACCTCATCAGTAATTTCTTTAAAAGAGCTACCCTTGCGAATGAGTAAGAGAAATGACCAGAAAAGCCTGCGGCCTTTAAGGCCAAAATTACTATTTCCAATACATTGAATAGCAATTCTGTGTAAACTCTTGGTAAAAGGCGTGGAGTCAGATGGGAAATTACAGAAGCTGGGTGGTAGAGAATTGGTGTTAAATTCTGTAAAATCAAAGTCGTTTTGAATATCCAAATCAGAACAGTGAAGATTTGGACATATCTCAGCCAAATCCTCAAAAGTTATACCACAGTAACCTTCCTCATCATGTGTAAACTCAGCCATTAGACTTTAATATTGCAGTTATCAGTATACAAACATTAGTTAAAAATACTTGTCAGTAAATAAAAGTGGTTGAGGTAGGAAGTGAAACTTATTTTTAAAATTCTATGAAAAAAATTAATAATGTACAAATTATAAAAGTCGAATTAATAATTAAATTGGAATTTTGGTTTTAATAAAAAATTCTTAAATATATAATTTTTAAAAAGTGAATAAAAATATTTCATTTCAGTACCGCACATCAACATTCATAACCCGAAGTTATTATTACCCTTTATATTACTGTAGAATAATGTTAGTAATTATTTGAGATTTGATAATTTTAATGAAAAAACTAATGAAAAGGATTTGATTAAAATTTTAAAATATTCAATTATTTCAATGAATTTGTAAAATAATGCTTAGATCTTTTAATTCTAATGGATTGAAGGTTTTTTCCATAAAATTTCATCTTTTTAATGTTTTTTTCAGGTTTATTCTTTATCTTCCGGCAAATCCATACCACAATTTGCTCTGGAAGCCCTGAAAAACAAAAATAAACTCAAGTAACCAAAAATTTCATCCACAAATATTAATAATATTATTATAATTGTGGAGATAATGGATTTTTAGGAAAAATGTGGAATATGAGCATAGAATAGAATTAATTCATGATTTGGAATTTCCACAGTGTTGTGGCACAGTCACAATATCTCCAGATTTACGCTATATTATAGCAACGGGTTCTTATCCTCCTCAGGTACTATATTCTACATCACAACTACTCTATTATACAATAGTTTACTAATAATACTATGAAATTATGGTTAGATTGGAATCTATGATACTTTGGAATTGTGCTTAAAACATCGCAGAGGAATTGATAATGAAGTGATTAAAACATGTTTCCTAGCCTCAGATTATACCAAATTAGCCTTTCTGTGCCATCAAAGGTTTATAGAATTTCATAACCGTGGTGGTACTCACTACAAAGTAACAGATATTCAATTACTTAGTAATATATAGTTAGTGGTGATGAAATTTGATATAGATAAGAGTACCCAGAGAAGGAACTGATATGATTTATGTATCAGATTATGCAAGTCTTTTAACCACTACAACATCCAATAAAATCTACAGGTAATTTCGCCTTCATTCATCTAGTCATGTCAATTATCCATTGACCCATACTAACTGTAGAGTGAATCTTGAAAAAGGAATGTTCGAAGAACCTCTGGAATCAAGTTCATCATCACTTAATTGCGTTTGTGAGAATCCAATTCTACCATTAGTCTCAGCTGGAGGGTTAGTTATCTAATATTAGAATATTTGTTAGTTGTGGATTATTGGAAAATTGGGATTTACGCACTAATTCACCGGTCTCATCTCTCACTCTCCAAGATCAAAATGAAAAGTACCACCTATCTACTCCTATTAGTCAATTTTATTGATTTATTTAATGATATTGTATTAGAGTTACTGCATGTGGTTATTCTGTTAATGGATTAAAAGTGGCAGTTGGTACTGAATTCGGTTCTGTAAAGTTATTTGATATTAGAAATTCTAAGCCACTTTGGCAATATAATTCCGTCTCCAAATTACAAATCAAATCATTACAATTTATTAATTCAATTAATCACTATTCAATAGGTAATCAATAGTTAATTACAATTCCAAACGGGATACTGAGATTTAGATAGTCATTGAGTTATCTAAATTCTAGTTAATTATTTCCAAATGTTAACTAAAATTGGCGTTTCAAACTACATAATGCGTTAATATGATATAGAAATTGGAGAAAATTCATTGATTGGATTTTGTGATAATAGAAGTGTACGAGTCCACTCAATGGATAACGGTAATTTTGTAGCATCAATTGAAGGTCTAACAAGTGAAAAGCAAACATATGCTAATATTAACGGTTTCTCCTTCTACCCTGACACTGGTATTTGTTTCATTGTTGGCGATCAAACTAGAGTTGGAACGTATTTCATACCACATATAGGTCCAGCACCAACGTATCCAAATCTCTAACATATTTATTAAGTTATATAGATAGAATATTTATAGATTGATGTGATTGATATTATTTGAATAGGTGGTGTACATTTTTGGAAAATATAACAGAGGAAATGGAAGTACCAAATGCTACTAATACAGGCTTACCACCAAAACAACAAATTTATGACGAGTATGTGTTTGTAACCAAGGAACAACTCGATGAACTCTCAGCATCAGACCTAATTGGAACCAACATGGTCAAAGACTACATGCATGGCTTTTTTATACAGTCAAAACTATACCATAAACTCAAAGTAACAAAATCTTAGTTATACCATAAATACCACCTATCATAACTAGTTTACACATAATACCGTTACTCATAAGTAATAATGATTAGAGTATGAATGAATTTGATTATGAAGAATATAAGAATAAGAAATTACAAGAAAGGATTGAGTCAAAGAGACAAATGAGAGTACCAATAAGGCAAAAACCAGTCAAAGTTAACCAAGAATTTGCACAGAAATTACACACAAAATCACAAATCAACCAAGAGGTAATACATTACACATTTGTATTTTCTATAATATTCTTATTTATTACAATTTCACTAATTTTTATAATTTGATTTATAATTTTGTCATGAATTTGTCTAGAAAATGAGTAAAAAGGAAAAAGAAATGGCGATGATGGCAAAGGCGGCATTGGAGGATGAGAGATTTGCAAAAATATTCACAGACGAAAACTTCACTATAGAACAAATTAATACACACTAATGTAATATATAATGATTAAATAAAATTACGTATATTTAAGGCAAAATTTCCTCTTGTTTTAACAATTTTAAAATTTTATATTGAATTGGCTAGCTGTTAATAAGTGTCTAAGGTGCAGTTTAGACATGGCTAGCTAATTATTAGAAAATTAGAAAAAGTTTAGAAAACAGATTTAAAAATGTTTCCTCAAGTGGTTCAAGCTCCATATCCTAAATACCTAGCAATTCTAAGGAATGGGAAACCATATGTGATTAGAAAGAATAGCTTAAGTGAGCCTTGGTATAATATAACACACTTGAGATACGATATTGAAAAATTACTATTCACAGACTCTAATAACAAAGACTATAATTATCTCCAGTGTAGCGTAGAATTATATGAATTAATTCTCGTTATTGAATTTGGATTTAATTGTAAGAAGGTTTGGTTTGATAGCAAATTGTGCTGGACCCTTACAAATTCTCAAGAATATCCGAAATTTCTCGGACTTCACCTTAGAACTAATCAAATTTTCCTTATGTTTAGTAAACTAAGGTTAGAGTTGCTGGATGTGGAAAATCCTAAAGTTGAAGAAGGTGAGATTGAGGGTAATATGTCTGGAAAGAGACCAGGTCAGCTTGACTGGGTAAGAAATAATAAATATACAAAAATGTCTAATAGTACCAATCCATTTCGTCCTATGATTGACCCAACTAAACTAGTAGACACAAATCCCTTTTCAAAGTACGTGAGGCGTCGTTTGATAAGAGAAGCTGAACTTAAGCCTGTAGAAGAACCATCTCAAAGTTGTCCAAAACAACACCAAGCAACATTAGAAAATGATAATGAAGTGGATAAGGTAACTAAAATTGACGTAATAGGAAAGAGTTACAAGAACATAGTAAAACTTTTTCACGAAAACACTAGCAATGTAATAGAATGTAATGGCTATAATTTGACTGTTCACGGTGACAATTATTCTTACAAGCTCAATGAGAGCGCCAGTAGTGATAACCTAAATTCAACAAGTACAAGTTTTCGTAAAGAAAATCCGAAAAAATTACCTCCAAAATCAATAGTCTACTACAAGAAAGAAAAGAATGTGGTTTTGGAAACTCGAACTAAGTTCATTATGTACAATCTGGAAGATCCTGATTTAACTCCGATAAACTATAAACTACCAGAAATCAAACTGCTCTCTCAAGATAACGAAGGTAACATTATCCCACTAAGCTCCAATGAGTACAGTGTCCAACTATCTTTATATATGGCTGTTAAATTTATTTACACTTTTGCCGATGAAGCAGTCTGTACTCAAGTTGAATACGGGAGAAGAATATTCTGGAAATCTAAACCTGGACAAAATAAACCACTTTACATTGTTTGTAGTTATTGGACTCGAAGAATCCAGATTATTTTCCAAGACAAAATAGTTTTAACCGATTTGAAAAATCCCAATTCAATCCCAAGCTCTCTCAAAATTCCTCCTGAAATATCTCTATACAAAACAAATGAACAGGGTAAAACTGTAAGACTGAATTGTCGTGATTACAGGGTTGAATTGAACCCATGTAAAAAGTTGAGATATGTAGTTAACGAAGAAGTTAATTGCACTGAACTTAGGCATAAGGGGAGAGTAGTTTGGAAATACAAAGAAGGGCCGATACCGTTATCATTTGTCTATTCCAGTATATTGAAAACAATTTCCGTTGCTTATAAAACTGGGACTCGTAGTTACCAACTTGAACTGGGTCAATGGGTTCCAACCGAAACCACTAATACCAATTAATCTACTCAATAATCTACATATATAATAGTGTATGTAAAGTGGTGTAATGTGTAACTTTAAAAAGGTGTAACACCTGAACCATTGGTTTATTCAGTAAATTCAACTGGTTCCTTACTGAATTACATAAATATTAATTAAAATTTATCCTAGACTCTAAAATATACTACTTAGTATAAATAGATTAAAGTTTGATTATGTGACCGTTTGAAATAAGTTTCCTGCGGCCGCAGAAGGTGCGATAGAGTACAATTTTGAGGGGCGCAAGCCTAAATATACAGCCTCTGCTCTTAACTGGAGGTGAGTTTAGCCTTGATATGTACACGAGATTTCGAGTGTTGACAGTCTTGACATCTTTGCTCATCTCGCAGAGAATGTTTTCAAAGATCTCAAACTGGTCCCCTGAAAGTACACTGCTAGACTCTTCATAAAATAAGTAATCATCAACAGGAGTTTGGGGATTAAACTGAGGGAAATTGTTAGAGAAGAGAAACCCATTTTCAGGCTGTTTACTGGTGTAAAAGTTGGTGGAAACCTGAAGCTCATAGATTAAAGCCTCAAGTGCGATGTTGATGAACTGGAGAATATCGTCTGAAGTACTACAAACCCTTTTCATAGTCTCCAACTGCTTAAAGGTTATTATTTGAAGGTAAACCACAATTGGTACACGTTTCAAGTTATAGCACCTGAGGTATTTTAAAAAAAATCTGAGATATGCTGAGGTAGGGAGAGTTTGACCCTGAACCTTCAAAGCCTGAGCGTCTCTCAGTGCCTTGAAGATTAAAAGACTATCAAATGAACCAAGCTCAGGATCTGCACTTGACTTTAGCTCACCAATGGTCTGCAAATCCTTAGTTATAGTCTCGAAGGTCAGCAAACTGTTTTCACAAAAAAGAGGTCGGTTAACCTCAAGCTTAACTCCACATGGGTAATTAGACAATATATTCACCGAGTCATACTCTGGATCGGGACTATAATATGCATTCTGAACATGATTCAAATAATTATCAATTCTACTCGACTTATCTATCGGAACACTATTAACCATATTTACTGAATTAATCAAGTTGATGGAGTTGGCTAGGTTGGCCGTGTTAGAGGTAAAATGTTTGGGGGAAGGAGAAATTGAAGTGAAACTGCTGGCGACTTCTGAGGAGCTGGTGAGATCTGAAAAGTTATCTTCGATGTAGTCTTTAGGGCTGTAGATGCTATAGACTGTAATTGAGCTTTTGGAGGAAGATAAAGCGTGTACTTCAGCCTTAATTTCAGAACCCAAATCAGCCTTATTTACCTTCAAGTTCTCTTCAACCACCTGTACAACTTTATCCTCCAGCACTTCAGATTTATCCGATACACTAGAGTTACCCTGTAATACATCAGGGTGGTCCAATACTGTAGGATTATCCTCTGAAACACTAGGGTTATCAACTACACTGGGATTATCCAATACACTAAGACGTAGAGAAACATTGGAATGATAATCACCTAATCCTTTAGTGTTCTTATCAGCATTATAAGAGTGTGTGTATAGAGTAGTGATAGTCAGCGCCTCCTCATCAATTGATGCCTGGCTTTGGTTTCTGTATGAAACAAGTCCAGTGGTCATGGTATTAGTAGTTTTATGTGTTATATCATTCAAAGAAGCCACTGTATCAATTGACTTTGCATACTGTGGTAATGAATTATACTTAACATTATCTTCATCAACCTTATACCTCTTCTTCCCATTAAGATTAACTGTATTGGTGCTAGTTGTGCTCACATTTTTAGTTGTGTTGTTTGTTTTATTTGTGTTGGGAGTTGACTGATCAATGAGTGAGCTAGTGTTGGTGGAGGAATTTGGTGAAAGAATTCGCTTGGTGATTAGGGTTTGGAATTGTTTATTCTGACGAGAAATGAAGTTATAAAAAGAACCAGGGTCGTTTATATCAACATTACTCATCAGACGCTCAGTTTCAGGCACTGAAGTGCTGTAGACTCGACTGCTATGTTGAATGTCAAACTCGGTACTGTCATCAGTGTTAAGTTTCTCACTACTATTGGTGTTTGGTGTGGAATTACCCGTGGTAAAAAACTGTTTTGCATGTTTTTGTGATATTTTTCTAACCGCCAAACTGCCAAACTTATTAACTATGTCAAACGGGTGGTCAGGCTTAATATCCTCAAGCTCAAATGGTATTTGTGAATTTGGAGAATCACCGTCAACTAAACATGTTTTTATGAACATGCTGAGTAGTTGTAACTGTATGTCATTTGGATTATTCCGGACAAAACATGTATTTGAGGAGTTCCAAAATATTAGAACGTATTCCTGATCGGGGTTCGAATTTGAAAATGAAGTGTTCTCATGTGATACAATAGAGTTATCACGTGATACAATGGAATTTTCATGAGAGAATGGTGTATTAATTGTAGAAGAGCAGCTTAAAGTAGTGTCATCATCAGTATCCTCATTGGTCGTAATAGTGTTAACATTAGACTCAGGGGAAGTGTTATACTCTGTGTCCTTATTACTGATTGGTAAAGAGGCTTTGCTGATCCTAACCCAGCGCTGTTGTGAGACGTAAAACACATCAACGTACCCAACAAAGATGTTATTTTCACTCATCAACTCGAATGAGTGAGGGTTAAACTTAGATCTGACCCTGAAATTTTCCAGGTTAGAAGTGCAAGTACCGACTAACACATTTGAGTTATTATTAATACAGAGTGACACTGTAATTTTAATACTGTTAAGTGTCAAAGTGTTATTCGTTGGTGATGTCTGGGCTAATAAAAACAGCGTATCTATATTCAGTGCCTGATTTCCATCAAGTTTAAAAGATTCAGACTCCCATTTCGTCAGTACACCTAATTCATCCTTTAAACTTGAATCAGCCGTTTCACTACTTAGTTGCCACTTAAGTTTCAATGGGACCGAGTCTAAGTACTTGGTTACCCAGGATTTCAAAGTCAACTTCTTCACGTGTAATGATAATAATACTGTATTATTCCTATCCATCAGATCATTCTACTACAATTTTACAATTTTACAATATTTTACAAAATTAAAATGGTTTGAGTAATGCGTTAAATTGATTAGAATTATGGAAAACTACATTAATATAATTTTGTTAAAAATTAACCAAATGTGTAAGAAATAAGTGAGATCGAAATATTTTACAGAATGAAAGTTAAATTTAGTTAAAAATTAAAGACAAAATATTTTACAAAATATAAACTAATTTCCATAAGTTTAAAAGGCTAAAATTAAAATTTTTGTTAAAAGTTATACACACATTATACACATTCAGTGAAATAATAAAACTGAACATTTCACTGTTAAAAACAATAAATTCCATTTTGTTTATATTGATTTAATTTAATCTAAAAGGTAAAATAAAGTGAAAAAATCATTCAAATAAATGAATACATAATAATTCTGCACAATAATAAGAGAGTAAGAATCTGATAACGTAAATCTTAATCATTGTTTCAAAAAATATTAAATTAATAATTATAAATAATGAATTGTAACAAAAATCAATGAAATTGTTTAGATTTGAATATTATGAATTTGTGTTAATAGTAGTGTAACTGGAATAATATGTAAATTATTTACACCTTCTTTCTTTTATTATTTATATTAAATTTAATGATATTATTTTTATCATTTTTTTCTTAATTCGACGAAAATTTGATTAAATGGTGACTGATATCAGGAACTAAAAATTATTATTTATTTTTCTTCTATTTTTCATTTTTTTAAATTTCTATATTATATCTTTTTATATCAAGTTTTACATGGTAAATACGTTAAATAAAGGTGTGTCATGTATCTGGTGATATACTGGATATAACTGTGTAATATGTGTATAATAGTTTGGAATCCTGTGTATTTTTTAAACATATTTTTGATCTTAGATTAAAATTTTTACCACTAATTTTACAAATATTTTAAAACTAAAATCACTTTAAATTATTCCGTGGACGTGGAGTCGATTAACACATTTTCAATGATCTAAAATGAGTGTAAATGAAGGTATTTCTAGCTAAAAGTATTCATCTTTTAGGGAAAACTCGTTTATACAAAAACGGTCTTATCGCTAATGACATTCTCCTAGTCTTCAAGTATCAGTTAAACACAGATAGTTTATCCTAAATAATGCTATTACACGTAAATTGATTAGGAAATGGATAATTGATGAAAAGAATATATCATTGATATTGTCTGATAGTACGACGGCATTTGCAACAATGCGTGATGTCGTCGATACTAAGGATACTATGCAGTGTAGGCAGCTTTTGGGTCTGGCCAACAACGTCGATTTGGCTCTAATCTTCACAGTCACAAAGCGCACAACACGCATGGTTGATAAGAACCTCATCACCAGCTGGATCGGTTCTGACCTCCAGGGCTCAAACATTAAGATTTTAATCCGTAGTGATCTTGGTTTGGAGCTTAGGAACGTTGTAATAGGAACAGTCTGTGCAATTCTTAATCCGGACGTTAAACAACAAGTGATTCCATCTGACTTAAAATCAATTACAATTAATAGGTATTAATACAGTACATACAAATTCTACTGTAAATTATTCCTAACTAGTTTAATTATATAAATAATGTATAGGTTGGATGATATATTAATAATTGGTGAATTGGATGGATTGGATACATGTAAGGCAGTGACCGTTAAGGGAGAATCGTGTAAAAACTTGGTTTATACACACAATGAAGGAGATTATTGTAAATATCATCTGAAATTCATTAAACCTGATAATAAACGTTCCAGAACTACTCAAAGCTCAAGTAAGCATAGATCCACTACCAACGGTATAAATGGTGATAAAAATACTTCAAACAGTACAAATAGTGTAAGTAGTCGTGTTTTAAAAAGTACTTTGTCAAATGTTATGCAAGGTTTAAGATCAGTAATGGGTGATAATAAACCTTATACATTTACTGAGCCACCAAAGCCAGTAAAGCCAACTGAAACTATGGCCAAACTAGGTGAATTAAACGTATTGATACAAAAGATTATTAATAATCGATCTCCAACAGCTAGAAATACCATAAACACACTCAGTAAGGTTAATACCCCTGAAAAGTCTTTATCGCTAAATAATACACCCAAGAACTCGGCCAATTTCGATACTGAACGTTATAACGAATTTGTTAGATTATCTAATCTCATCAAGGATTATACATCAAAGGTATAAATCAATACCCTTAAACTTGTTAATACACTTATATAGTTAATATAGTTAATATAATTACATACTTAATATAGTTATATAGTTAATATATTGAATATATGGATTAGAGGGAATTTAATAATTTATTGGGAACATTACAAATGTTAACAAATAAAGTGAAAGGAACATCAAGTGAGGTTATATCGAAGTCAAATATTATGAATATTTGTGACCTTTTATTGGATCACCCACTGGAGAATATCGCAGTCTCAGCTCTAAAGCTCAGAAGAGCAATTAGAAAGATTATCAGAGCCCAGGAAATAAAATATAAAATGAAAATTACAAGAGAACCTAAATCAGAAAAGAATACACCATCAAAATATAAAGCACACGTATAACAGATAGAATTCTTGTAGATTAGTTAAGTATAACTTTAGTGTTTAAAATGAATGTGTGATAGGTAATGAAAGAAATAGATAGTTTAATTGGATTGAATTCTACGTTTGGATCTCCATATGAAGAGGTAAGAAATAATGTAACTGATTTCTTTAGGAAAAGGTTTAGGAAAACATGGTCGAGACCCAAGTATATTCAGAACATCGAAACTAGTGTTCTCAGGAGATCACACTAGAGATAATCTCCCAGAAGTAATGGAAAAATAAATAAGGTAAGACCAAATAATAATAGTTAAATAACTAAAAGTAAAAATCTTCCCCTAAATATTATTATGGAAATAGCTAATTATGCTAAAACTAGAAAAATATTTATCGAAAATTTTGTTTAAACAATTTGAAGGTTTAAGGGATGATGAAAATAATTTATTTGTTTTTAAAGTATGCTAATTTCTGGGGAAATTTATTTTAATAAGTGCGTACCGGACTACTGATGCCCAACGAAATTCTACTCGAACACGAACAGAGCTATTCTAAACCTTTAAACACTGTTTTTTAATGTTGCAACATTTTTAAACTGTTTACATTTCCAAATTCACTTTCTTTTTAAAATATTATATATTTTCAATTTTTTAATTTCAAATTGATATACAGTTTGTACGAGTGTGGTTATGTGAATTGCAGAAAATAGTTGTAATCACTTGAATTTTAGAAATTTCGGAAAATAACTAACTCAAATGTATAATTTAGAAATTTCTATAAATTTCATTTCTTAAATCACCCTGTCTAGAGTTTCAGTAGCTAGTCTGTAAAGATTTGGAAAATTTTTAGAGTTTTGGTTATCAAGTGGAAAATATTCTGATGAAAAAGTTTAGGAAATGTATGAAGGAGTACATATCTCAGGGTCTGTTCAATTCCTTGACTCCGGAGGAGTCTGCTGATAAGCTGGTTTCTCTTTTGGAGGAGTGCGGATACAAGGCCATTGCCTGCGACTTCGACTCGACTATAATAGAAATGCACTCTGGTATGAAATGCTATTTTAAATTGATTTAGGCGGTTATTTGGACCCGAACGTTGACCGTCGTGTTCTGGAGTCTGTGACTCCGGACTTTAAGGCTTTGGCCAAGAGGCTAAAAAACTCCACAGTCTCACTATTCGTTGTAACTTATTCTGATGCAGTGCATGTCGAAGGTCATGCGAGGTATATCTCAGGAGATAAAATGATCAGTGCGGCTCTCAAATATAGTAACTGTGATGCTGATATTAAACAAGTTTACGCCTATTATCCCAGGTAACATTCACCCAATTAACACTATTAATTATAATATTAACAACATGTATGATATTATTGTATAGATTTTGGGATTCACCATCGATGTATAAAAGGTTGGGATTGGAGGGTCCAATGCCCTTGGGTAAGGAGTACCATTTAAAGAGGGTAATTTTATTTCTAGTTTAGAGTATTTTAGATTTGTTCTGATCATAACTTTACACTCGATGAGATTATCCTCATCGACGATGACATGAACAATTGCAGAAACGCAGAATCGCTCGGTGTTACATCGCTCCATGTTACAGGAGAAGGCCTAAAGTTCATTGAACTTGACCTTCTTTAAAATATACTCTATCGTAATGTAGTCATACTATATGTAATACCATATATTCACTAGTATATTATTCAATAATACAAGTGTTATAAAATGAGTATATGTGAAATAAATAGAATATTATACGTTAGAATTAAGATAAGTGAGAATGAAGGGAAGTAAGTCTCCATTGAGTACATTTGTGGCTTTAGAAGTTTCAAAGTTAGTTCTGTGGTCCTTAACTCTCTGCTCAGGATTCAATGTGTAGGTCCTTATGTGAGACCCCCAAGTCCCTACCAAATCCTCACCCTTTATTTCATTCACCTTCTCATTCAACTTTTTCTAAATACATCATTAACCCATTATCTATATGCTATTATCTATAATCTTAACTATGATAAAAAAATACCAAATAATGCTGATCAACAAGTTTGGTCAGCATTCGAATAGCGATTTCTCGATTTTGAGTATTTGTTCGTTCTTGTTGTACTTTTACAGATAATCCAGTAGGTTTATGATATACCCTTACTAAAACAAATATATCAATAGTTGATTTTGTAAAAATAGATTTTAAAAATAGTAAATTACCTGCAGTTTCAACTTTATTGACATTTTGACCACCTTTACCACTACTTCTCATCGACTCAATTATCAAGTCCTTCTTTAAAAGCTGTCTGTTTTTCTTGAAGTTAACGACTTCCTCGTCAGTGTCAGAGAGGATTGGAACCACCTGAACTGAGCCAAAGGAGGTTTGGCGTTTATTTTCAGAGTTGAAGGGTGAGTTCCTGATCAGTCGGTGAGTACCATTTTCTCCTTTTAAAAGTCTGTAGGCATAGTCCCCAATAACGTCAAACTCAACCCTTCTAAACCCGCCTGTACTTCCAGGGCATACGTCAACTTCCTTTAACCTGAGCGAAGATGGGAAGTTATCGTCAGAGTCGGGCGGCTCATAGTGCGATATGAACTTTTTGTACATCTCAGTCAGAATTCTGCACCAGTCGAAGGACTCGGAGCCTCCAACCCCTAAATTACATAGAGAATTAGGACAAAATACCCGATTTAATAATTAGTTTACAGGAGTTACGGTCATATTTACGAAGTGGATCTAACTCAGTGGTTGTGTTGGAATCCCTTAAAGTGGAAGATAAATTACTAAAAATAATAATAATTAAATAAATTCCTTACCAAATATTTCTATAGTATAAATTTAAAAATTTGGAATTACTAGTTGATATAAAGGAAAAGTTCAAATTCACTCCCAAACTTGGAGTTTTAGTTAATAGTTTAAAAGTAAGTGGATTTAAGTGAATTAAGCTTAAGGAAGGCCTAACAAACGTTAATAATACAACCATTAGTATCCTTATCATCTATACATTTGGGTTTAAAATTAAACCAAATTAGGCCTACATATTACAAATTGTTAAAATGAATTTTAGGCCCAGATATAATGAGTATTACAAGGGACATAGGTCCTAACTATACATAATTTATGTCAAATGTGGCCCAAGTATACATAAAAGTATTATATAATTACAAAAATAAGTTTACATGATCATTTTGAATAAAAATAAACAAAATAAAAATAAAATAAAGTTTATATTATAAAAAGAAATCAGTGAATAAGGGAACCCTATGTGATGTGTAAAAAGATACACAAAAGAGGGATCAGATCAAGAAAAGAAGTGAGACCTGGTGGAGGAAGAAGAATTAATTCTCAAATTAAATTGACAAGGTTTGGAAGAGGATTTTGGAGAGAAAGAGGGAGAAAGAGATCCGAGGAGTTTTTAGAGTTGTCGTTGTAGTAGTGTGAGAAATGGTAGAATGTGGTGAATCTGTAAATTCTAAGGCTTTTTACGTCAGACCGAAACATGTGTAAAAGAATTTGTTGTGGACGGTTTTGGAATTGTGCCACTTCAGTAAAACTCACCTCAAAGCCTTGAAGCCCCATCTGGAATGCTATTTTTTCACTGGCATTTTAAATAGATAATTTGTTAAAAATTGATTATATGTATGCTGTTTAATTTGTTTTTTATTTCACAATTTTCTCAATGTATTTTATTTCGGTTCGGTTTTAATCATTTCAAGTGATCTCGACAGTGCAACAGTCGCAATTTAATATGTCTTCTTTTCGTATTTGATCTCAGTGTTGTAGCCGGGTTTCTTTGTTATTTCTGTAAAATAGTTTGGCGGTTATGGCAACTTTAAATCTTTAGAATTCGTTAACATCGAGCTTTTGTCCCTGATCTAAAAATCATTATTTTCCACATTTCATAATTATTGAACCTATTCTTAGTATTTTAATAATTCCCAATCTATTATTATTTTATAATAATTCTAATAAATTTTAACAATTCTTGTAATAACGAACATCGAATGAAATTTAATAATTTTATGGAATTTTGAGATCTAATGGAATTTAACCTAATTGTTAACTAATTGGTTTTAACAGTGATCTAATTGATTTTAAATTGATTTAGTTTATTTTAACACGAATCTAATTGATTTAACAATGATTTGACTGACGAAATAATTAAAGGATTTATCAATTTGACGGATTTAATAAGTTAACTGATTCAACAATTTAATGGATTTAACAACAATTTAATAATAAAAGTATAATTAAATATTGAAAAATTAATATTGAAAATTTTGATGAAAATTTAAGGATATGACGGCAAGTAAAGTGGGTAATCAAGAAGTAGTAAAGGCTCGGGCAGATACAAACGTATTGAACCCAGATGCCCCGGAGTTTAATCCGACAGTTAAAACAGGAGGGAAGTTGAACGCGGATGCGCCTGAATTCGTACCAGGGCAGCTGCCGCCGTACGATTCACTGCTCCTAGGAGTCCCAGACATGAAGGGAGGATTTAAAAACGGACACGTCCCTGGTTATCGGATATCGCACCAGGACCCATACGTGCCAATGTGGATCTCACAAACATACCCAATGACTGTGCCCTATGGCCAAGTGTACCCCAACTCACCATACGAGTACATCCCATACGACTACACACGCCAGACACAGAATTATCCAATCCAGAGAAACGTATACCCCCCTCCAATACATAACGAATATACACTAAACATGCCATATAATTTGGTGGCGCAAGGAAAGTCGAAGTTATCGAAGCCGAAGCCTAAAGCACATCCCACACAGTTAACACATAGTAATAGTCAGTCATCATATACTAATTCACAGTCAACACATAGTAATGGAACACACCCAGCACATTCAATTAATAATATTGGCAAGGATCTGGTGGAAAATTTATCAATGCAAACCACCAAAGATACTACTAGAGATTACAAATCAGTGACGGCAAACGAAGTCACGGAAAATAAACCACTGACATGGGCCGAAAGGACAAAACTCTCAACAACAAGACAACAACCCCCAACGATAATTCACACACCAACAGCATTAAATGCCACGCAAGGAGTTAAAGAAAAGGATAAGGACCATAAACCCAAGAGTAATCGAGAGTTAAGAAAGGAAAAGAGTAAAGAAGAAAGAAACGCACTAAAAGATAAGTCGGGCCATAGTGATAAGGGTTTGTACACTGATAGTAAACTACACAATGATAAATTAAACGATAATTCAACACACACGGATAGTAAACCACACTCAGATGTAAAACCGCATAGTGATAAAATTTCAAACGAAAAGGAAGAAATATCATATGCAAAAGTTTTTAAAGAAGCAGTAAGATCAACACCAGTTCGAACAAATTTTGCTAAACCAAATGATACACATTCATCCAATACGCATAGTACAATTTCCTCAAACGCTTTTAATACCACTTCCTCAACCACATATACATGCACAGTTTCCTCCAAATTGGATACAAGTACTCAAACAGTTCCACCTAAACTAAGTGTACCAACTAGTAGTTCTAAACTAGAAGTTCCGATTAAAAGTACTAGACTAGAAGTTGCAAGTAGTAGTGCTAGTGTAGATGTACCAAGTAATTTGCCAGTTAAACCAGAAGTATCTAATAAATTGTCCTCAGTGCCGACTAGTTTCCCTAGTAAATCAGAACCTGTTTCAACTACAGGTGCCGCAAAGGTAGAAGTTACGAGTAAAATAGAAGTTAACGGAGATGTGGAAACAAAGGAGGAATGTGGACTTGAAAAGGTGGATGAAGCAATAGTAAATAGAGATACGACGAAAACTAAGTTGTTAGATTCACCGCAATTTGCATCATCAAGTACGGATGTGAGTGCAGAGTATATGCCATCCCCGACAAGTTCAGACTATACAGTAAAGGCTCTGTTGGGCTACTACGTGTATTTACTGGATAACAGTAAGCTTGTAGAGGAGATTAGGCGCCGTTATAAGCTTCCACACATACATTATTCAACGACAAGTACGTCTACGAATGCGTCAAACACAACATCAAAGGGATATAAGGATAGAGAAAGAGAAAGACAAGATAAGAATGATAAGAAGGATTGGAGGCATAAAAACTATGATAAAAACTTCGGGTCAAATTTCAGGCATAAGGAGTTCACGAGAGCCTCGAGTGAGTTCACACCACCAGTCGTAGCAAGCGAGGGCTCGTGGGTTATGAAGCAGGCTAAGCAGAAGAATGATAAGGAATTGCTGCTGAGGAGGAAGATAATGGGTCTATTGAACAGGCTCACGTTTGAGAAATTCGACATTATCTACAACCAGATCATAGAGTGCGGAATTGACACGCCAGAGCACGCGGAAATGCTGGTCAGGTTCGTATTCGGAAAAGCAGTCACACAGCACCACTTCATACCAATGTACGTCGAACTCTGCGCTAAACTTGCAATTGACCTCTATACAATTGATAACACAAATCAAGTAAACGGAAGTAATGGTAGTGCTAGTGCTAATTCAACGGGAAGTAGCTCAACAAATGGAGCCAGCTCGACGAATGGAAGTACCTCAAGTAGTGATGAAGTAGTGGATGTTAAGAGTAATAGGAAGAGTGATTTCATGCGTATCCTGCTTAACTGTAGCCAGGATAGTTTTGAAGATAATTTAAAACCATTGGAAATACCAAGTGAGCTGGAAGGAGATGATAGATTTGAATATGAGCAAAAGTACAAGCACAAGATGAGAGGAAATATGATTTTCGTGGGAGAACTGTTTAAACAGAAGTTGTTGGCAGCAAAGCTATTGATCACATGTTTGGATCAGGTCTTTTTGAAGCGCGAGGAGTGCATTTTATTATACGACGACGTTAACATGGGTAATAATCACCTGGAAGCAATGTGTACGCTGCTGCAGACAGTGGGCAGGAGCTTTGACACGAACCGCTGGAAACACTTGTCTGAATTTGAGAAGCGAATCCAGCACCTGGAAGACTTGGGCAAAAACGAACTGATCTCGTTCAGGATAAGGTGCCTGATCAAGAATGTGTTGGACAGTAGAATGGACCACTGGGACAAGTCGGTATACCAGAAACACCAAGAACAGCCGTGCAAGCTCCAGGAACTGAGACACAAGCATTCATCCGCAGCAAGCCTAGTCAGCCTCTCGCAGCCTAAACCCGAAAAAACTGAACGTGATAAGGAAGACGTGTGGCGAATGAGAAACCGCAAAAACAAGTCCTCATCATCCTCGAATCTCAACTCTATGACAATTAAACAAGATAAGCATCGTGATAAACAAAAAGACCCATTTGAACGTAAAGTGTATAAATTAGATTCACAAGATTTACAACACAACGACTATAAGGAAGAGTATAATATGGAGAAAGAGGAGGAAAACGAAGTGGTCGAGGATATGTATAAAAGTGTAAACTCAATAGTATCAGAACTGGTATTATCGCATGATGAAGAGGAGGCTTCCTTGAGAGTGGAGGAGTTAAACTTGTCTGAGGATAAACTCGACGAACTGTACAGAAATCTCATCATCTCGTGCATGGAAAAATGCTCCAAAGTTAACACTGAAAAAGAAGCTGAAATTGTCACCCATTGGATACTCAATCTAGCTCAACAACATCAATCATTAAATCATTTATTAAACAGGTAATTATTATAATTAGATTGATTATAATTACAATTAAATTACTATAATTAAAATTATAATTATCATAATTATATTAATATAATGATTGTTTAGTGTTTATGAATATGTTATTGGAGAAGATGAGAATAGTATGAGTGTGATGGTAGAGGATTATCCGTTGTTGCCGAGGACACTGTCGCTACTAGTCGACTGGATGCGACCGCAGTTTGTAAACTCGGACAAATTCAAACTCACTTTGACGCATTTAAATTTGTAAATTTTCAAATTCTATCATATACACTAGTTAAAAAATTCAAGCTGTTTCTTAATGTGGCTCAAAGTGGGCAGCCTAATCCCAGAAAGTCTCCTCTCAATTTTATCCAGTTTCTAATTTATAAATTTTATTAAATACAAAATATAAATTAGAATAAAATACAACTTGACAAGTTTAAAATTAGTGTACTGATTACCTCGATGTATTTGCTGTTCAACTCAACCTGACGTTTACGACAACACATGACCACCAAGTGGAACTTCTCTTCAATACGGTCCCTGACGAGACTATAGTCTGACCTGATTTGACTGAAACGAAGTTCGCGTTCAAATTTTAAAAGACTTTCAGCCTCGCCCAAATGTTCCAAAATGTTCAGCCTCTCTAAAAATTATAATAATTCAGTTTAAAATGCCTCGTTCTAAGTTAGTATCTTCAATGTCATAAGTACCAACACATTTATCACTTTTCACTTTAATACTCTTATTTAAATTTACATTATTTAAATTTACATTATTGGTGTTTATAGTGTTGGTGTTTATTAGAGAGTTGGATTGTGTTGAATTGGTACTGTTGAGAGTATTATTGCTGCTATTATTTAGTTTTTTTAGTCTTTTAAGCTTTCTTGAGCATTTTCTACCCTTTCCAATAGGGTTTTTGGACTTATAATTTGGCTTTGTAGGATTAGTTTTACATGACGTCAGAGAATTCCTAGAGCTATTTGCAGAATGTTTATCTGGATTTTCGATGTTTTTGTGCACATATTTGTCAGTTTTCGTAACATTTTTTAACGTCTTAGTTACATTTTTCTCAGAATTCTTGACATTCTTGTCAATTTTAGGTTTAGGATTAGATTGATAATTGATTGTTGGAGATGAGTTGGTAGAAAAGTCATGGTGATTTAAAGAACAATTCAAGGATTTAGGAGAATTCCGGGTTGAAATGGCCTTTGAAGGAGTGGAATGAGGACAGGAACAGGTGGTTTTACAGGAGCATTTGTTAGGAGAAGGTTTGTAATTGGTTATAGTAATTAGAGGGTCAGGAATCTAAAAAGTGTTTAAAAAGAACAAGTACCTTTAAGATAGCAATACTGGACTTGGAACAGACAAAAGTAGCTGAATTGGGAAAATTGTTAGCATTCTGAAGAGTCTAAAAATAATTATAAAATAATAATAAACCGGGGAAGCTGGATCCATCATTTAGGAATATTGAACATTATACATTTAAAGTAAATTTGAAGTCTTGTGAAAAGATAAGATAATAGAGTAATAGTCATATCTAAGAAGATAAAATGATGAATAAATTAAGTAAGTAGAGGAAATGTAAAAAGAGAAGAGGAAGGAAATTTAGGAAAGAAAATTTAATTAGTAATCTATTGGTGTATTTTAATTTATTATTACAAATTAAAACAGTGGATTTTTTATTTAAATGGATAAATCATGGAAATGAGAAGGTGTGTCGAAAAAAATAAGTAAAAAATTCAGAAAAATAGTAGAAAAAACTGCTTAGAAATTAATAAACAATAAAACAAAGAAGTATAAACCTATTTTGAGTAATTTAAGGAACGAATAATGAAAGAGCAGGACACAAATCTAGAAATGATCCCCCATTTAAACGGAAGTAGTAGAAGGCTTAACAACCATCACTATAAACAAAATGAATGTGAATGTTTAATTTTTTATTTATTTGTAAAATATTTTAAGGATAGAAATCGCAATTTATGAAAACCAAAGATAAGAATATTAAGGCGAAAAAGGCCAAAGTAATTAAAAAGAATAAAAATCACAAAAATAAAAAAAAAACTAAAAAAAGGGACCTGGATTCAGATTTATCAGACTTTGAACCAGAAATAACAGAGGAACTGCCTCAAGATGTGAGCTTCAAAGTACAACAACTCCTCAAAGAAGCTAATGAAGAGATTCCAAAGTTAGTTCTCCACAAATTAAAGATAATTAACATTAATATGATATATTTATTCGAAAATTATTAATTTATGATAAAATAGGGAAAAAATAAGGGGGACTGATTTCCTGGAAAATGACCCTTTGGTTTCTTTTGATTACCCCGAAGATTCGGCTGGATTTTTGCCAGAATTCCAAACTACCTCAAACACTAGTGAAATTTGGTCAAAATTGAATGATTTATCAAACACTAAGCCCACAAAGGTATTTTAAACATTAGTTAATTGAATTGAATTGGGCAACAAAATTGTTCAGGAAAATGTGATGGATAAATTGAGACCAGTTTATAATGAAATTGGTATATATCTATCCAGATATAAGAGTGGAGGACTTCCTAAGGCATTTAAGGTGCTCCCTAAAATGACTAACTGGTCTGAAATCATCCAGTTCACTAACCCCCAAAATTGGACCCCAAACGCAATGTACGAAGTTACACGACTTTTCTCATCTAACATGAATGAGTCAAATGTATGTTTATATAATTGTTGTAACATAGTAGTTTATATACATCTGAGACTATATATAAGATTCTGACGTATTCTTAGGCTGAAATATTTTATTTATATATATTACTCCCAGCAGTTAGAGAGAACTTGGCAAGTAATAAGACTCTGAATCATCATTACTATGAATCACTGATGAAGGCGATGTTTAAGCCTACGGCTTGGTTCAAGGGGATTTTACTACCGCTAGTACAGGAGGTAAGTAATTTTAATTTCTAAATGATGAATGATACTCTGACAGTCTGAAAATAATGACGACCATCTGTATCGCCCCAGTCTGATAAAAATAACTATCACAATATTATTGTAATATAATATTGACAGTGGTGTGTAATAATGAGTTTTAGGGATGTACATATAGAGAAGGAGCAATAATTGGAAGTGTTCTGAAGAAAATTTCAATACCAGTTTTCCATGTGTCAGCATTTATAATTCAGATTTGTCAATACCCAAAATGGTTTGGTAGTACCAGTTTTATACTCACAATACTATTTCAAAAAAAATATAAATTACCAATTAAGGTATGTTTAATAAGTGTAATGGCAAAGATCACTCTGATATAGTAACTACTAGATCAATTTTATCTTTGCAATAATAATATCCTTTAAAATTATTAAAACCATTTAATAAACCTAAAGGATTACAATAATTAAACACAATATAATTAATATTAGGTCATTGGACAATGTTTACAGTATTTTTATAAATTCGTCAACTTCCCAGACCATTTACCAGTTATTTGGCATCAATCATTATACCTATTTTTATACAATTATCAACGTAATTTTTTAGTATAATTACCATTAGTGTATAAGTAATAATGGAATATGATGAACAAATTATATACATAATTGATATAATGTTGAATAACTCAGTTATCCCTATCTGATTCCAAAATTACTCAATCAAATATTTATAAAATTAAATATTTATAAAATTAAAATTAGATTTATTATATTGTATAGATATGTTGAATGAAGATGAATATAAATTATTGAGAGAATTATTGGGAAAACATAAACATCCACAAATTGGACCAGCAATTGAAAAATTATTATCATGTACAATACAAGATGTTGATATGAAATTGTAATTCATACCCAAATTATATTTAATAACATAAATAAATCTATATGCCTAGAAATATTTCTATATATAATTAAGTGATAAGAGAAATTAGTAATTGTGTAAAAGTATGTAAGGAAATCGAACTAGATAAGTGGATTCCATAAATGTGTCCCCATATCAAACCAAAGAAAGAATTAATTACATAGAAACTTTTATGGAATAATTTTTCATTTAGAAATATAAAGTCTTGATTTCATAAAGGATTTAATTTTATACCCCAAGTTTACTATTATAGATTCATCAGTAATATTGATAATTTAGAAATTATATTCCAAACATAAACCCGATTAAATAATAAAATTAAATAAAATGGTAGAAAAGGAAATGAAGAAACGTGAATTAAGGTCTGGAGTATCAGGTATGTAAGTAACTAGAATATAATGATTTTTAGTGGGTCTTAATAAAGGACATACGGTAACTCCAATTCCACTCACAAGCTCAGTGAGACCTAGTAGAAGAAAAGGACTTAAGACGAACCGTTCAGCTCTAGTTTCCGAAGTAATTCGTGAAGTCTGCGGATTTGCGCCCTACGAGAGAAACCTAATTGAGCTCGTCAAAATCGGATCAGCTTCCACAAGTAAAAGGGCTTTTAAGTTCGCTAAGAGGCGTCTGGGAACCCATAGACGTGCAAAAGCTAAAATGAACGAAGTCGCAAATATCGTTGAACAACAACGTAAACGCCGAACTTAATCATTAGTTTAATTTACTTCCCAACACTCTATATAATAACTGTTTATTCAATTTTATATTATTTTCAACATTTATGTATAATAATTTTATATTAATTTTTAAAATTTTGGGATTTTAAGGATAGTACTCCCATAACACTCTTACTATAACTCTCAGTATATATATAATGTCAAAGGGGCTGAGATCAAAAACGCTAAGGCGTTATAGAACAGCAAAACGACAAGTCGTTGAAGGTAGAGATTAGAAACTATTAATTTTTCTTTAGGAGTCAAGTATTATCCAAGTGTAGTAGAATCTTACAAGAAAATTAGATTAATTCAGCAAGGGAAGTACGTTCAGCCCGTTCGGAAACCAAATAAATTTTTATATCCAGGTATTTGGATTGTATTTTACGTTTATTTTATTTTTAGAAGATGAAAACGCAGTTTTTCCGCAATCCATTCCAAAAATGCCTCTAGATCTGAGATCAGAGAATGTACCCTTGGCAGGTAAACTTTTAGTTTATTTATTTTTAATGTATATTTTATAAACTTGGTTAATTTATTTTGGTATTTATTGTAAAAGTTGGTGAGTATGTGTATGATTAATTATCAGGACTTGCTGGGCCTCGTGGTAGGCGTAAATTCGAGCCTGGTGAGCTTGAGGATTCTGGAATGAGTCTGAAGATGGACAAGAAGACCATGTTGGCTTCAGGCCCTCTCATGGACCTCGATAACCAGAACTTGGATATCCAGAGCACTGCCAGAGAAGGCCATTTCAAGTCTGGAAAGGCCAAGAAATACGCCTCAAACAAGCTGAATAGTATTAATAAGCTCAAGAAATCTAAGAAATCGTAAAATTAACCGTGTACAATATTATAATTAAGGATTTCAGACGGGAGGGGTAAATTAAGTTGTCGAAGATATTAAGTTGTGGATGACAATTTAAGTTGGGATCTTCTCTTATTTTCGGCCATGTTATTTATAAGATTGTGGAGTGCAATCATTGTTCTGATGATGGTTCCGAGGTACGAAGTCATCGTCGTGTCGTTCATATTAATCGCAAACGCCTCAATTAGTTCTTCATCGTCCATGGCTGGAAACATGTTAAATATGTCCTAAAACACATTTAATCTCGTAAATCACATCCATACACCATAAATAGGAATTGGTAGTTAGTATAAATAGGAATTAGTAGATAGTAGTATATACCTGTAACATATATACTATTGATGGATTTAGGGTGTAAGTTCCTGAAATAACACCGCCGAGATAGTCAACCATTTCAGTAAGCTTAGAAACCAGAGATCTCAAAGCACTAATCTTACTCTCGACCTATACAAAGGATAAAAATATAATAGAGGAATAAATTAAATACCTTTTTGGAGAGTGTAGAAGTAGTGGAATTGGTTAAATCTCTGAGAAGATGCTCCAAACCAACCTCCTCAGCATCAAAAGAACCTAATCATAAAAATAAAAGTATGGTTTCCTACCAACAGAAAATGGAACGTGAACAAAAGTTCTGCGGAAGCGAGAGTCACTAGTAGGTTCCTCAACAGATAAGTAAGCCTCAATGGGCAATTCATCCTTCTAAACAAATTATATAACATTAAAGGAAAATTAAGGAATTATATAGGTATTATAGATAAATTTTGAATATTTAGAGGTTAGAATGTTTAAATTAAATATAAAAATCACTTGAGTGATATCTACAATAATGTAGATTGGATGTGGACAGTATTTGCGATAAATTTCGTGAATTTCTAAGTCAGCCAATTTGCACTTCGGACCAGTACTATACCAACCAAGAACACGCTCTTTAGCATTAATCTAAACATTTCTCAGTATAACATATACTATGTATACTGTAGTATATATAGTATATTAGTATAAATAGTTATGAAATAATGAGAAAAAACCTTTTTGAACATTTTGAACATATTCTCATGATAATTGTGATCAAAGTACCAAACGAGAGGGTTTTTCGTGTCTTCCTCGAAAGGGATAGCGTAAGAATTTGTGATGTGGAGTTCTCCACTGATTGTCTCGCCCAAAATCGTGCCAACAACTCTCCGGGAAGTGCCCTGGGCACACCTGTTGTAATGGTCCACAACGGAGAGAAGAACAATGGGATGAACCACGACCTTAGTGCCCATACCCAGAGGGGAGGTTTTATTCACTAACTCCATTTAAATAAAATAATTTTATAAAATTAAAAAATTATAGTTAGGCGTTGTTTTTTAATATAGTGGTACGGCGTGAAGGAATCCCCCCAAATGTGTAATTCATTCAATTTTTTACACATATACTGTATATTTTTGTCAATAGTATATAAATGCCTATATGGGAAAAAATAAAACTCCTAAACTTTATCTTCTATTAGGCATTGACCAAACCGCTACTACTCGGGATGTTGTTAAGGCCTATAGGCTGGCCGCTCTTAAATCTCACCCTGATAAACTCCAAGGATTAAGTAAAAAAGAACAAGTAAGATTTTCATAATTAGTTTAAATTATTTCCAACTTTAGTGATATACACATTTTACACATACTAGTAATTTTGCATATAAATTTACTTTAATTTAAAGTTTTCCTGATTTATATACTCCAAAATAACATTTTAAAAAGGAATCTTATAATTTTTGTACAGGAAGATGCCAAAAATCACTTCGTTCAGCTCAAACATGCCTATGAAATCCTAAAGGATGACCATAAGCGCAAGAACTACGACGAATTCGGTATGTTTTTCCATAATTTCTAAATTTTGAAGGATGGGAAGGGGAAGAAGAGGCCGCATTTGCTGCAGCCTATGAGTTTTACAGGACTCCAGTCACACAAGAAGACATTGTTGACTTCTCCAAAACCTACAAAGGAAGTAAATCTGAATCTGAAGATCTTCTTGATTTCTACAATAAGTACCTAGGATTTTATTATACCTTATTAAACTATGATATAGATATGATGGAGACTTGACGAATTTATTATTTTCAATACCCTTATCGGATACAGAGGATTTGGATAGATTCCTTGATTTCTTTAACAAGAACATTAAGTCGAAGGTAATTTTTAATTTTTTAAAGGTTTTAGAAACTGAAATCTACACCAAATTTCGTCAGGACGTCGAAACCAAAACACTTAACAAGCATGAAAAATAAATACAAAAAGACCTGTAAAAAGGCTGAAAAAACTGAAAATGACATGTAACCATATATTAGTTTCATATTTTTTAGGGATTTTGAAGAGCTCTCAGCCCAAATTTTGGTAATTTTATATAAACTTATGTTTTCAAGGCTAACCGTAAGAAGAGGAGTGACAATTTCTCAAGCCTGATTTCAAGCTTAGAAAATAAATACGGTCCAACCACAAAGGTATTAAATATTCTATATAGTAACTTGTAGTATTTACACATGTAATAAATTAATTAGAAACTGAAATTGACGAAGTGATTTAAATTTGGTGGGAATTCTGGTATCTTTCCATCCTAAACATGGAATTAATGGTTTAAAATTTACCTCGAAATTTTCTGATTTGAATGCATCTTCCATCCAAAGTTCATAAATAAATTCCTTTTGTTTATTTGTTAGTTCGCTAATTATTGAATTTTCATCAAATGTTGAATTAATTGCTGTGGCAGTTTGATCTAATAAAGGGCCTGTTGACATATTATTTTGCCCCAAAACGCTGTCACTTGGCTCCGTTGGACTGAATATTGAAGTTTGACTTTGGCCAAATATTGATTGATTGGGTTGAGGTTGACCAAAAATTGAGCCACTTGATTGTGTATTCTGTCCAAATATAGATTGGCTTGGCTGAGATTGACCAAATATACTACCAGTGTTGGATTTGCTGGTTTGACCAAATATAGAACCGGTAGATTGTGTGTTCTGACCGAATATTGATTGGCCGGGTTGACTTTGCCCAAATATAGATTGATTAGGCTGTGTTTGTCCAAATATAGATCCACTGGTGGATTGTCCGAATATAGAACCACTAGACTGACTATTTTGACCAAATATTGAACCACTTGATTGTGTGTTCTGACCAAATATAGAACCAGTATTAGATTGTGAATTTTGTCCAAAAATTGATTGAGAAGGTTGACTTTGACCAAATATAGAACCAGTATTGGATTGACTCGTTTGTCCAAAAATTGATTGACTGGGTTGAGATTGTCCGAATAATGAAGGTTTAGATTGACCAAATATCGACTGACTGGGTTGAGATTGACCAAAAATGGAACCAGTAGATTGTGTACTATTAAAAGAGTTTCCTATAAATTTGTATAATATAAAAAATATATAAATACCTAAAAGTGAGTTGGTTTGAGGAGAGACTAAGGGAGTTGAATTGGAGAAGCCGGAAAACGGCTGAGAATTGTTTAGGCTTTGATTTTGATTAGATGTAAAAGAAGGAAAAGAACTTTGTTGTAGGGAATTATTTGAAAAAAATGACATTATATATCAAATTTGATACTCGTTACAGTAATATCTCTAGATAAAATTAAACATTAATATTTCAAAGAAAGAAGAATTATGCAATTAAAATATAATACAATTAATTAATTATTGAAAAATATAATACAAAATATTAACATTTGAAGATAAAATAAACTGAGTGAACCATGAAGAAATAAACACAACTTGATGTTCTTCCAAGTGAATAAGTTAACACAATCGTTAAAATTTTATGAAATCAAATAACACAAATATTGATTTAAAAAATTAAAACTGTAATGAAAATTATAATTATTTCATTCCACCTGTGATTTTGACCCTGGTAGCTTTCCCAGGCGTTTTATGTTTGGATTCTATATTTCTGTACATCTGTGATAACTTGCTTTTGATGCGTTCCTGAGTAACTGAAACTCGTTTCGGGTCGAATTTCCGGTCCTTGTAGACTGAATCTGAGGTTACGATGGGCTTACTGTCGACAAATGAGTCTTGGATTTCAGAGTAGGAGGTTGCAATTCCTAACATTGGTCTAGTCCACTTCTGAACAATTGACCTGATGAGAGTGCGATTTGAGTCAGTTTCGTCTGGGTGGTTCCAAAGCGATACGATTATCCTTCCGAGATCGTTGTCCCTAAGGTCGCTAGGCTGGAACGGAAGTTGGAGTGCAATCTCTAGCACTTTAGTCCTGACACTCAAATTAGGGAGTGATCCGTCAGAGAGGGGTGCGAGCCAGCTGGCAAGTGCTACTGCAACTCCTTCAGATATACACCATTGGCGCCATGAAGGCTTATTTATGTCCGATAGTGAGTTGAGCATCTTTAGCTTGGCAAGTCCTGGTTTCCCATTCTTAAGCGACTCAACGTCTTCTGAAGCTGCTGAGATCATCCGCTCAACTAGTTGTCTGCAGTGCAACTGACACTCCTCGTCAGATAACTTTGTATTGTGGCGCTTACGGTCCTTAACTCTCTTGATTACCTCATCGAAGTAAGTTTTTCCTGTCCCTCTCGTAGGCTTCTTTGTTTGAGTTTTCTCCTCAAAGTCTGCGTCTATGAAATCGTCCAAATCAGGCCTAAAGTCACTCTGTGCTGGCACAAAATCTTCATCAAGCTTTTTCAGCGACTTTTTAGTCTTCTTTTTAGTTGTGCGAAATGGAATTTTAACATCAAAGCCTCTGTCCTCAGGATCAATATAGGAATCCTGAAACATGTCTGTTTCAGTGTCATTCTTTGGGGATTCATTCTCCTCAGAAAACATAGTCACGTTTGAAAAATTGTTTTGAACATCGTCAGCCTCCTCGTCCATTTAGGATAAGATGAAAAAATAAAAAAATCTCATTTAATGGGTTTTAGAATTAAAATATCTTACAAAAAATTTTAATATATACTGTATATTATGTGGTAACTGAAACTTCCAATAACTCAACACTATCACCCACAAACCATCATAAAATATATATTAATTTGTAAAAAATTGTTTTAAAATTAATTATAATACAGTTCAATGAAGTTATATCCGAATTTTGACAGAAAATCTCTTCTCATAGTGTCAAACACATGAGGTCTGTTTTTATTTCTAAAATCCATTGGAAATATCAATAGAATACTTCCTTCCTCCTTCCCCTTTATTACATATGGGCATAACCATGGTCCAATATATTGTTCCTTTAATACATACTCTATTTCCATTTCTCTTTGTTTCCAATTACTATACATTGACTCGATTCTTACATTATTTTCCAACTTTGAACCATTTCCATCAATTTCCTCTGCATTTTCTCCTCTGTATTCCTCAATATTCCCATTATTTAATCGCTTAGAAAGGCAATCCCAACCCTTTACTTCATCAAGCCATTTTCCAATTTGATATATATCCACCTTTCCCCTATAATCACTCGTTGAGAGTAATTCTCCAATAATTATAGATGGTAGAAGTGGCAAAAAATGTCTTGGGTGATCCTGCAGAAAGAACAGTTTAGTCCTCAAAAATCCCAAGTTGATTTGGTTACATGGAGTCCTTACACACTTTTTTACATAATCATTTGCTTCTGCACTCAATCCAATATCTGAATTCTCAACATATTCTTTATCATTTGTTCCATTTGCTTTATAAAAATCCTCAAATTTTAGACCCAATTCATCTCTGATTGAGTCAAAATTAGTAAATAATAGACAAAACTTTACTATTATAACCTCAACATTTTCGGGTTTCCTTTCCTTTTCATGTGCTAATTTCTCTAGATAACTTATAAGTCCCTTTTCATCGTTTATAAAAGCACAACTCAACAGGTTAAGCAAACTTCTCAAAACCATGAAATTTGATCCGAAATCTGATGGTAAAACATCAAATTTGACCTCTCGCTTAAATACATCAAGCATCTACAATCAGAAATGAAAAATATGTTTGTACCTCAAAACATGATAAATAACACGTGATCAAATCCCAATATACACATAATATCTCATTATTCTCCCTAATTAATGTATTTACATTATATTAGTGTGAACTTACGATGAACACTCGAAGAGTTTGGACGAAGTCAGAAGTGTCAGATTCTTGAGATTCGTGTCGACAAGGTCACGATTTCCAAATGAGTTCTAAAATTAATTAGTTGGGGTGGACTTACTGTGAGAAACAAAACAAAGTTCTTCATTGTGGCCATATGATTTTCTGAGTCACAGATCTCGTAAAACTCATGAAGTTTTAGATAAATTCTATCCGAAATGAACTTTGGAGTAATTGGGATACAGCTAATGGCATTCAAAACTGATAAATGCCATAGTTTAATTTCCAGAGGTTTCAACACTTCGTTATCCAGCTTACATAAATTTCCGAGATCGTCAACCTTTATTAGTTTATTCATTGTATTAACTATACTCTTGGCATCCCTTGGCTCCAGATGCCTTGAAAACTCAGATTTGATGTGGTTTAGACACAAAAGATTTCCGAAAAGGGAAAATGGCCCTATGAGGTGTAAATTAGCGTTCAAATCTGAGAGGAACATGGAGACGAAATTCAAATCAAGATCACTTAAAAACAGTATACTGGTATACAGGCACTTCGAGATCATTGAGGGTATAAAGGTAAACTCTGATGCGAGTATCAAATCTCTGAATTTGCACAGAAGTTTCACCACTAGATGTTGTGCTGTAGTTGATAAATCTGAATGAATTATGGAAAAGTTATATAAAATATGAGAGGCTTGAGCGTGTGTAAATTTGTGAAAGGAACCCAAAAGTAATCCGAGTACAGACGTCACCAATTTGTCATTATAAGAAGAATATGGAAATAGTGAAGTTAAAGATAACATTGTTTTGGTATCCAAACACTTTAATACTTCTACATTCCTTTCAAAATACTCAGTTATGGAGGATAGAACGGGACTGGCTATTCCCGTTCTTGACAACTTATTCAAGTTTGACGAGCAGATCCTGTGAATACTCTCGTATAAATCAGTGTTAGGTTCCAGTTGGTTGCCTAAAAATCATTTTAACTATAAACATAATGTTTGATTGTGTAGGATATACTTACTATTTGAGCATAGAAGATGTATTATTTTGGCGTTTAGGTACTGAAAAGCCTTGAGTGAAAATAGGTTTAGGTGAGATAGGCTCCACAGAGCTTGGGAGGATTTATACAATGTCCAATCATCATTTATCAGTATTAGAAGGTCAAGTTTTTTTTCGAACTCTGACAAATTCGTAAATCTCCACTTACTTAGGGATGATAAAATTTTAACTAGATCTGTGGAATTTAACTTCTCTTCGCTCAAAAAGCAGTTCCTTAGTACACATGTCGAGAGTCTTTTCCAGCACTTTGACTTTAGGTAAAAATGTGCAGAGAGTGAGCGCTGGAGGACAACTATCAAATTATCCTTGGTAAGAAATCCAAGTATTTTTTCAACTCTCTCGCAAATCGTCTCATCATCAATTTGTTCATTTCTGATAATTACTGGGAAACTCTTTGAATCTTCTTTAATACACGAGGAATGTAATGAATCTTCTTTTGTATCAGACGAATTTGTTTTTTTCAAATGTAAACTTGAATATATTATGGAATTCGTTTTCCTAATAAATGTGTAAAAAACATTCTTATGTTTAATATCTATTTTTAGTGACTTTTCATGTATATTTGTGCGATTTTTTACGATTCTGTCAATTTCCGTGAAACTGAATGGAATCACGTCATTGTAGTTGTTTTTTTCAGGGATTAGCTCAAAATTTAGTCTTTTCTGAATATACAAAAATTTTCCATTGTTTTTTAGTGTGTTTGTGATCATATCATCGGCGAATGTTGGTGTTTAATCATAGGAATTGTAGCCTCTAAAACTCATCTGGTACTGTCAAGGAATTTAGAACTGGTTATAATTAGAATAATTTACACTTTCATAATTTTTGAAAATTAGTTAATAAAATGGTGAATTCTTTCTAAAACTAAGGATTTGTTACGATTGTACTCCCCATTGCAGTTTATATCCAACTCAGTCAGACATGTATTTCTTTGGTGAATGGATTCACGCATTTCTACCAAGTTTAAAGGTCTTTTGACAAAAAGATCTTCTGTTGTAAGTTGATTTTTCCAAAATGTGTAAATCGTTAAATTTGTAGGACTCACTGAGTACATTAAAATCCTATAAAGAGGATGATAATACCTCTAAATACAAAAAACGAAAGTCAAAAGCGCCAGTAAATCCTTTGGGTAACGTTTTAAATAATTTTGAACTAAATGTGTATTCCAGATTATGGAGACGATGATGCCATTGTTGATTCGGGGCTATGGTCTGACATTAAGATGATGTTATGGGATTTTATCCCAGACTATACTCCTTTAAACTTTGTTCTTATGCATTTATTCTTTTACTTGGTCTTTCTCTCGTTCAGAGCAAGTACTTTACTAATAAAATATATGTCATTTAGTTTCATTCCCTGCCTCTAAGGAGCCTGAAAATCCAGAAGAAAACATTCAAATTGCATATGAACACTTATCGTATATTGAAGTAATTTTATTTGTCTAATTTTAGCAACTTTAGAACTATTTTGATAACGATGAAAAACAGTTTGAGCTCATTGTTAATACAATCAAACTTTCTTTCCTCCTTCTTTTTATAAACATTATTTTTCTCTTTATCGTATTATTAGTTAGGTGAGTTTTTAACCATTTTATGCATTTACATATAACTAATAATATATAATTTTTAGGTTATTATTCATGAAATTTTTGTTTGAGCCATTTTCGAAAATTTCAAGGGGAGCGGTTTTATTGGCTTATTCCGTGGATCCAACAATCTTTTACCTTTTATGGTCCCTTCTAAATTACACCGCTTTCCTTAGGTGTATTATCCATAGTAAGTTTTACCTTGTAAAAAAATGTTTAGATAATTCTGAAATGGGATATGACACCTACATTTTTCAGATATTTGGTTATTATCTACCCTCTAGTTTCTGGTTTGATAGTAAATGTTACAAGTGGACTAAATCCATATACCATTTGCATATTTTATTCTCTGTCCGAAAACTGGTTCTAACTGCCCTTCTCTTTCTGTTTGAATTACAGTTTTTGGCCAACTATTCTACTGATCTAACAACATACTTAAATGAATTGTCTTGTTTGAGAAAGTTCACGTTTAAATGGTATTAGTCTATCTTAATAACTATATTTATTATTGTATACTGTTATATAATATAGGTTGAACTTTGTATACTATAAAAAATCGCTAAGAAATAAGGAGCTTGATGATTTAATGCAGAAATTTCTAAACATCGACATGAATGTAATAAAGAAGAGTTACAACACCGTGTGGATGGAACATCACAAGGACGACTTTAAAGTTTTTAGGTACCATTTTTACTTATTCCAATAGTTTATACCTTAAATAACTTTAATTAGGCCAATTTTGTCAAAGTGGCAGCATCATAATGTGAAGAATGATTTGGTCATTAACGATTACAATGGCACTGATTTTCTTAAAGAGCTCTGGATCAACTCAATGTCAATTAAACCCAGTGTTAACTGGATAGTTTTAAACTACGTAATCCATAACCCCCCTGAGATACTTCTTCTCCACCACTCCATTCAGCTAATCTGCAAAGATACAATCGATTACTGTTCTAAACTTCTTTTCGACCAAATCTACGAAACGCTTAACCTTTTACATAGAGGCAATGATAAAGTTGTTGCCATCGTTAAAAATGTTGAGGAGGTGAGCCCTCAAGAAGTTTCTGAGGACTTTGAAGAAGACCAAAGGGATGAATTCTATCAGTTCGATCCTGGAGATAAAATACACAGACTAAGTCAAATAGTTAATGTTACACATGTGGATCAATTACATATAACTCGTGATTTTGAGTAAGTTAACCTTTTGTTGTCCATACTTTAATTAAATCGTTGATATCAACCTCGTTATATTATATTTTAGGCCAACTACCGCTAGAAAGTATAGGGTTGATTCTAGGAACAAGATGCCTGAGCTGTTGAAGTATAGGACGAACATAAATTCTCCAGATCTTCCAGAGCAGGATTACATGAACGCTCTCACCAGTAACAAGGAGGATTCTGTTACTAACGAAAAGGAAGATGAAGAAGATGATAGGTATATTACAAGGCCTATGTGTTCTGACCTAGATCAGTTTATTGTCGACGACTTTTTCATTAGTTATGACATTTCAAACTGTGGTTCAATTTCATTTGAAAACTTTACCTCGACTTTAATAAATATGTGCTCCATTCGCAAAAAGCTTATTACCACACTAAAAGTATTTTTATACCCAAATCTACTAGTTAATCGAATTTATTTACTTATTGAATTCTTTTAATAATTTTTTAGAACCAAAGGAGTATTTTGGAGTTGGTTGGCAATTTGATAAGCATAATTTTGTGGTTTATGTCACTTGTTGCGTTGTTGCTTTCATTCAAAATTAACAAGAATATTGTTGTTCCCTCTACTATAGGTTTATTCTCAGCATCTGTGGTTGCTCTCAGTTATATGTACACTAGTTTTATTACCGCGATCATGTTCGTCGTTATTTCAAATCCTTATAACGTCGGAGACAGGGTCAGAATCGCTGGGCAATCCATGTATGTCAGGAGAATTACGACATACAACACCGAGTTCAGATCTTCGTATGGTCAACACGTATGTTTTTTACTAATTATCACCTTTTTATACCTTTATTGAAAATTCTAATGTACATTTAGATAATTTACCAGAACATGCTCTTGAGTAAAATGGCTATAATAAATGAGTCGAGGGCTAAACATGCCACTGTTGAGTTATCATTACAAATGTCTTCGAGTACTACTCCTGCTTCGATGAAAATGCTTCGAGATAACATAAAAACTTTTGTGAATGGGCGGCCAAGAGATTTTGTCACAAACAGCATCTTCTTTCACTGTGACAAGGTTCAAGTGTCTCACTTTATTAATCTTGTGATTTGGGCAACATGCGTGAAAACATGGTCTTACACTAAGGATGTGTACAGTCTGCGTACTGAGCTAATGTTGTTTGTTGCGAGCCAGTGTAAACTTCTCGGTATTGGATACGAAAACCCCGTCAATCCCGTCTACTTCAAAAACACACTTAGTCTTACTGGTAAGTTTACTTCCAACTATAAATATTTTTACATTCATAACTCACCAACATTAAGTATATTATGTTATTATTTACAAGTTTTATAGGAGTTGATTCCCTTACTAATCATTTTGCTGACTTTCATGACAAGTCTAAAAGGGGAGGGAAATTTATCAAATTTGATAGACCTAGGGACGATAAAGGAAAAGGCGATGATGACGATAAACCTGGAAGCGTTGAAAAAACTACTAGTACTACTAACCCTTTTCTTTCAATTCCATTCATGCCTGCTAAACCTTCTGCTTTTACTACACTTATTAGGACCACTAAATCTTTCGATCAAACTTCCAATGATGATCTTCCCAGGTCTTCTGATTTGGGAAACTCTTCTAATTTGATTGAACCTTTAGATTTAAATTCTGACGAAGTCAAGAGACATCCAAGCAATTCTGAAATGTTAGATAAAACACTTGTGACACAGAGGTCTACTGGTCCTCTATCAATTGAGCCTACATTCCCTTCTTTATCTAGGGTAAGGGGTGGATCAGGTCATCCTAAAGCTCCTCCCGTCCCTCGTGGAAGTGTTCACTTTAATAAGAATGCCCACTTGTACAATCCTCACGGTCACGTAGCTGCAAAGAAAGGAAACTTTGAAGACTATGAGGACTTCTGGATTAACACTTGGGGCAACGTTGCCAAGCCGAACCGTCAAAAAACTTTCTCCTACGACTCAAATACTGATAAATTACTACTACAGTCTTCTGAGGACGCTAATGCTCAATCCATTCCCATGGATAACTCTGAAGACTTTAGTGATACAAAAGACAATGTTCTTAAATTTGAGTCTCCTTACTTAGAGCCTAATCAAAATCCAAGTAAACCTCGAAGGTCTAAAAGGTCAAGCACTGTTGATCCAAATCTCAATCGCACAAAGAGTAGAAAAAGCAAAACTCGAAGTAGTAGTCATGTCCCTAAAAGTAGGACCTCCGACGACTCAACTGACAAACCCAAACCTTCTTCAGATAATTCAACTGATAAACCCAGACTTTCCTCAGATGAATCAAATGATAAACCCAGAAGAAGCAAGGGCAGAAGTAAAGATATGGACGATCTTGGTGATAATCCAAGGCGCAATAGAAGTAAAAAAGACAACACTAAAAGCTGATTTTTCCAGTATAAAACTAATGCAGAAATGTAAATGTTTAAAATGAACTGTAAAAATATTTAATTTTTTAAATTTATCTATCGTGATAGTCGTTTATTCCTCCGTCTGTAATGGCGAAGACTGCCTCTCCTTCAGGCAGCACTGGCGAGTCGTAAACCTTGCAGATCCTGCTTTCTCCTTTAGACTGCCTTAAGAATAGCCTCGTTTGACTTGCGTGTGCTATTATGTGTCCTCCAACTGGCAACTTATCATTTCCTACGAATTTGTCAATGTAAAATTTACAGATATTTATCAATATATAACAATATATAATAATATATAATAGTAAAATACCGAAGAAAGTGGACATTGCGTCAACTCTGGCAACAACTTGATTTGTTATAACAACTGCAACTCCAAAAGTGTCGGCGATTCTCTGTAACGCCCTCAAAAACTTACACAAGTGCATCTGCCTACTTGCCAATTCACCTATAAAAGTATTAATCAGCCTTCTAGAATATTTTAACACTAGTCTATAACAACTCTGTCTTGTAATAACTGTGCATTGTATAGTAAATACCTCTGCCTGAGTAGTCTGATCTATAGAGCGAAGTGGCGCTATCTACAATTAGCAGTGCAAATCTCGTTTGAGCCATCATAGCGCTGGCTTCTACAAGGAGTTCTAGTTGGTGGTCTGTGTTATAAGCCCTTGCGTAGGCAACATTATCGAGGCAGTCTGAGGGTGAGAGGCCGAACCTTTTCGCTATGGAAACGATCCTTTCTGGCCTAAATGTTCCCTCAGAATCCACCCATAAACATTTCCCCTCGCCTCCACTCTGTTCCACTGGTAGTTGACATGTTACCTATTACACAATTATAATGACCTCTCAAACTAGTTTTATAAACACATAATAAACAACGCGCTCGGTATAAATATCTAGTTAATAGTTTATAAAAAATATACGGCGAGGGTATGACAAAGTTGTGATTTTCCGGTTTTGAATTCTCCGATAATTTCGGTGATACTTCCGGTTTCGACACCGCCTTGGAGGAGCTTATCCAGTTGCGAAGACCCAGTGGTGAATTTGATTAAATTTCCTCTCGCCTCTAGATAATCTTGGCCTGAGCAAAATCCTAGGTGGCAAAGCTCTCTGCAGGCGGCCTTGATTTTGAGTACCTTTTGTTCGCTGAGGCCTTTGATAACAAGCAGGTTCTTCTGAGGTGCATATGCTACGCATTCTAGTGTGGAGTATCCGGCTAAATTTAAAATCATGTTGTGAATAAATTAAAGTGTGCGTACCTTCTCTCAATAAATCTAAGTCTCTCTGTAGTAGACCCTTGGATAAAAGGCATTCCAAGCGCTGAGGGTTCTGGGAGCCAGACTCGGAAACTCCCATGGAGTTTTCTTCCTTGACTAACGATAATTCGTCCGAACTCATTTTTTTAATATGTTATTTCTGTGAAACTGTCGATAGAAAATGTGTGGGCGAATCCACACTACAGAAAAGTCTAACATTAAATAGTGAAGGTAAATACGGTGTAAAAATGTGTTTTAATAAATTAATTTTTTTTTCTGGATTTTAATTTTCTAGCTTCTGCTTCCTTCCTCTCCTTGGCGAACTAAAAATAATTTTTCGGATTTTCGGCCTACCTCAATCTTGGAAAGTAGCCTTTTATGTTTCTTTGGCATTAGAGATCTTCTAAGCTTCCTGAGCTCAGGATTCTATAGAAATTTTGACCGAAAACTACACTTACCAGCTCCTCCGTCAAATCCTCAATATAATTGCTCTGGTCTTTATCTCCTCCTTATAAAAATTATTAAAATGTTTACACTTACTTTCTTCTGGTTTCTTTCCAGTTGCTTCTCTTATTATCTTCTCCAACTCTACTTTACGGTCAGGCACATACACTCCATCCTATAACATAATTTACTCAGTTATCAATAAAAAATATATTTAATAGAACTAAGCCGTAAAATACCTCGAAAGGCGATAAATGGTGCGGTAATTTAGCTCCAAGAGAATATTGTGAAGTTGGAAGGACAACATTGCAGTTCAAACAGTCAAACACATACTGAGGCTGTACATAATTGCATGTAAATTCCAGCTCTATAACAGAATAAATGGTGTGTAAGAACCTGTTAGTGGTTTGTCGACGATCGCATGGGTAGCTTCTTTGGGAGAATCAACTATTACACCGCCTGCACTTAAGATCACAAGTGAAGTGGGTGTGAGTGGAACTTCCTTTGAAATGAAGAAGCGCAGGTTTGCAAAAAGACCTGGTTCTGAAGCTACTCGTTTGAGTTCAAAGTTGTAGAATTCGTCCCCAAGATCTTCAAGCCCGGGCCTTGTTTTGGGCGGATACTCGATGTTCGCCATCAAATAAAGCTTGTAATTAACCAGCTTTACTAGTTCTAAATAATACTCCACAAAGGTACTTATCACATTGAAATCAACTTCATATGGCAATTTCTATCATTAAATTATAATTATTGTTTGAGTAGTAATACCTGTGAAAAGGAGTGTGGTTGTATCCATGTAACGGTAACGTTTAGGATAACAGCCTGAAAGTAGAATCCTTTGATTGAGATGAAAGTCTTTTTGAGGCACCCTGTATCTGCTACGTACTTCAAAAAGTGATTCAGCTGAGTTGAACACTTGGAAACTAGCGTAGGATTCAAACCCCTGGACTCATCTCCTGATAATCCTATAAACAAAATTAGAATTCGTTTACGAATGAAAAGGTTGGGTGGAATACCTGAGACGGCTGCGATAGTAGAAATTGCATCATCAAGGTCCTCTAAGGCTGAGACTAGTGAGGGGCATCTTTCCTTGACTATTGGTGCCAGGGAGTATCTCGGTCTGTTTTTTGCCTTTAATTTTGCGTCGAATTTTTCACCTCTTTCAACCAGCCTTTTGAACTTCTTAAGGTGCGAGCTTATATCTCTAAACTTCGGCAGTAATTCCCCGGATGCCAAATTTCTAATGTCGTTTATATGGTAGTAAATTTTATCCTTCTTAAGTCTTCGCCTATTAATACCCTTGCTAGTCAGGGTACCTCCCCTTGCTACGTCCCTCGGATAAACCCCTTTGAGAATACATAGACGCTGAAAATCACGCAGAGAAACTTGAAGTCTTCTAACTGCCTGAGTTCTTGTGATAAAGTTCTTTGTGGAACCTTCTTTACCCGGTTTCTTCTTCAACGTCATTTTTTACCTATAATCTCAACAATTTCGCTCTTAATTTATGAGATCATATTATTAAATTATTTTATACTTTATTATAAAGTTAAACAGTTTAAATGATTAATAATATTCTAATGATATATACCCACAAATCAAAACCAAGATTCCACATGAGAAAAAAATAATTTTAAAATTATTTTTATTATTCGACTTTTAATTCTTTTAGTATAACTATGCACTGCTTTATTTAAATAATACCATAAAAAGGTGTTATACACATATAATTGTATAGTAGGAAATTGATTGACTATTTGAGGGAGGCGATTTCGAGCGAATCTTTGAAATGTAGAGGCTGAGTTGGAAGGGTGTAACCAATTCCAAGCTCCTTACAAACTCTAACAACTAACTGTAAAACTTCAGTCCTGAGCTGATATACGCGTTGCCAGTTCCCCCAGCTCTCAATACAGGTGAGCCAAAGTGCAACCTCATAACAGTGACCAGGGAAAAAATGGTACCCGAAGATACCAGCACTGTCCTTCACAAAGTCGTTTGGTCTGCAGTTTATGGCAGTGTTGATTATCTTGTTTAACTTTTCAATTTTCGCGTCGGAGGTCATGTCGTCAATTTTAAACACTATTTCAAGTGTCGCAGTCTCAGACCTGCTCTCGTTTGTTATTTTCATGGTGGAGAGGAGCGAGTTTTGGTAAATTAAAATCTTCCCGTGAATAGAAACAAATTCAGTCGTGTACGTCCTGATTTTCTTAACAATCAGTGGTTCTCCATTGTCCAGTCTGACCCTATCTCCAACGTTGTAAGGGTTTGAAAAGGCCACGAAAATGACCGAAGTTATAAAGTTCGTGTACATGTAGCTCAGAGCCACAGTCAGAGCTGACAGGAAAGCAGCGCCAGAAACCACGATCGCCTCGACCTTCACTCCAGCCATAAAAGATAAAATCACAAACGATATTATCCATGAAACTGCCGATATTAAACGTTTTACAACTCTAAATACACTTTGTTGTCCCTAATACATTATTACATTTTTCCAATATATATTTATAAATAAATAAATAAATATAAAAAATACTTTGAGGTTTCGTTTGAATTTTTTCCTTGAGGAGAACAAGTTAGTGAGAGCTTGTTTGATTATGTTAAAGTTGATCCTACCATGGCCTGAAATATCTATAAGGTTGATAGTCTTGTCAAGATCCTCCTCAGGAATGAAAAGAGCTAGCCTTTCCCTGCTAATGAAGAGATCGTTCCGGTCATATCTGTACTTGATGGGTGTTTTGATGTAATCGTAGGAGGACTTAGGGTCCACAATCTCAGGACCTCTGAAGTTTATCACGTCTTGAATGTTCAGGTCCTCACTTAAAAGAGTTTCACGAACACTCCTCAAGTCATAAATTTGAGTAATGCCTTGGGAGGCCACACTAATGGTTCGGCCCTTATTTTTAGAGCTTTTAAATTCATTTTTAAAAATTTTAGAGGACAAAATCGACCTCGACTTACGCGGTTCAACCATTGAACTGGGCGTTCCAATGTTTATCACCTCGCTTCCAGAAGGCCTCAACTCCTGTTCCTCTAAATATATAATGTAACAAGATTTTATATAAATATGTGAGTATGAATAATGGTTTACGTGGCTCAGTTGAAGATTTCCTGTGCTTGATCTGTTGTGATATTCTTTCCTTGAGTTCTTTCCGATCTAAACCAGGAGCTTCTTCCTTTAATCCCATCAACTCCTTGGCTGTGTCCTTGACGTCCTTCGCAGTATTTGCAGTGAGGTCTATGGCTGTGTTTATAATGGCGACTGGCAACTCCTCAATGTTGGTTATGTTAATGTCAACCTTTTTCTTTGGATCTTCCCTGGCAGGACAGGAGTCGGAGTTCACCAATGCAGTGTAGTTGTTGTCCATGGTCTCGCTGTCCATCTTATCCTCATCCTTGTAGTCGTTTGTGGTTGCATAAATCTGGTCAAACAGAACCTCAGAAACCTTGTTAATCATGTTCTCGTTCTTCAAAACGACATCCTGGTGGAGAAGTGAAATGCAGGGCGAGGTTTTTGTGACGTAGTAAGCCAGCATCCAATTCTTTAACCTTGAGTTGGTAGAACTGTTTATCAGAGATTCAGTCACATGAGTTGGCAAATCTATTTGTTATTATAAAGAAGTAAAAGTAAATAAGGGTCAATATTTAAGATATAAGTAATAAAACCTAGTGATCTGGCTGTTTTTTGAAAATGCCCAGAAGTCATGTTATGATCCCTAAAATCAATGTTGACTGATTAAAAATACTTTAAAACTTCAAGGGCGCGATCCTTGAAAGCATTTTCCAATTTATCGTTATGTTTGCTTTTCTTGGGTTTTCCCACCTCCTCAAACCTCGAATATTTATTCAACGACTCTATCAGTTCAATTAGGTTTGGCTTTGTTAGTGAGTACGATATCCAGAGTATATTGAACCTCCTGATCTTCGTGTACAGGTCCAAATACTTCTTCATAGAATCGTTAGAACTCATTAAAAAGCCCAACTCAAACAAAAAGGTAATAACAGACAACAATAAACACTGAATAAAACATTAGTATTGAATAAATAAACTATGGTTAAATTTAAGATACTCTTATGGAAAGAATGACGTAGAGGTAAACCCCGTAAGAAATCCAAACCATTGATGATTTGTCAAAAACAAAGATGTTTCCGAATTCAGTGTTTTTAAAAACGTCAATATAGTAAAGACTATCATTACTTTCGTCTGAACGGTGAATGTGTAATTATCAACTAACTTCTGAATATCAGAACTTGCCACAGCATTGACTGAAATGAGGCGAAAAGAGTGTAGAAAAGAGTTGGATCGAGCATGTTCAACAGTGCAAATGATAAGGGATTTCTTGAGCATACTCTATCCAGTATACAATTAACCAACAAATATCTGTACTCGTTATAAATGCATGTTATATAGTCTAGTAGTTGAAAAAAGCATTGACTAGAGGTAAATAAGATAAAAACTACATAAAAGAACCTGATAAACATAAATGCGATGTGTATTAGAGCGTTAGCTGAGAAGATAAAAATCATGGAAACAAGGCCTCCAAGAGCATGTTCGCTTCCCAGAACCTATTTACACATTTTTAATTAAACTATGTAAATAAACTATATAAGTTTATATCAGTTGGTTTTGTGTAAATAATTGAATATAGATAGGTGAAAATACCATATTAACATTATTTTTGTCTGGAGCATTACATTTGAAAAAAAAGAAAGTTCCGATAAGAAATAGGTGAAAACCAAACCAGGAGAGTGGATATTTATCCGGAAATATGAATTTGAATGGTTTTCCTAATTTACTGAATTTATTTGAGCGATCAGAGTCCTCTTCCTCTTGGAAGGGGTAGTCAAAATGCGTGAAAGTTTTTTGATCATGTTCGGCAATTGACTTTTCAAAATAGTCTGAGGATGAACTTTCTGTATTCTCCGTCGGTTTCTTTTCCTCTTCCATTTATATTCTACATTTTCTGGTATTCTCGATACACATTATCAGGGTGTCGTATGGTGCCATCAAAACTATTTTTGATCCTAAAATCACAATTTTTTATTAATTTTAACATTAGTTATGATTAATAAAAAATTTTTAACAATAACATTAATGATTTCAACTATGAAATTTAATTCTTTATTTCTCAAGCTCAAATGTGTAATAATAAAGCCATTATCTAACACAAATCCACTTATTTATATCTTTTACAACTATTTATAAAGTATAATATAAATGTACAAAATGGGTTAAGAATTGAGTTTCGCTGATTTTTGAAATGCCTTGACAATGCATGGCCACATTGAATCAAACTGTTCTTCCAGTAGAACAACGTCTTTATACGGTATCGTATCGACCTTGTTGAACATCTTGGCGTTTTTGAACAGGAGTGCCATGTCTGCCTTGAACTGCATGGGTATTTTGTATATTTTTCCCACTGCCTTTTGCTCGATTTTATTTAACCAAATTGGGTTTTTGATAATCGTTTTGTATCCTCTGAATGATTTTTCTGGATCCTTCAGGAACCAGTGTGCTTGAGGTAGCTCCTTCAATGCTCTAATAGCCTCCAATGCTACATTCTCCCACTCTACTCCTGATCCTAGCTCACCCTCTCCATATGCTCTTCTAAAAGATGCTATCTTAGGCATACTCAATCCACTTGATAATCGATATAATCGACTATATAAATCATTATAAATATATTTATATACATTTACTAGAATATATTTAGTATACATAAATTTACTAAACATAAAAATTTAGTAGGCATAAATATTGAAAACATACCGATTGATTAGATTTTGGTCAGGTTTCGGATCGTTTGGAAGAATGGTTCCAAATCCAAATAGAGTATAATATAGTTTATGTATTTTGGGGAAGAGGTTGAGGTAAAAGGGTTGTTTAGTAACTGACGCCTTTTTAAGTACGAGTAGCAGGTATTTTCTGGAGTCCTCAAGCACTTTATCTGAGAGATCCATGAAAATTATGGGCTTTGAGAGGCAAGTATCAAACACAACTCTATAGAAAATCTCCCAAAGATCATGCTTTAGTTCGTAATCACGTAACACGTAGAATAGGAAACATGCACATTTTACTGAGTGCAAAAGCCCTAAATTATTCCTTAACATCATTACTCGAGTGTCAACGTCAACCTTCTCCAATTTCCCTATCAAGTTACTCTCCTGTACCGTTTCATTCATTAATATTGAATATAGAGGGTCTTCTTGATTCTGGCCGTTTAATTTATTATCTGTGACAGAATTATCATAACTAAACTGAAAAGAATATGAGCAGTGTAACAGTAGATGAAGTGACAGACGAATTGCTGAACGTTGTACTAGTTTTGAGTTATAAGTTTGTGAGAGTTCAAAGACTGAGTGTACTTTGTGGAGTGCGTGCTGTGTTAGTGGGATGAATAGTAGTGGGTCGAAACTAAACCCTAAATCCTTCTCGTTCATAAACTTGGACTCGCAGAACTTTAAAAATAACAACTGTCTTGAGAGGCATATGAGAAATTTGCTGGTCAAAAGTCTTCCATATGAACAGCTACCAGGGATTCCATCAAGTCTAAACATGTGCCAGAGAAGTTCCCAGAGATTATAAACGCTGTTTCTTCTCGTTGTGTAGTGTGAAGAATCGCTGGGAAAGTTCAAATAAGACGCGCATTCAAGGAGGTTTGCACCTTGAATGGGCATATCAGCTCCGGATAAATTCTCGATGGCATTGCATAGGATATCGAGTACGAAATCTGGTGTGAATCCAAACTCATTTCTGAGGAGACATAGTGCTTTGTAGTACTCCATAATAAACCTTGTCTCTGTCGGGTGCGTTGCTAAATTAGAAAAGCTTGTCAAATACTTTGTGAAAACTCCGTGCAAGTACTTGTGTTGTCTAGGGTCTCTATTGTACAGGCACATAAGAGAATACATACATCTTGCCCTGATCACTGGGTGTGACTTGTGCTTCTTAATCATATTGTCAAGCCTCTTGCAGGCCGACTCTATCAATGGGTTATCTGAAATGTATTCTGATTTCCCTATACTTCCCAACGCTTGCGATGCCTCAATGAGTGAATATATGTTATTGTCAGAGTACAACTGCTGTTCCCACATCGATCCTGACTGACAACGTCTGATCCTGGCCAGGAGGCTAAAGGATGAGTCCACTCTGATCCAGAGGAGTGGAAGTCTGGTCTTAGAGCAAATTCTCGCCACTATCGACCTGTTGTCCAGTTGCGTCAGTTCAGGGTGCAAACCCATGTACAGGTGCTTCATCCACTCTATCAGATAACGGTCACAATCACTATATATTCCAAGGTATGTATTATTCCCTAAACATCGAATTGTATATAAATAAGTTGGGCAAATACCTTGGTTATAATTAAAATTTGTGTTATTTTGTAGATCGTTTTCCAAATCCTCGGCCATTCCCTTTAGGGCGACCTTTTTTCTCCCTCTTTTGGCTCTTGGGTTTACGTTATAGCTAACTGGTACTAAATCTCCCAGCAACCTCACACTTTCTCGCACTCCGTCGTCCTCAACTATGTCACTCACCAGGTTAAACATCCACTTCTTAGCATATCCTCCGGACAAACACAACACTAAAACAGTTTTATAACATGCCAACCATATATATATATCACTAATCAAATCTTTATCTAATTATTTCAATAGTATAAAAATAAAAACCCGCAACTTACTTGATTGATTAATATTTTGATGTTGTTGTATTAGTGATTGTTGTATGAGTATGATTTTCCAGTATGGCATTCCACCTGAGGTTCCAATTGGCAACTGTCCTGGATTGTACTGCAGTTTGTAATTAGTTTTAATATGTGTTCCACAGTAGTTTGTCCCATTGTCCACAAGCAGGTCGTTGATTTTATTAATATCACAAGAGACTTTCAGCATTTCAAGGCAGTCCCAGAGCGGGCCGTACCCCAGGCAAAAGGTCCATGGATAGTTTCCGATGTAGCCAAAGCCCATGACGAAGTTGCCGTCCCTTCCAATCATGTCTAGAGAGTCGAAAAAGGCCTGGAATAGGCACATTTTCTTGCGCAGCAGCCCTATCTCACTAAACGACATCAGGCCCAAGTTGTCCCTCAAATCTCCAAAATCCACAATATCATCTCTCAACCCCGTCGGTAACACATTATATATCTTCAATAACATTCGATATAACCCTTTTTCACCATCCATACCGTCATTTTGGTGGTTATTCGGGAAAATGGAGTTATTATGATGACTTGAATAATGGTCATTTACTTGATTTGAATAGAGCGTGTTATTTATGTTTCTGTTGTTTAGAACTGAATTTAACTGATTTGAGGATCCTGAATAGTGCGTCAAACTTAGAAGTGAACTGTAAACGTTAAACAAATTTTTTGAACCCTGCGATGTGATGTTTACAAGATTATACTTAGTTTGGCCTTCCTTGTTAATGTCCAGTGGCGGTTGTAGTGAGGTAACATCAATTCTGAATGATAGGTGGTCCATGCTTGTTCCCTTTCGCTGAAGTTGAAGGATTAGTCCCATGCTAATTTGGGGACAGCCTGTGCCATACACGAATGATTTAATCAAGTTTTGGAGGTTTGTCATGCACACATTTAGCTGGTCGTGTTCAACTCCTTTCTTCAGAATATCTTCTAATGTCATGGTTGGGTCCAACTGTTTCTCTTTGTTCAGTCTGTTTTGTGGCTTATTATTCCAAAAAATCACATATCTTAAAATTACTTCCTGCAATATCCAGTCCCAGATTTCCTTATCAAACTGTGGTTCCTGTCTCTGCTCGTTAGAACTTGGGTCATTTACAACTTTCGTGCCCGGAAAGCGATTTAAAAAATAGTTGAAAAAGTGTATCATGAAAGATTCGTTAAGGAAATTGGTGTTCGTAACAATGCTTTCCAGGATGTTTGGGATTAGTTGGCACTTTAGTAAAAAAACCTTATCACTCATTAGGACATGTTCAGTTATAACATCTCTATCGTACATTTCTGCTTCGTCCGATGTCTTTTGAGAGTCATCTTTGGCAGATTCTTTTTTAGTATCTCCATTACCATTTGTCATGTTAGTTGTTGATTTTGGTGAATAGTTTGGTGGACCTGTTGTAAGTGGATAGAAATCTCCTATTAATTCTACAAGTGTTGCAAAGAGTTCTCTTTTTGCCCAGAGTCTTAGCTTAAACTCGCTAACTCCCAAGTTTCTTTTCACAAACTGGTCTACCAAATAACTCTGGAGCATTAAATTTAGGTACAATTCCTTACTAGCTTCTTTAATTGGTTTAGTATATAAGCTTGATAATCCATTTGCTATCACAATTCTTTTGTTAATGCAGTTTGGGTCATGTGTTAAATCACCAAATGAGTGTAGAACTTCTAGTGAGTATACCACAATATTTCTGGAGTTATAGTATAAATTGTGGTACGTTTGTGTCAAGGAGTCTGTGAATGAGCAAAAGAGGTAATTCTCTGGCGATGTGAAAGCACTACAGCGATTGAAATCGAGGTAATTCTGAGTTCTTATGCATGCTGAAATATCCGCGTTCTCTGGAAATGATCCATATGGCAGGAATAACAGATACAGTCCTGTCTGATCAATGTTAAATTGGGGTTCAAGAAAGCCCTTGTAAGTTTCAAGGCACAAGGTTGTTGCCACGTTCGTTGGGTTCAGAAGGTACCCAAACCCTCTCAGAGTAACGTAAACTAGCTTTGAGTCAGGCTTAAATTCGTACGAATGGCTAGATAACTGGGCCATCTCTTCTTCGGTCTCGCCTTCTTCTGTTATTTCGTTCTTCTTTCCCTCTGTACTGCCGTCAAAATAGTCGAATTCACCCACAAATATGGGTAACTTATGAACTAGATTTGGTAAAATACTATTTCCCTCTTCTGGCTTACTATTATTCGGATCCTTATTATCAGTATTATCATCCTTAGAATTATTGTCAACATTAACATCATTATTATCCGTATCCTTATTAACAGTTGGACTATCATCCTGAGTATTATCTACTGTATCATTAACAGATGGGCTATCATTCTGAGTATTATCTTTATCCTTATTAACACTTGGAATTTCAACATCCTTAACAGTATTATCAGTATTATTATCATAATCTGAGTAGAACTGATATGTTTTCTTTAGTTGTTGGTTATTAACGTTTCGGTGTTCTAAATCACTCCTTTGTTCAACGTCTTCCTTTAATTTTAACCCGCAAACTACACTATATTGGATAGGGACAGTTACATTAACTTCCAGTTTTGTAGGAACTGAGTTATCAACATTTATAAAGGTTGGGAACCAGAAATTGCTAAATTTATCAGTCACAAAGAGTTTGTACAGCTTGTAGTTGGTGGATCCCCTGGGAAGAATCCAATGTTTCTGGAAGTAAACTTCACTGTTCATCGGATTCATGTCATAGTAGTCGAACTGAATGTCCAGGTCAATTTCTTCCTTTAAGGGATTAACCTCAACAAACATGAAAGAATCATTTAGTGACTGTGCTGAAAAGTGTAATCCTTCATAACTCATCAAATCCACGGAGCTTATAGAGCTGTTGAGAACACTGGAGCTTATATTGTTGGTGAGAGGTTTAATAATGTAAGGGTTGACTTCTACATCGTTTAACAAAACACGTTTATAAACTGGGTTACCAATCAGAGGTAAATTTATACGTAACACATTCTTTTTCGACTCTTTAGGCTCAGATTCATCTAATTCAGTTAGGTTAGGAGTTGCTTGACTAAAATCAGGTTCAGAAAACGTAGACTTTAGCTTAAGATGAGTTGATCCCTTAAGGGTATAATTTTCAAAATCCAAAGCAACATCGACTTTTTGATAAATCAAGTTGTAACCTAACATTTTGCGATAATTTTAAAATTAAAAATTAATTTCATTTAAAAATTTTAAGTATAAATTAATGTACATGGTTATAAAAAATGATGAATCAAAAAATCTGGATAAAAATATTCATAAAGAGCACGATAATGTATGAGTATAAGTTGTGAAGATTCCTGTCAAATTATTAAAATTAATATCTTTTTAATTATTTGCATAAATTTAATTTATTTTAAACTAGCTGTATAGTTATTTTTATATCTAAGTTTTGAGTATTATCGCATTTTTAGTAACTTATAGTATAAAATTATATAAAGCTATGGCAAAAAATATGATTCTACTTTAAAAATAAATTTAAAAGGTAGGATGGGCAATAAAATAAACTTTTTGCCTAAAATTAGCAATAAAATGGCCAAAAATAAGAAGAAAGCGGCAAAGAGCTCTGACTTTAAAGAGGTTAAGAGTAGACTGGGAAAAGCACATTTACGTAAATATAAGTCTAGTGATGAAAAATTATTATCAAATTTGAAAAATTTGAAGAAGTCTGTGAAATTATTGCCGCAATCAATAACTGTAAAAAAGGACTCTCTGAACGTAACATCAAGACGTTTAACATTTCAGGAATTGGTCGCCAAATCAAGACATACCTCCGAAAATGTTAGAAATCATGCATTAATGGGCTTTATAGAGTTTATTAGGCGTTATCAGGATGAAGCAAGGGAAAACTTGTATGGCTTATTGCAGGTATGTTGTGGAATGTTGGTTTCGGAATACCCTAGACTACGGGACTCTTCCAAAAATTTGTTAGTCTCAATCTTGACTACATTTTGTTCTGATGGAAAAATCAGCGAAAAATTGAGCGAAGTGATATATTTACACCTGGTCCAGGGCTTGATGGCCTCCAAATCCTCTGATAATCTGGAGTATAATGATGATATAAATACCATCATAGGTTTGATAATTGACAAATTCCATTATACACTTTCTTTTGGATATGATGTTAAACTGTTAAATGTTTTACTGGAAAAACAACCCAGTCCAATTTCATATAAACACTTCAATTGCGTTTATTCACTCTCTAAACTTACAGAATTCCACTCAAAATCAATTGTTTCCTACACTATTAATGTACTTTATAACATAATTAACTCAGAAAATTGGTCCGACGAAACTAGCCCTTCCACTAAAGCTGAGTGCAACAGGACAGAAATTGAGTGCCTTACAACCTCATCTGTGGTAGTAAAGTCATTCAAATTACTGGTTTTGAATAAAGATTTCTTGGAAAAAAACGACTATAAGGTTGTTTACTTGCTTTTGAGCGCTGATTTGCAGGAGTTTGAACACATGACTCAGAAGGGAAAGGAAACGTTTGAAAAGTTATTTTCTGAGTTAATTCTTTTGAAGGCACAATTATCAATCAATTTATTATTTGAATTTGACAAACATCGTATCGCACTGTTGGCCCCTCTTATACATTTGGAATCTGTTTTTACTAGATTGAAACCGCAGGAAATAGTTTATATACTTTTTTTACTTTTTGACAACTTCAATGTCAGGGATCTTGATTGGGATTTAAAGCTTAAATCTGAGTTTATTCCTAACATTTTAAACTTTTTGCAGGATTCCAAACTGACTCAGTTGGACTCTTTAAAGAGCTATTTACATCAATTTAAACTGAACAGCGGTAATTTTACAGAAAAAATCCCACAGTCTTTTGATGGAGCAACAGAAGAGATAAAATGTACTTTGACAAAAATGGTGTCTGAGATTGTTAATAACTTGTTCAAATATGTGGAATCATCTCCAAGTGTGTGGCCTCTATTGTTATATTTTAAGGGGATTTCGCCCAGCTTATTCACACAAATATTTCCCAAATCAACCCACTGGAATTTTCTACACCAGGGCACCGTGTTTTCAGTTTTTAATGGCCGTTTCCAGCAAATTCCTCTCGACTTTGATCACCTGATCAGTAATTTTATCGCAGACTCCCATAATACTAACCCTCACGACTATGTAAACGTTCTTTTGGAAGTGTGTCTTTACATGAGTAAAGTGGAAAGGGGGTATGAATTTTACTATAAATTGACTGATTTGGCATGTTTGACAGAGGAAAATTACGCTAATTTGGCCAGGATTTACCTTAACTTGAACTCAAATGAGAGGATAATTGGATTCTTGTCTGATCACGTATTAAAATTATTAAAGGAACAAAGGTATGGAATGGCGAAGAAAATGCTCGAGGTGTTGGTATATCATGTGTTTAATTATACAAATCGACTTGACGAGTTTGGGAGAATTATTATACAATTTGATCCTCAAAATGATTTACTGGAGAAAGTTAATTCATTCACGACATTTTTATCCAAAATCATATATGAATTTGGTAACAATGGTGATAACGGATCGGTGGTTACAACTCAAGATAAAGAAGAAGACAGAAATGAGATAAATGATATTTTGGAGTTTGGAATTAAAATGTTAATTGATAAATACTTACTAACACTAAACAAAATGGAAGATGATGGGCTAGGTGGGAATAGTGAATTAGTGGAGAAATTGTTGAAGGATTTTTATGAAAAAATAGGCTCAAATTTTAAAGATAGAGAAGTAATTTTTAAAAAAATCTTTACCGAATATTTTGGCAAGGATTCCATTCCAAATTGGCTAACATCGCTACCCAATTAATCTTTATCATTATCTACTATACTATACATATTATACATTTATTACAGAATTATTATAGAGTACACATACTATAAAATATACATATTATAGAGTATATGGTATGTGTATCAAGTTGAGACCCCATCGGTAATTCGGAAAGTAGTAGAAGTATAATTTTAAATCGCAAAATGACAGAGGAAGATTTCTACCTGAGATACTAGTAAGTTGATTCATAATTATTCAGTTAATATTGTGATTCTTAGTGTTGGTCACGAAGGCAAATTCGGCCACGAATTTTTGGAATTTGAGGTGGATTCTAACGGAAGATTAAGATATGCAAATAATTCCAATTATAAAAGGGACACCATGATCAAAAAGGAAGGTTTAAATTTACACAGATATGCCTACATTTATCTACACTTCTATACATATAGTATATTACATTGTAGTTTATTTGTTGAGAGAAGTTGTGGAGGAAATGAAGCGCATAATAGTGGAGTCAGATATAGTAAACGAGGATGATAACGAGTGGCCTCACCCTGACCGAATTGGGAAGCAGGAGCTTGAGATTAAGCTTAACGGGAAGTATTACACCTTTACGACTTCTAAAATTGGGTCCTTGCAGGAAATTCAGTCCTCAAAAGACCCTCACGGACTTCGTATCTTCTATTACCTAATTCAAGACCTCAAGTGCTTTGTATTTTCAATGATTTCTCTACACTTTAGGGTATCTTACAATACAGTTCATATATTCTAATATAATGTATAGATTAGACCAGTTTAATCACATTATGGCTCTATTCTAAACTGTTTAAATCACTTTCTTCATCTTCTAAATCGTCTTCATCTAAATCACTTTCATCCAAATCGCTTTCTTCTTCGGAATCAGCAGGAATTTCATCACTACTATCAACTGTGTTGTCAGTCTGAGGAGTAAGAGGTTTGAAATCAGAATGGCTGAATTTTTTCATAATGGACTCGTTTCTGAGGAGAATGGAGGACTGCTTTTGATTCGAGTAAAGTTGGAAGACGAGCTTGTGAGTGGGAACGTGGATGATTTTGGTGAAGCGATCGATACCAGCGGTAACCAAATAGTCACCAGAACACTTTAAATCCACAACCGACCCGTTGTGATAATTGTAACAACTTAATATCCTACAAACCATCTGATTGTAACTATTCCGTCTGTAATGGACTCTTTTGTCGTTGTTGCTGGAAGTGCAAAGACGTTTCCTAGCCTCGAGCAAGTGTTCTGCAATGATGAGTTTCTCCTTTTCGTCCATGATTTCCACGGACTTTGTCGAGCTATTTTTGGAGTTTTGGTTAATTTTATTGTTAATCCAGTGAATGAGTTTATCATTGGTGAGAAACTGAAGATAATAAACAGTGCCAAAGTTGTCACTGATGTACACATTACAGTAGTCTTTCTTAGGATAATTGTACAACTCAATGCCAAAATCATTTGACAAATTAAATAATTTTTCTAAATTATTATCAAATAATTTTTCCTCGAAATTTACAGAATTATTAGAGTTAATATTGTTTGTGTCATTTTCATTACTATTTTTAGAACCATTTAATAGTTTAAAAGGAGGATTAGTTGCAATTTTGAGAATTGCACGGTCATTTGAGGAGTAGTTCTCATTAACAGCCTTATCCAACTGTTTCCTATGTTTAGTGTTGAAATCGTGCTCAGGAAGAGTTAAAGCACGCTTCGATAGAGCTGAACTCCGCTGGTCGCAGATGTTGAACTGGAAAATCGGATCCTTCTGACTGTTAGGGTCATAGACATAGACGAAGGAATCTTTCGTTCCTACGCAGATTATGTCATCGCCAAGCTCCTCTAGGAGGGAAAGGCTTGTTATGTCCAGTGAGCTTTGAAGGCCTAAAAGCGTCTCGTGTGGATATTTCCCAACCCATAACACTTTTTCAGAGAACAAGTCAATAAGGGCCGGAGGATTATTCTGGCCTGCGATAACTAGACGATTTTTCATTAAACTGTGAGTGCAAGCACAAGTTAGGGGTGATTTATACTTGAAAACAGCTATGGAATAGGGATGATTTATCTTAGTTAATGGGAGTTTACAACTGCCAGTATTATCGGTGTCAGAATTATCTGGATCGGCAAAACAATTGGGGACAGTTTGGGGGCAATTCTCAGTGTCAAATAGGTAAATATATCCATTTTGTGTTACGGATAATAATGTTTTACTACATTGTTTATGATCGGTTGGAATGGTCAAATTAGGATACAAAGTTGAGTTCTTATTTTTACTGTAAATAGCCTTGGTAAACTTGTGGAAATGGGAACTTAATACGGTCACGTAAACGCATTTCGAATCCAGATGATATTCCTTATTAATCCCAGCGGTTAAGGTGCTGTAACTACGAACTAATCCGCTCTCATATCCAACAGTTATTTCATCCTCACCATATCTATACACAAATTACAAATATATAATAAATACTATCATATTATGAATACTATAAAAATAACTATATGCGACATAATAATATTAATGAAGGTACCCGAAACCTCCAGACCAGGAAATTGTTGTGATAAATCTATCTAAGGCTTGATCTTCGAGGGAACAAAGCCTTAAAATACTGCGATTTTTGGTGTTAACCTCCTTCAATAAACCAGTAGTACCACCAATTATGTATTCCATCACGTAAAATAAACTAATATTACACTAAGTCATATTATACATTATATAATATTAATATATAGTTTACAAATATATATATCATAAATGTTAATATAATGAATATATGAGAGTTCAAGGGTATAGAGAGTGCCTTACAACATAAAAAGATGTTGTGAAAAAACACAAGTAAATAGAGCGAACTATGTCGTTAAAATAAATATAAAATTAGAAAAATAGTATTAATTGCGATTATTTGGAAAATGTGTAAATAATTATGGATCAAGATTAAAAAGTCCCCCCAGTGACTTGGAAAAAGATAAATCATTTTAATTTTACCTATTTTATTGCACTTCTATTTTTAGTTTATTTTTATCATTGATTTTATGACTTTCCGAAGCGAATTTATAGGTTAGCACGGCTTGCTTCATCTTGATTTTACTCCATTCATTTCCTTCCATGTAACATACCATCTTATAAATGCATTTCTATACAGCTCACTAATTTAAATAGGAAATAGCCATTTTGTACATAATTTACTAACCAAAAGTTGTTTGAACAGTTTGATAATATTTAAATGATTTCTACATTTTAATGAATCTCGTAAATAACATGTTTCAAGTAGTTAAGGATATCATCTCGTCAGTCTCAATCGAGCCAAACTCAGATACTTCCTCTTCGGATACCTCACAATCATCATCCTCGAGTTTGCTCGACACCACTGATGATTTAAATAAAACAGAACAGCCAAAAGTTGATAAAGTTAATGCAGATTTGGACATTGATAGTTTAAGTTTAAATTTGGATTCCGCAATGAGGTTGAACAATGGAGACTTTAACCACGTTGCTGAAAACATCCCTGAAAACAACGAACCAAACGCTCAGCAATCACCGAGAAGGTCGCTCTTTTCACGCAGATCCACACAATCTCCAGTCAAACGCAACGAATCTATAGAGAAAACAAATGAAAGTCCTCGGAAATCAATTTTTTCACGTGATTCAGCTGATACACTCAGGAAAACAAAATCATGCCGAAACGAAGAATCACCCAGAAAGTCCATGTTTTCACGTGACTCGCCAAGAAAAGCTAAATCATCTCGTGAATCTACAGGAACACCAAGAAGGTTAAGTGGTAGATTTTCCAAGGATAAACCAGTGCCAGCCCCGGAGACGCTTGTGTTGATGCCGGAGGAAGTCGTGGACGAGTATTTGAACAAGTTTCTGGAGAGCATAGTTAGACGTTTCTACGAACACAAACCATTTGAGGAGTACAGTAAGGTTCGAGATTACAACTTCGGAAATTCTAAGCTGGAACTCTTGAGCAAGTACAGAGGAAATTCAAATTTGAAGGAGTTTATAGTAAATGGAGAAATTGACGTACCGATGGAAAACCTGCTTGCACTGGTTATGGAAATTGGTAATAGAACTATTTGGGACGACACTTACTTGGAACATGAAATGATCAGCTTTGATGAGGCGACTAAAACCGACTTTATTTACTCAGTGTCAAAGTATCCCTTCCCGCTAACGAAACGTACATATGTAGTTACTAGAACATGCTATAATTATGGAGAGGACTGCCTCGTGATTCTGAGTGCAGCCACAACCAAGTTTCCGCACCCGAAGAAGCTAAAGTGGGCCACACAAGTCGACGAGTTTGAGAGTCTTTTGGTGGTTAAAAACTTCGAACCAGAACTTGTAGACGGTGTAAAGAAAATCACACGCTCATACATGCTTGCAACATACTTCGAAAACCCCAAAGTTTTACTCCCAAACTCTTACCTCAACCTGATCATCGGACAACTGGTGCCTGGAATTCTCTCTAAGATGGTTATCGCATCTAAAAAGTTGAACTACCAAGACTCCGTTGATTATGTAAAAACCATGAAATTAGTGCCAATTCCTAAATAACTCCCCTTAATTTATTAATATATTGTACATTTTCCGTTATATTGTTAGCTATAATCTCAATCTTAATGATCTGAAGTGGTATAATGCGTCAGACTCATTCTTATCACATTATTTAATTAATTAAGGATGATAGTGAAGGAAGTTGAAGAAATGGACGACCGGATACCTGAGTTTGTGGGTGAAAAGACCCAGCTAAACTATGTGGTAACGGAGCTGGACGATAATCCAGCTGAGGTTAACAATAGAGTTGATAATAAGGTATTGGATTATTATATTGAGAGTGCATCAGAGGACGAGTTTGTTTTTAACAGCCAAAGGCAGCCGACGAAGTTTAAGTCTGAATCATTCCTCAAAACCTTTAAGACTCTCGTGGACATTTCAACTGAGCCTTTGTTGGACGAGTGCTACTCACTTTCCTCTTCTGGTTCTGAGGATTCCGAAGATTCTGAGTCATTTTCACTCATTCCAAAGCTCTCTTCTTTATCTAACAAGTTCATCAAACACACTACTAGTCTTTTTAACAACTCTCAGGACAACTTGGTCGACACTCAGCTTGATGATGATGAAGTGGGCCAAGAGGGTGATCAAGTGAATGAGGAGAAAGGTAAGGAATGGAACATTGAAGGAATTGCCAAGTGGTTTTAACATTACTAAGATTAAATGTCATATATATTTAATATAGTATTAAATTAATATTTGTTAGCGACATTTTGGATAGCATTGAAAGTGGTATATTTACTGACTGGGATGTAAAAAGGCGCAATTATTTCCGAAGAAACAGTTGGGCCAGTTTTTGCACATCACATTGTTCGGGTGAATATATCTGCACTTTTCTCCAAACTCGCATTTGGGGTAATTAATGCACCTCTTGGGCACCTTCACCACTTTCACACCTTCCTCTTCTCCGTTAACTGCTGTTTCCACTGATTCAGAACTCCCTGAGGAATCGTTTACCAGTGTCAGATTTTTATAGAATACGCTTTTTTTTCTTTTAGCGTTAAAATTTTCATTTGCGTTAAACTTCTCACTAGGTTTAAACTTCTCGCTCTTCGTCTTTACTCCCAACGGCACACTTTGTCCTTGTAATTTTGCGATTTTTTCCTTCAGGATCAGTTTATCCAACGGCTGATCCAACGCATCCAAGAGCTTCGTCTTCTTTTCAGCTGGATCTAAAAGCTTTTTCTTGCCGTCCACTGCATCCGACTTGCATTCTGTCTCGTTTACCACTGCACCGTCATTATTTGCCTTGGAACCTTCACCTGAGTCACTTGTGACGTTGTGTATGTCCTTTAGGGCATTTTTCATAATTCTCGATCTCGACTCTATGAAATACTATTGTGCTTTTTAGCTAACCTTTCAACTTTTCTACTTTCTCTTTTTTTTCATTATCTTTATTATTTTGAGTGTGTTCGTTACACTCATTTAAATTTTCTTTTTTTGCGTTCGATGGCAAATGTGTTTCATTATAGTATTCAACAGTTTTTTGTACAAAATCTTGGAGCCATTCTGTAAAATCTGAGGCCTATAATTATTATATTTTACAACACATTATTAAATTTTTATTAAACATTAAAATTTACTAGACATTTTTAAAATACACAAGTTTACATATTTTATCAAAATCAAAATTTTAAATTAAAATTTACACATTATAATACTGGAATTTTATCAAATTTTACATTTAAAATAGAGTGGAAATAATAGAAAATTTTAGATAAATAGAAAAGAAAGAAAAATACATGTTTATTTAAATAATTTTCAAGTTTATTTGTCAGCTGCTTTTTATTAAATTTTTCCTGTGATAAATACTCCCAAGTTTCCTCCGCTACTGTCCTTGCATGGTCCTTCTCAATACACAAGCTTAACTTCGATACCATCTCGTCACGGATCTTCACTTGCCAATCCAAAGGCAATTTCAATAATATACCGTAATCCATTTCAAATTCTCCAAATCTTACATTTATTTGCCTTTTTATCTTTTTTCAACTTTAGAAGTTTAAAATTGAGTTTTCCTTTATTTTATCAAATTAACTAATATTCGCTTTAATATTAGTTTTAAATTTATATTTCAAGTTTAGGATGACTGTGATGACATTTAAGAGTTTATATTAAAATGTCATTATATTACAAATAGGTAGTGAAATGTGAATAAAAAATATTTGTGATTTGATCAAATGTCGCTAGAAAATAAAATTTGATAAATTTCATGAGATTACATGAAAAAGATAAAATTGTTGTAAAACTCGACCATTTTAGAGGCAAACGGTGGTTTAAAACGGTCTACTCAAGAGCATTGGAAATGATATAAAGTGAAACATAGGACGGCATATAAATAAATAATGTAGTTCAACTAAATAATAAGTAAAACAGAAATGAGATTGTGGGAACAGTGGAGTTGGGAACATGTCCAATCTTAAATAAACCGAAAATCAACATTAAAAGGCTAAGAGAGCCCAAACTTTCATAATGAAAAGATTAAATACTTAATATAATACACGAGATGAAGATGAATAATGGAAAGGGTGAAGGAATAGAACAGTTGTGAACGAGGTGTATTGAAAATTGGCAAATTTTTGATCCAATTTAAAAAATTGGAAAATTTTAATATTATAAGTGTTTAGTGAATTTTCTCATCACATTTGGTAAATTCTGAGAATAAGTCGTGGAAGGCATCTGTAATAGAAGAATAATTTATCACACATCAAAATATTATTTTATTTATTATATAATAATAATATGGAGAGAGTGATATAATGCTGTAGAATAATTTTAAAATACGGTTTAACTAGAGAAAAGGTAATAATATGTGAATGTCAAGGTTTATGGATACCCCATAAGGTACCGAAATAATTAGATTTCTCGGGCTGTTATTCACAGGTGTTTGTATGGAAGGTGGTTTAATATATTCTCTTACGTTACCTATCTGTTTTCGAAAAGTCCGAAGCACAATTACACCTCCGCAAGGATTTTTCTAATTTTTTTATATTTCAATTTTGCTATTCACACTTTAACTGTACGATGATCTGAATAAAAATTATCTGTAGTTCATCTATATAACTGGTTTGGTGTTGTCTCATTTTTATACACTTCTCAGCCACATTAATTTTTACTTTTTACAACAATTTTATCTTGGCTTTGTAGAATTGTTTTCAACTGTTTTTTATCCAATATTTTAACGGAAATCCTATTAAATAATTGCCCAATTTCCAGCCACTATTCACAAAATTTTTTACTCATCCATTTCTCAACTACGTCTCAATCGTACCTCTACTATCATTTGATTGTATTTAATTGTCATTCGCCCACATAATTAAGAAGGTTTTATCGGATTTTTATTTCTTAATTATAGCATTTGTAATTCAGATTTTGTATGCTAATAGCGCTACTCACCACATCTATACACATAAGATCGATACGGTGGAATTTCCATTAATTTAAACTGCAAAACTGGTCCAAAATGGAAAGCAATAAGAGGTTTTCTAGGTTTGTGCTAAACAGAACGTCAACTGACGCTGCGAACGATGACTTCGAGGTGGTAACCTCATCCTACGACATTGACTCACTATACGAACCAAAACCAATTCCTGGACATAAATTCAATATCAGCACTTTCGTATGCCTATTAATAAAAATAGATATTTTACCTTAAAATAGTACTTCTATGCAGTTAATTAATTGGCGATGATTGTCATGAAATTTTGTAGGACCAATATGAGCGTATGTATGGAGAGAGTATATCTAATAGTGACGAGTTTTGGGGTAAAATAGCCAAGTCAAGTCTACACTGGATTTCACCCTACACCAAGGTGTCCGAAGGTGATTTTGTGGATAAAAACTACGCATGGTTCCTGAACGGAAAGCTGAACGCCTGCTATAACTGCGTTGACAGGTGGGCAGAGGTTCGGCCAGACGCAGTAGCTATAATTTACGAAGGAGACGAACCTGAAGACCAGCGCAAAGTGACGTTCAACGAGTTAAAGATGAACGTATGCAAAGTTGCAAATGTGCTAAAAATGCTTGGAGTGCGCAAAGGAGATTGCGTGACCATTTACATGCCCACAATCCCAGAACTGTGCTACTCAATACTTGCGTGTGCTCGACTAGGAGCAGTACACTCTGTAGTCTTTGGTGGCTTCTCAGCCACGTCACTAGCTGAAAGAATTCATGACTCCAATTCACATATCGTATTAACCTATTATATTATTACTAAATAAATAGTTTATTAATTATGGTGTTGATGTATGTCTAGGTGATAACTGCCGATGGAGGATTGAGAGCGACAAAGCATATAAAGACGAAGGATATAATGGACGACGCCTTGACGCGATGTGCGTTTGTGACACACTGTCTGGTCTTCCGCAATATCGGATCAGATGTGAAGATGACGCCAGGGAGAGATCTCTGGATGCACGAAGCCATGGAATCCGTCAGACCCTACTGCCCAGTTGAGACGATGGATAGCGAAGATGTCTTATTCATATTATACACCTCAGGATCCACTGGAAAACCTAAAGTAATATCCACAATACTATATTACTTATGCTAGATATCATACTATTAAAATATTAACTGATATATTAAAATTCTATATGATTGAATAGGGATTAGCGCACACGACGGGAGGATATTTGGTGTATGCATACGCAACCGTTAGGTACATCTTTGATAGCCACGAAGGTGATGTATTTGGATGTATGGCGGACGTCGGATGGATTACAGGCCATACTTACGTGATATATGGACCTCTTTTGAACGGAATAACGACAGTGATGTTCGGTTCCCTTCCGAATTACCCTACACCAGAAAGATACTGGAATATTGTTCAGGAGCATGGGTTAACGCAGTTTTATACTGCACCCACCGCAATTAGAAGTTTAATGAAGTTTGGAGATGATCCACTAAAGGGACACAACTTGAGTAGTTTGAGAGTATTGGGAAGCGTAGGAGAACCAATTAACCCTGAGGCCTGGAAATGGTATTACAATGTGGTAGGAAATGGAAAGGTACCTGTTGTAGACTCCTACTGGCAAACTGAAACTGGAGGGATAATCATATCCCCAATTCCAGGAGTAACCTTCACAAAACCGGGTTCAGCCACTTACCCGTTCTTTGGCATAGAATTGGCAATAATTGACGCAAACACTGGCGAGGAACTGGAAGGAAATAATTGTTCGGGACTTTTGTGCATTAAAAAACCCTGGCCCGGCATGTTTAGGACTATTTTCGGCGACCATTCTCGAATTCACGAGACTTACTTCCCCACAAAATACCCCTATTACTTCACTGGCGACGGAGCCTTCAGGGACAAGCACGGCTATATTTGGATCTCAGGCCGTATTGACGACACCATTAACGTCTCTGGACATAGACTCTGTAGCGCAGAAATCGAGTATGCCTTGACTCAAGTCGACATTGTGTCTGAGGCCGCCGTCGTTGGATACCCACACGCCCTCAAAGGGCAGGGTATCTTCTGCTTCGTCTCCCTGAAGGAGGCGAGTCTCAGACTCCCTAAGGAGGAAGTCATTGGCAGACTAAAGATGAGCATAAGGCATTACGTCGGCCCCTTTGCGACCCCTGATGTCGTTTTAATCACGCCCAACCTTCCTAAAACCAGAAGTGGGAAAATCATGCGCAGGATTCTCAGGAGACTCGCCTCGAAAAAATTCCACGATTTCGGTGACGTTTCCACCCTGGCGAACCCTGAGGTCGTTCACCAACTCATCGAAGACGTTAAGCAAGTCCAATAATCTCATTTCTCATACATTCTCCATGCACTAGTTATCTAAATAAATAATTTCAAGTGACCGATTTCAGCTATTATTTATTTCTATAAAATTTATTAAAGGAAAAATACAAAAAAAGCGAAAAAAATATAAATATGCAATTTTTTTAAAAAAATTAAGTAAGTGAGGTGAGTGAGTTTAGCTGGTTTTTCGTGTCGGGGTCGATGAGTTGGACGAGTTTGGGGTGTTGATACAGGAGTGACTTGATTAAGTTGACGCAAACTTGAATGAGGTCTGAGTTGGTTCCAAAGGAGTCTCCGAAGTTATCCAAAGTGCCCTTGGTACAGGAGATGTACAGTTTAAACAATAAAAGCACGTTACACGTCTCCAACTCTTCTTTACCGATTTTTATAACATTCCCCAAGCTGTTTACTGACTGTGTATTGTTAGACTGTAGGTGCAGGAGTATTAAATTCGAGATGGAGAGCGTCGTGTTAAACTTTTCTTTATCGTTTTTAGAATGAATCAGATGCTTGCAGAGCGGGTTTAGGAACGAGTTGAGATACTTGATTGCCACATTTGGGAAGTGGTTTGAGAACTTCCCGAGTGTGACACAGCAGTTTTGCAGAATGCAGAAGTTATTACTGCAAAGGTTAATAACCTTGACCACTAACAAGAACACCAGGTCGATATTGCTGGAATTGTATATCCCCAACTGGTTGTCGCATAATACTCCGAATACCCACACACAATTATTCACAACTCCATAGTATTCGTCGGATTCTACAAATTCATTTATTGCAATTATTATTTATGAAATACATAAATATATTATGTAAATATATAAATAAAGTATAAATAGTAACCTTCACGTGAATTGATGGAGTTGAGTCGACTTTGTACATTTGTTGAGGAACTGTTAATTGAACTTTGTTCATTGGGATTAGGACAAGATTGTATGTTATTAATGTAATTTTGCACATTATCAACCAACACTTTGAGCGAATCTTGATTTAGCTGTATTGAGGAATTTGACAAATCCCCCATCAACGCTATGCACGACTGCAGTATGACAGAGATTTTCGAGGAGCACAATTCATTTATCACTATTACCAAGTCAATTCCATTACTAATTCTTAATCCATTTATAACATTACACGCTTCGTTACAATTAACTGAGCCTTGAGTCGATGTCAGAAGTATTGAAATTGTATCGGTTAGTACTTGGACCGATTGATAGAAGTATTCAAGTTCAGTGATGTCGCCCACTAATTCGCATAGTGATGACACGCAGTGTTTAGTTATTTTCTGAACAAAGAACTGGGGTAGTTTTGACCCCAACACTGATATGATGCTACTTAAACACTCAATCAGGCCAATGTACTGCACATCTCCCAAACCAACAATCTCTAATCTGTTCAGTAAAACATCTATTAACTGATTATGTTCGGCTTGTTGGGTTATTGATTCTCCTAGACTTTGATACAATGTTCCGATTACGTCATATAATATCATGAAATTACGCGACTGGTACAGCTCTATGCAGCTTAGGATTACATGTAGGATCTGGCCTGCGTATGGTAATAAAAGTGTCGTTCCACACTCCTCAAACGATGTAAATGATGAGCACGCTGATTCCTGGACTCTTTTATTCCTGTCCAGCATCCCTCTAAGGATAACTGACAGTGTCTTGCTCAAATACGTGTTGGTGTTATTTGGTAGAAACATCCACTCCACGAACCTGGACAGGCACCAGCATGAAATTATCCTCAGCAACGGCTTTGGGTCAGTTGCGACAACTATTAAATAGTCAATTACCTTTGGTAAGTAGGGGTAAAGCGTGTACAGTGAGCCCTTGGAAATCGCTCCCAGAGTCAACACTCCAGACTCCTTAAGTTCCCAGTCTGTGCTATCAAGTTTCTCTTGTATATATGATAGTAATATTTTTATTACTTCTGGGTTACTTTGTGCGTACAATTGTGAAATCGTGTCTAGCAACAGTGCGGACCCTTTCCTTACTGTCCAGGTATTCCCCCATGTATTTGTCTCCTCATCTTCTCTCGTCTTTATTGGCACGTCTTGCATATCGTCTGGGATATTCGCGTTGTCATCTTCCAAGTGTGTTCTATCCATTGACATGTAGTCCCACGACGAATACTTCGTGTTATCCACCAAAGTCTTCAACAAGGTTCCAAACTCGTTTGCCATCTTCCCCAACAACAAGCATCTTATCTCTAAATCCATTCATAATATATATATATAGGTTATACTATAAACTGTTAATATCACTATTTAGTTAATAGTATGGACGTGGGTATAAATATTATAGGTATAAATCTAGTGGAAAGATACGGTTATTTGAGCTGGTATACAATTGCGACTGTAAAATATGCGTATAAAAATCCAGAGCATCAATTTGAATTGTATATGCGTCATCTGAGCAGAGTTTGCTGATGAAGGGGAATAGTGCGTCTGAGGACTGCAGAATTGACATTGGCACGAGGTCCCAGAGGTTATGCATTGCTTTGAGTACGCACTTTTTTACGTTATAGTTGTCCAGTGTTGCCATGACTCCCAGAAGGTTCCAAAACTGGCCAAACAAATCACTCACCAAATACTCTAATATTACATTCGAATCTAATAGTGTCAACAGTATTCTGGACGTTATCTCGGTTAGTGCCGGTGATTTAGACGTGATTTGGAATAACTTGACGATGAAATCTGATTTCAGATAATTTAAATAATTTGGTGTCATTGCTCCATTACTTATTGTGTCCTCCAAAATCATCACTAAAGTTACTACTGCCGTTTCAACCACTTCATCCACCTCCTCACTTCCAACTGTGCTAGCACTATTACTAATTATTGACAGTAAGTTGTATAGTCCTGTTGGCCACTGATCGTAGCCTTGGACATTGAAAATGGAGACATAGCAGGAGGCTACTGCGTTCCTCAACTTTACTTCTCTCAAATTAACAATGTTAATTATTTCATTCTTTATCACTGACTGGATCGCCGGGTCAGTTTTATTCCAGTTCTGAAGCACGCTGTTTTTTAGCAGCAGCAGTGCCATCTGCTTGGTGTGGAACGTTGGGCCTGACAACGACGCCTCTAGGTAATACAGCGGTACATCTGCTCTGTTATTTTGAAATGATGCTAGACTTTCGTGCACATACTTCTGCGTCTCCGTATCTCCCTTCTCTGACAACGTCAATATTTCCAATAATTGACTGTATAACGCACGATCCAATGGCATCTCCAACCTATTGCATACTATTTTAAAGTTTATTTATCTATTATATTCATCAGATCACTAGATATTCCATAATTATAATGTACAATAAATAATTTAATTAGATGATACCATTAAAATTTGTGAAAAATTTAAGATTTGGTGGATTTTAAGATTATTGTATTTATCAAAAGGTTGTTGAACTATTATTTTCGTTCCGGGTTAGAGAATTATATTGTACAGATATAAAAGACTTTGACATGAATGTGAATAAAAACTACAAACAACTGAAAAATTAAACTACGTATGAACAAAGGGAAAGTAACACAAAAACTACATAAACAAGAACAAATCTAAGCAAAATTAGACAAAATCTACACAAATTTATTACAAGCTTTTACAAAAATAAATGGAATTAAAACAAATTAAAACGTATATACAAAATTAAAATAAAATAAAATAATTAAAACTAAAAAAGAAACAGTGGTTGGATTTGAAAAATGAGGTAACAAAAGATACTAAACAGCTATAACAATGAAATTTTCTGGAAGGGAGTTTAGGCGCATAGAAATAATCACCACTGAACAGTAATTATGAATGAAAGAATGGTCCGACACTAGAGTTCAGATACATGGGGTCTTATAACTCAAATAATTAAATTTTTTTATATTTTAAATTTATTAATCTAATTTTTATTTTTGTCATTTTTGACTTTTCCAACTCCTGTTTACACATCTCTACCTCACAACTTCATTCTCAATCACATAATATCAACATAGAAAATATCGTAATATACACTTATTGTAATAGCATAATTATAGATATTATATATAGTAGTTTCATTTTATGATTTTATATATTTATTCATAACTCTTTACCTTAAGATTCCACTACTCTCATATAACTATTCTTATTAACCAAGTTACATATGCTTAATATGAAGGTTTTATTCATTATTTGGAATCACAATATTACTAGGAAATAATTATATTACATTTCTTATGATAGTTAATGGTGGTAGAATCTTATGGAATCTGGACTAAATCATTTTTGGCCATCCCAAGCTAACATTTGTTTGAGTTTAAAAACTATTTTACCTTTGAAAAAAATAATTTTTAACCTTTTTTTAATAAATTTAACAAGTTATTAGATTGGTGTGTAATTCTTTGTGTACTTCCTGGGGCTTTACCCATAGATTTATACACATTGGTTCTCAACATTTTAATTATTGCTCATTAGCTTTTTCTAGTTATTTTTAAACCTAACTTTTCCCCAAAATTACTATACTTTTACTAGTGTTAATTTAATCAAAATGGTTCATGAAGTTACTTCAAAAGAAGGTAATTCACACCACCTATATTCTAAATATTAAACTATATACCTTATTAGTTGTCTATATACTTAGTAATTTATGTATTAAGTGGTGTATATGAAATTTCATAGAATTCGACAAGACACTTTCTGGTGATTCTGTAGTTGTCGTTGACTTTTACGCTAACTGGTGTGGTATGTTTTTATACATAAATTTTAATAAATTACTTGTAACTGTGTTGTTAGGGCCCTGTATGAGATTTGCCCCTCAGTTTGAGGAACTGGCTAAAGAACACCCTAACCTTGTATTCGTCAAGGTTAATGTCGACAACCTTCAGGAACTCGCACAGAAATACAATGTCACAAGCCTTCCAACCTTTAAGGTTTTCAAATCTGGACAAGTTCAAGGCGAGTTTCTAGGGGCCAACAAAGACGGATTGAAGTTTGTATAGATATTCCTATTTTGTTATCATAGAACTATGAGATATATAGCCTGTTGTATTTAGTTTTATTTTTTATTGATAATTTTATAGGAACACATTATTGAGGTATAATTAATAGTTTTATAATTTTTAGAGTCGCCTCTTAATATTATGCCATACACATATGTAGTCTAGTATACACACATGTGGCTAAGTATACATGTATATAGTTAGTCGTCAGATTTATAAGAGTTAATAAGAAGATTCGAGGCCGTCTGTATATCAATTCCAGTAATGGATAGGATTTTATCCCTTGACTTGTGCCCGTGTAATAGCGTCACATTCCCCTTCTTTACGCCAACTAAGAAAATTAGAACATTAAAAGTATTAAAAGCTAAGAAATAGTAAAAATTACGAGTTTTTGAAATGAATTCGATTAAAGCTTTGTTACATTCACCTTCTCTAGGTGGAGCTGCGATTTGGACTGACAAGCGTCCTTCTGATTCTACACATAATAGTAATTTAATTGATAAATTATTTATTAAGTGTGTAAATACCTCCAATAATCTGAGTCTGCCTTGAACCAGGCTTAACGTTAACTTTTAATAGAATGTCGTCATTTTTCTTGTCCAGATATCCTACCTTCTATGGAATTTAATTGTTACAACGGTTTTACCTCATTGTCATTAATTTCCATCAAGTAATCTTTTACAAATTTATTGTTTCTGACATTAATGTAATTTTTAAAAGAAAAGCTTTGACTAAATTTACAATTTCGTATACTTGAAATTCTAGAATAAAAATCTCCAGGACAAAGATTCCCTGAACAAAAATCTCTAGGATAATAATTTCCTGTATAAAAATGTCTAGGATGAATATAAATAAGTTTGAACATGAAATTATGAAAAAATTAATTTGTTTATTTTGACCAGGAGGGGAACCCATCCTTGTTTGAAAGGCTATTGTACAGGTTGAATGTGTAGATGCAGAATAAAGGCAAAGCCATCATAAGAGCATTTAGCACAGGCCCAATTGATGAGGAGAAGATTTTGCTCATCCTCTTGGAAACAATGCCATTACTGTCCACCAACTGAGAGGGTGAAACTGTGGAGTTAGAATCAGCAGAGCTCATCTTGGTGATGTGATTGTAACTTGACTCAAGAGTCATCGAACAAAGTGAAAGTACTTGAACTAAAATTGAAGATGAAATGTTTGCAAATAGTAAAAAGGTGATGAGTGCATTCTTACCCAAACAAATACCAACCAAAAGTGGAAATCCATAGGCCAAAATGAATGGCAAGACTGAAAGTAAAATTGATATTAACACAGTTTTATATGTTAGCAATTGGTCTCCCTTTGGCGGCTCTTTCAAATTAGCTTCTAAATCTTCCAACAAAGCGCTGGAAGATTTGGGAGTTGGACGTCTGGGCTTATCAGAAATGTCCACATCTGGGGGTAATAAGTTGGTATTGACGTCAATACTAATTTGTTTATCTCCAATTCTGCCTTTCTTGGACGATAATGAACGTGTGTAATTTGTTTCGTCTAATTCAGACTCATCATTTGACTCTTGATCTACTAACTGAGAAGAGTGGACTTGGGTTGATTGAAGTTTCTTTTCGGGATATGAATCCTCATATTCCCTGTAGCTACTACTACAACTTGAGCTACCACTGGAATTGCTCTTCCTCATGCCCTCAATCATCTTATTCAAATCCACTGTTGTTTCCAATGGAACTTGCGGGTTATTCTTATTCTCTACAATCGAGGCTAAATTTTGGTGACTTTCATTGTTTTCAAGGATTTCTGCATTTTGGTTATTTTCTACACTGACTTCTTCGTCAGTTGTCTGCTTTTGTAAGTTAAAATGTTTCTGATGGTACTTGGGATGGAACATCTTGTAATGGTTATCTGCATTCTTCAATATTCTGTAATCTCTGGAGCAATGTTTCCTCACGTCAAAACTCGAATTATTACCCTCGCCATTGCTAGAGCTGACTGCGTTAGAGTTGACAGTGTGGAATGAGTCGTTGGTGGAATCGTAGTCAACGGTGTCATCAGCATATGGAGATCTCGAACTGCTGCAGGTGATTGGAGCATTCAGTAGTGATTGTTCTTTAACTCCAGCTTCAACAAGTAAGCAGTTCTTAAAACCTCCTCTGAACTTCCTATACTTTGTTTCATCATCTGAGCTAATTACGATATTGATTAGCTCATCGTTGTTGGACTCTTCTGCCTTTTCATTTGGAACGTCAATCTCGGCGTTACTCTTTGTGTTATCCTCACTCTCTGGCTTATCATCTTGATTTTTTCTTTTTTTGCTCTTGAAAAATGAAAGCTTTATACCCTTTCCCCTACCTTTTCCATCATCTCGGTCGCCTTTGGGGGGATAAAGTGAGTTGTAAACCTCCTTAAATGTTTTCCTCAACTTTGTATTTGCAATTGAGGATGAGATCCTGAGAATCAAACCGCTTTCAACCACTGGGAATGTGCATCCCAAGAATAGCGATGTGAGCACGAAGGCGTTAAGGTATCCTGGGTTGACAACATCCAGTTTCACTGACAAGTGGTCAATGAGCACCAGACCCAGTAAAATGCAACAAGTGCTCAGGTAAGGTTTGGTTACATCACTTACTGTGGACCACGAGGTCTTTAGGTTTCTTAGAACAAGACTGTCTGCTGGGTTTTCAGCATTTTCGGGATTATCATCGGGTTCAACCTCTGTTAACCTGTGTGATGCGAAGATCAAAGAGTAGAAAATTGAGCCTGTGAGTACTAAGCAGAGTGAACACATTGAGCCTGCGCACACGAAGATTAGCCCGTAAAAGTCTGTCAACATCAGTGACAAAAGCAGAATCAATGCCACCAATGCAGTTGGAATCAATGTAAACAGCTTTGAGAATGAAAGTGAGTTAATAATTCCTCCAGTCAGAGATGAAATTACTGACAAACTAATTGACCTTCCCATAATGCTTGTATTTGACAGGAAGTATTTATTGCAAAGCGACATTAATACTCCTACAATGAAACCCAGCAACACCAGTCCGTAGACTCTGTACCTTTCATAGCGAAGATCTTTGAGTTCGCTGGGTAGGAAAAACATGTGAAAGAAGGGCAAGAAAGCCAGTGTGGCCACTAGGCTCGAGCACACAGTGTACATGTATGAGTTTTTAACCCTTTTTAGGGTGTTATTCTTCATAAAATACGTGAAAACTGTTATTGTTATTGCCGTTATAAATAGGCTGAATGAGAGAATTATGAATGGGTATGATAAATACTTTACTGATGTGGCAAAGAGTTCTCCTTTTTCCTTGAATTTGCCCATCACCATTACGTATGAGCAGACTAGTGTTGACAGGATTGCAACCACTTCGAGCACCAACTCGTAGACATTCTGTAGGTAGTTGTTCATATCTCCTAATAGCTTAGTTTCCGCAGCTTCATCTGTTGAAACTTCTTCATTTGCCATTTTTTTATTAGACTCCAGGAGAATGTTATATGAGTTGTTGAAGAGTCCTCCTGACAGTCGGGAGAAAATTGTCACAAAAAGCGTTCCAAAGCAAAAGTATGAAATTGTGGTCAGCAAATCCAGCACATTTTCATCTTTTAGTGATTTTCTTGCGAACAAAAATATCGTAAGCACGAACAATGAAAGAACGTTTAAACCTATCAAGAAGATGGAAATTGCTGACGAATTTCCCAAACATCTTAAATACACTTGACGGATTCCTGTTTGGGACAAATCTACTAGTTTGCTGGATGCTCCTTTACATGAGAGCACTGCCAATAAACCTGTTACCAATGATGTTAAACCTCCTACAAAAAAGCAAAGGCCGTCCAGAAATTCCCTCAGGCCATAGATAATAAATGAGATTCCAAAAATCAGGCACACCAAAACGATGTTGTTGGTGCCTACGTGTAGCAGTAATAAACGATAAATTCTGACACTCGTCTTCTCCTTCTCATCAGTCACGACCTACATCGTTATTTACTACTTTTTATGTAAATTTTTAGCATATCTTAGTACAATACATAGGCAAAATTTTAAAATTAACTACCGATAAGACTAAAATATTTATAATCTAATAATTAGTAGTAAAGTTGATTTATTCACGCTGTTCAAATAAAAAAAATAGCTAAAATTTTAAGTAAACCAGTAAATTATTAAATAATTCTATGGAATTTTAAATAAGTTGGAACTTACTTTTCTATCAGATTTAGAACGAAGCCTGAAATTGAGTACAAACTCCTTAACTACGTGGGCGAAGGCGACTAACAAGAAAAGAGAGGCGGCGACTAAGCCAGCGTAATCAGATGTATTCATTACAAATGAATATTAAATCGAGTTTGTCAAATTAAAGGAAAATGTACATTGATTTGTTTCAAATTATATAAAACTAAAAAGATCTGAGAACAATGCAACAACTATGAATGCATGCAACCATGTGTATAATTCTCAAATTCTACACCCCAGTCGTCGCTATAATACGAAAAAAATAAATAGTTTCAATAAAAACTTGGTTTAGAGAGGATTCAGTAGGGAGATCGGGGAGGTTTTAGAACACTAAAAACTGCCACATCACAGACGTGATTTTTTTAATCCATACACACCAATTCTTATGGATTCTACTAAATTTTATATTATTTAATTTATATATTTTATGTTAGTAGCTCTAAAATCATTTGAATAAACATACGTTGTTTCTTTTACATTGTGTTGTTTTTGCTCGACACCATACACTTGAGTAACTACATATATTCTTAAATTTTACTTTAAATATATAAAATATGTAAATTTTTATTATGCCTAGGTTTCCTTATCTTTTCGGCAAATATTTACGCCTCAACGGTACTACACATTTTCTATACTACTAATATTTATTATTGTATTATATACACCCTGTACCTGCCATTAAATGTGTGTTAGGAAAGGGACAATGTAGAGGATTTAAGAAGAACCAAATAATTCATCCCATCCCCGTTAAAGCCTATGGCCGAACTCCTTCCGCATCTTCCCAAACTGGTATATTCTCCATTATTTTATCATTTGTTTCCATTTATTATAATAAAAAATTGTACACATTTGTGTAGGACTGTACCATGATGAAGACTATAACTATTATACTAAAGTGCCCTATTCTCTTAAAAAGACCAGAATAAAGCTCAAGCCTCTAGTTTTTAAAAAGGACTTTGAGTCTAAACTTTTAAATACCACAGTTCCAAACGTTAGAGTCACAACCTCAGGTATTCCTTAGATGTTTACTTTATTTTAAAGTATATTCGATATACATGTGTATGTTTGTATAATTTATCTTAGCTTTGCATGCCATAACAAGTAGCGGAGGATTTGACAATTATATTTTAAACACCTCCCCTGAACAGCTGAGGTCACAAATGGGTGAACGAATGAGAAATGTCATGTACTTTTACAAATCCAATCCAGGTAACTTTCTATACCACAAACTAGAGTTCACGCATCTATACTATATTGGAATTAAATTTAATTAATAGATATAATGAGATTGGGACTGCCGTGGAAGGTGTATTACTCAGAAAGCAGCCGCGTAAGAATAGTTTTTAGACTAAATTCATATAGAAGGACCCGGTGTATGCCTATTACAAGCACTTGACTGGGGTTCAAAAGTTTGAAGAGCGCAAATTGATGGAGTCGAAAAAATACTCACCTTTCTATTTACCACCTCAACAAAGTAATATTCATTTCATTTATAAACATAAGATTATATAATTTATATATATTTTTAACAGATGTAATGGTGGAGAGGCAAGGATTTGCGAGTGAACAGGAAGGAATGAAGCTGAATTTGTGGTGGAAAAACAACCCTCAAGAATTCAGAAATCGACTTGGTAACTTCTAGTCATATATACTTAAACCATGATAACTAATGTGTGTGTGTAGGGGAGGCGAGAATGTTTGATAGGAATGGCGTGGACTTGAATTTAATGAACAGTTTCAGAACAGGCGAGGGACGAGGCGGAGGAGGTCCTCATGGAAAGAGCCTTAGAAAACGCTCTAAAACCTTTAGATACAATATCACTAGACCATACTAATATAATATACTAATAATATACACTAATATAATATAATATACTCCTAATAACAGTATACATATACTAATAATATACACTTAGTATAAATATAATACATATGTTAGACTATATACATCTATAGTAGTATATTATTAGTGATAATATAAGCTTGAGCTTTTGAGTGCTAATTTGGTTGGAGAAAGATCGTCTGGGATTTCTATAACGTCTTCAAAAGGCTCCAACTCATTCAGGGCTCCCAAATCCTCCAAGTTTAACTCGTCGTCTCTCAATTCTATCGGTTCCATCTTATTTTTCATCCCTATGCTAGGCAATTGGGTTCTTTTACTGTAGTTTCTCACAATCTCTGGTGAGCTCTCATTCTCATTTCCATTAATGGAACCAAATGAGTGAGTTGTGTTATCATTAAATTGGTAATAATCATGAGGCAACAACGTCGTATCAACTTCATTCATTCTTCGTCTCTTACTACCCTTTAAATTCAAAGAACTTGGTTTAGGTAGTTTTGAACTAGGCTCAACAAGGTCGGAACTAGCTCTAGTTGATTGTGAACTTGATTTAGGTAGTTTTGAACTTTGTTTAGGTATACTCTTGAGGATACTGGTGCACAATTGTTCGATGGATTTAGAGTTTAAGTTCCGTCTTAATGTTAATAAGTTATCATTAAAATTGTCGTCCAGAGACAGTTTGGATACTTTGTCCAAGTATTTCAAAAGGTCAAGTTGTTGGTTACTTCTCACTAATTTAATCAGCTTCAGTATATTATTGTACTTTTCATCACCAACTGTATTAACATTAGTATTATCCAATTGTGTTTTAACACCACTGTTGTACAAAAGTATTGGTTTGATATACTGTTGAAGGTTGTGATTCGACTGAGACTTCTTAATGTACATTAATAAATGATATATAAAGGGTAAAATTTCCCCATTTTCAAATTGGTTAAACAATTTGATGACCGAGCTGAGGAGTGAAAATTGCGATAACTCATACAAAGTAATCATACAATGTTGTGAAATGAGGTTAAATAGTTTCAAATCTAGCTTTGAAAGTACTTCAAGGAACTTTTGCGATGCCACTCTTATGCGCTCATAACCACTGCAGCTATTCAATAATATTACTATTGATATATTACTGTTATATACTAACTTGTTCAGTGTTTTTGCGTATTGATACACTATACTCTCGGTCATGTACAGATCATTTAATGTATCCAAACAAGTTTTAGAATGTGTATATTTATGACTTATGGTTACACAACCGTCATTCAATATGTTTAGTTTACTCTTCTTTTGACTTGTTTTGGGAATATTGCGGCTCGTGTAGAATGATAAAAATATGTCTGTAATATAGTTTAGCAGTTGATTTGATGCACTTGAGCTGAGCGTGAACGAGTAGTTATTCTTCAAAAAATCAATATTAGACAACTTTAAGATGTTTAACGCTGTTGAAACCGTGATAAACTTTTCTACAGCATTATTGAATTTAGGTTTAAGAAGCAGCATTAGCAGTAATTTGTTATACAGTTGGGGCAAAAAATCAAAATAATAGTCAGTATTTATACTCTTTAATATTACATATTCATATACCAAATAATAAAATATCATCAACTCATCCAGTAATTCAAGCCTTTCTGCTGAGTTATCCGACAACATGTCAACGGTGCTGTTAAACAATTTTGTGAACTTGTTTTCGTCCAATTTAACAAAATTAAAACTACTCATTAAACTATTCAATATATATAATAATCTCGTCACCTCATCCTCGTTATCAAAATTACCATCAGCTTTTAATTCTGCCATAAACTTACATAGCTGATTGAAGTTAGTATTAAAAAAAGAGTTAATTTTACTCTGAAGTGTTGTATTGGTATTATCTTCTTTACTTTCTCCGCCTTCTGTCATGTTAGATAATATGTTCAGTGAAATTGACAGCAAATTGGGCGAATTTAGCAAGTAATCAAGTCTTTTCAGAACCAAATCTAGGACCTTGAATTTGTTTGATTGTGTCACAGTCATCCTCACCAGTTCGTTAAACATATTCAATAGTGCTATTAAGTTGTTTTCGTTAGTTTTGTTTAATTTATACAATTCATCAGAATTTGTCATGAAATCGTCCAAATTGCTCATTAACACACTTCCCGTGTCTACATTTAAACTACTTGATTTAAGGTGCTTGAGTAATTGTAGTAAAATGGTATTGTATAGAGCGTGTAACTTTGGTGGATTTGTGAATTTAACATAATTTGAAAAGGAAAAATAGGAAAAATTAGGGTCAAAGAAATTAATTTCAACCAAATCCAAAACCAAATTACTTACAAACTGACTATAATTTTCCTTTTCACTATATTTTAACATTGAGTCACAAATAACTCTCATGTTTTCCATGTAATTTTCATCGACACTACTATCCTTACCGCTATTAAAGTTGTATACATGGTGATTATATGGTTTATTGTTGCTGTTAAACAAGTTTTGGTATTTACTCTTTACATTTGTTAAATTCAAGTCAAATTCAAGTTTAATTTTAAAATTTGGTATTTCCCTTAACAAGTATATACAGCCTATATACTTATTATTAGTATTCACAATTTTATTATATACTTTTTCATCATCCATCTCAGCATTAATATCAAGTTTATCAGAAATATCAAGTTTATCAGAAATATCAAGTTTATCAGAGATGTGTGAAGTAACATGCTTGACGTGGACAAACTCAATTAGTTGGTTAACTTCATTGTTTTCACTTGGATATATTCTCAAGACTCGTTCCATGATCTTTTCATCCAATGTAGTGCCATTTATCAGTATGAACTTGAGCAATAGTGGAAGATTGTCGTCCATATTACCAAGTAAACTAGTTACCAACTCCATGAATATAGGATGACTGTATAATTCTGGGTTAATAATGGAATGAACTACTAAGTAATATGCTGAAATGACCCTGAGGTCTGCAACAATATCAAAGGACTTTGCTGAGTAATTTACGTAAAAACTAGTTTTGACCATATTCAGTACTGTGGAGCATATTATATTAACCAAGTTAACCCTTTTATACAATTCTATGGTGGAGTTGGAAATAGTTAAATCACCTCCTAATCTGCTGGCGGCTCTTTTGTCCAAATCTGACTCCACCAACAATTGCTTTCTCAGCACCACTTGATCTTTTTTCAAAACATCTAATTTTAGAAGCATAGATTTAATTAGTTCATTACATGCCACTGTCGATAACAGGCGAATTCCTCTGTATTGGCAAGTACTTAGTACAAATACGTACTCTATTAATGTAACTATGTGTTGGAAATATTGTAGTTCAATTTGTAGAATCAGTTCGTTGAAAAACTCACAGAACCGATGGAAACCTACACTTCCAAAATCAATCATCCAGCCCTCTTTATATTCCAATTTCTTATTCAAGGACTTCATCCTACGATTACAAACTGTGTAAAACTTATGTGATAGGGAGTTTCCATTTTCAAAATTTATACTAGTTCCATACACTTCAGAATCTTCGAACTCATAATTACGGTTATCTTCACTAGTTAATCTATTAATTTGTTCAAAATTAACCTTGTTTGGTAGGTTATTGTACAAATTCTTAAACATATCCCACTCCTGTTCTTTTGATTCAGCAGTTGATTTATTCGGGCTAGAATTATCAACAAATGAGTAGTGGACAAGATTTGGTGTGAATCCCGCACATTCGATGATAAATGATAAAATCTCAGCTATTGTAACATACTTATCCTCTGATGCAAGTGATAAATAAATACGATGTAAACAACTCGATAGACGAGCGTGTTTGCGTCCTATTATTATCTCAAACAAGCGAGAAGCCACTACTTGTTTACTGGGACTTTTTATAGGTGTGTCGCTCTTCAACTTATGGTTTTCCTTTTTTATGTGAGAATTGAAAGTTTTTGGAGTAAAATTAGTTGTTTTATTGCGTGATTTGTTGGATTTTAAAGAAAATTTGCCTGATTTATTTGTTTTAACTTTATTTTGTTTTTTAAAAAGATTATCCCCTAAATTGTAATCTTCGTCATCAGAATCTTCATTAGAATCAGATTCATCAATCATTTCAAATATTTCGTCATCCATCACAGAACTCTTTTTCAACATTATTAATGGATAATATTGCTAACTAATAATTGTTTATGTTATGGTTGGAAGTGGAAGATTAGGTAAAATCTGGAATTTCACCAAAAAATATGAAAATAAAACCTAATGGAATAAAAATCAATTAAATGTGTAATCCCCATGATAAGAAATATGAACTAAAATGAATTTTTTTCCTCATCAATCCCCCATACCTATGATAAAGGAAAAGTAACATCATTATTTTTAAATACAACCTTTTATATTATTTTCCATATGTATAATATTTATATATATAATTTCATCTGTTTTAGCACTTTTTGGCTAAAATTTTAGACATTTTTCGTCTTTTAGTATACACGGATGGATGTTTTGACTAAAATAACGTTATAATTAACTTTAGATGCTTTATAATCACAATTTAAGCCTTTTAGTGTATTTATACTGTTGAGGAAAGGAACTGAACCCACCATATTTTTACACATTTATACCTGAACATAAACTACTAATATGATCGTAGTGGTATGACGGGATCAGTGAAGGAATTGATCCGCAGCATACGCGGATCTAAAACAGCCTCAGAAGAACGAGCAGTTCTGGCCAAAGAATGCGCCAAGATCCGAAGTAGCCTAAACACAGATAATATAAATTATAGACGAAAGAACATTTCGAAGCTTTTGTTTATCAATTTATTGGGACATCCGACGAATTTCGGACAAATGGAATGCATAAAACTTATAGCAAGCTCTAAATTTTCAGACAAAAGAATTGGATACCTGGCACTGAATTTGCTTTTGACAGAGGATTCGGAAGTGCTAATGCTGGCAACCAACTCGATCAAGATAGACCTGAATAACCCAAACCCGTATGTGTGTGAAATGGCCCTGCGCTCACTGGCCAACATCGGGACGCATGAAATGCTGAGAGAACTGCAGTACGAAATTGATACACTGATCAATTCCAACGTGCCGAATATCAAGAAAAAAGCAACAATCTGTACAGTCAGAATGCTGAGGAAAGCAGCACAACGAAATTTAACCCCGGATAGCATAAGTATAGACCTGGCATACTCGTTCATGAAGTACCTAGAACCGTTAATTTCAGACTTTGATAACGGAGTCAAGACAGCAGCACTCTCACTAATGTCTGTACTTCTGGACCATTACACGAAGATCTGTGATTTAGATAGATTCTTTACACTGTTATTGGACTTAATGAACGAAGTGTTGAACCCGACAAACACAAATTTCTCAGTAACAATCCCAGCGAATACAGAAACCTTCACAAGCCAACAGCTGATGTCAGACCAGTACTCAACAGACCCATTTCTCAAAGTCAAGATACTGTCACTGATCAAACAAGTGTATTTAAAACTATTATATAATACAAATCATCCGAATGGTATAATTTATACATATTTCAAATCAATATTCCATTGTAAATGTACTAATAAATGTTGTAGGTGATGACTACGATGTCAAATTAATGGATTATAAAGAAAGATTATATGAAATAATTTCTAAAATCATAAAGTCGATTGAACTTAGATCTAACATGAATGACGTTATTCTGTACGAGTGCGTGACCACAATCGAGTGTGAATTCGCAGACGAACGCTTTAACGAACTGGGAAAACAAGTGGTGGAAAAGTTCATGGTGGGATTCAATAATAACGTCAAGTACATATCACTGGGAATTATAAAGAAATTACATAACGTGCACATGAAGTACGGAGATAGCAACTGGACAATAATAGTACAGTCATTTAAACAAAGAGATATATCAATTCGAAAAAAGGCATTAGATGTGTCATTGAAGGTAGTAAATAAAGAAACATTGGCACCAATTGTACAGTATTTGTATGAATTTCTATTATCAGCAGATGATGACCTGAAAAGAGAAAGTATGCACAGGATATTCAACTGTGTGAACCTGCACTCAGATGATCTAGCATATAAGCTCCAAGTGTTCGTAAAGATTTTTTCCATCGCAGGAAACTGTGTCCAAGATGCAATTCTGTTCGACTTTATAGACCTGTTGTCGAGTAGCACGGAGGAAACTAAGGGTAAAACGACATTAGAACTAGTCAAAACGCTAAGATATAACATGGGACAATCAGCACTAGTCAAAGCGGCATTGTACTCAATTGGTGAATACTATCAACTTATAAGTGATGAGCTGAGTAATTTAGTTACGATTAACACAAAACTAGATCAAAACATCTTCTCACCCAAAAAGATGGATAATTCAGTTGGAAGTGAGTTCAACAAAAAGGATGAAAACAATTTGTTGGACCTGTCAACGCCTAAAAATGTTAATGGATTCCATTCATTCGATAAGTCGAATGAAGACGATTTTCTGCTTGACCTATCTTCACCAACCAATGAACCAAATGATCCAAATGCAGCTGAAGCAAATGGTGTAAACACAATTGAAGATGAGTTATTTTCTCTGTACGGCACTAATAAATTGGAAAGTAGTGGAAATGATTATAGTTTGCAGAATAATGATTTAGAGGAAACAAGTGAACCAGAGAAAAATAAAGATGTGGATGGAGCTGAAATGATCGTGGAAATGTTGGAGAATATAAGTATAGGACTTATAGCGAAGAATTTGCTGAGCGAATGCGAATATTTAGTAACGTGTATAGGAAAGTTAGTGTCAAAGATGCCCGACAAAGTGGACCAGCTGAGGAAGATCTTGAGAAGGTTCAAGAGACATAGTAGCCCAGAATTGCAGCAAAGATCATGTGAACTGGAGATAATAATTCAGGAAAACATCATGTCGTTGGTAAGTCCAGTTTCAAAGAGGTTGCCCGATTTGTATACTGAGTCAGTTGATGAGTATTTGAGTCTCGGGCAAGAAAAATTGCCTGAGAAGATTCGCGAGGAAGAACCAAAAGATGAAAAGGTTGGTATATTTGATGAGTTGTTTGATTCAAGAGTAAAAGTAGAGAGAGGTGTAGTGAAGGGGAAAAAAGAAGAAAACAAAGATGATAGATTAGTAAACAGTATAGTGGAGAACATAACAATAGTAAGTTCCAGAGAAAAACGAGAAGATGAATTTCAGCAATTTGACCCTTTTTAATCTTGTACCATATGCATATACATGTAAAATAGTATTAAATTATAGTAGTATAGCAGGATAAATGAAAGCTATAACGATGAGCCAAATTAATAATAAGAAGCATCCGACCATCCTAATCTGTAGAAATAATAAATCTGCCAAAGAAATTTATTAGAAAATAACTATAGTATTAGATAATACGTAGAGGCTGTATCCTGAGAAATCGATAGATAATCCAGTGTGAGCAAGCCAATCTTTCCACTGTCTACCAGCATTCGGTTGCATCAGATAAGGATCACGATTAGGCTCTTCCCGACCAAGACCAACCTAAAACAAAATTTGAATTAGGAACTAAGAAAAGCTAGAAAAATAATTGAAGAGGTACATTATTGGTATTGGCCTCAGATTGAGTGAGGACTTGAAGAGTAACTTGAATGAAACCAGTGGGAGTGGATTTAGCATTTGGATAAAGAGGAAGCTCCCCAGAAACTTTAACCTTGTTTCCAGTAGTTGACACGGTATTTATATAACTCTTGAGTTCCAAGTTAACATCTCCAATGAAGACAGGACTCCCAATCTTCCAGAAGTCATAAACTGAAAGTTGAAGATGACAAGCACCAAGAGGAGTCTTAACCTCGGGGTAAACAACACGCCAATTGAAACTTGCATTTCCAGAGTCGCAGTTATAGTGAATGTCGGTTTTCTGTTCAGTGGAATAGGTGCCAGAATAAGTATGACAATCCAAACGGGAACATACAAATAAATCCAACATTTCCTTTTTGGTCTCTGTAAAGGGAATTTTAGCATCACGAATCGACCAAATTACTACCCTAAAGTTTTTTTAGAATTAAATTATTATATTTGGTAGAAAAATAGGTATACTAAATTATACCTGATCTCGACTGTTGAAGTTTGAGTGACATTCAAGTTAATAGTCTTTAGAAGGTGAAATTTATCGATTTTATCCAGTTGTAATAAAACATTCACGTGACCCTGAACGTGACCATTTTCATAGAGTAAAATGCGCTCAATTGGGACTGTGTCATCCCTCTGCATTTTCTGCCAAGACTTACTGAACCAGCGGTTCTCAACATCAATGTATCCTCTGGCTATAGACTTTTCAATACTGTCTCCTGTACACAAAATATAAAATTAAATATAAATTATCTATAATATCAAAGAATACAATAAATTACCTGTAAGATTGTTGTATGATTCAATGACTTTGAAGTTTATAATCGAGTGTTCCGGAAGAAAAATTTCCCTTTCATAACTCTTGTTAATGTTGTTGACGAGTCCGTCTGAGACGCCAAGCAGTTCTCTAGATTGTCTTGAAGCGATCTCAACGGCAAGATACGAATTGGAGCCATCTTGAGTTGAAGGAAAGCTGGAACTGGAGAGAAGACAAAGTCTCATCTTAAATAGGGATGACTTTAAACTTGTTCTAAACATACGAAACATCTTGTTAGATTCAATTGCAATGTCCTTGTACCGATCATCGTAGGAACAGTAGCTATAGCCGCTTGAGTCTGAAACGGTTAAGAAGTACTTCAAAGTGCCCATTTCATTCTCATCATTAGTGCCAACCTGGTGCAAAAGTTCATGTGAATTGTTTGACCAAAGTTTGTTTCCACCACTATCCTTGGTAAATAACGGTTGCATTTTGTAGGGAATGTCGATCAGAACCTCCTCAATATTACTGTCCGAAAACAAGTTATAAGGTAGAGAACTTGAGTTCATAACCTTTTTGCCGTCAACTGTCAATAGAAACTTAGGGGGAACTGAAACGCTGGTGTTGTCAAACTTAAGCGAATCAACCATTTTTTTAAACTCTTTAGTGGTTTGAAACTGTTGGAAAACTTCGGCCAGGGCGTTGTCAACCTGACCCGATGAGTTTTTAACAGAGTCAAACAGTTCATAAGAGCCCCTATTCCCACTCTTTTGAAGATTGTCAAAAACCTCAAACATTCTTCTTGGAACCAGATAGTGCCTTAAATCTTTAATATAACTGTATTTTTCCATTACCTTATTATTCTTATATAAGGGAAAACAGCAGTGACCAAGTATATCACCAGTATCGTCATTAATTAGCTTTAGCTCTAGAAAAGGGTCAAAAATAAGACCAATTGGGCTCTTAAACTCCAGAGTATGGACCGCAAAAATGTCATAATTTCTTTCTCCATCATTCACCCAAACGGTTGAATGCTCAGAAGTACACATAATTTCATAAAATTGCTCATCATCTGTGCAAATGCCATAATTTTGAACACTGGCCTTTATCACTACATTTTTTACACTATTAGGAGGGTTATTTATATTATTGGAGACGTTACGAGGAAGTTTGAGGTTTCTAAGACCGATAAGACCCAATTGTACACTAATGTCCTGAACATTTGGTAGCATTTGGAACTTTGGAACTGATTTAGCCTCAGATTTTGTTACCATGTCGATAAACAAAAGTAGTTCACAATTTCCAATCTGTAACCAACGAGGAACTCCACCCGTCTGATCATGACCAGATGACGAACTTATTAATCTGTTATAGGTTGTTACCGCACTATACAAAACTTCTTCAACATCTATCTTCTCTCTTCGTTTGACTAACCTTAACTTTTCACCATCATTAATAGTCTTGGTTGTGGTATCAGAATATGAGTACCGCTCTTCTCTGTGTTTGGTGTTTAGAGTTATAAGAATTGGGACGTTTGGTACAATATTGTTTACTGGAGTGAGATTGGAAGTGGAAATGGTAAGACATTCCATGAAAACAGGGAATAGTGACCTATTTTTTCTTGGGGAGGTAGTTTTCTTCCTTCCTTCACAGGTGACTGAGACTGTTATGTTATCGTAAATTTTGTCCATTTTTGCACTATATACATAACATCTGAGCTCGTAATCCATTAGAACCATTGAGGTTCTTCTAGTATGAGATGCTACTCTGAACTGTTTGTTAGTAGATGAGTTAAAAGTGGATGAATAAAACATTTCCTTCTCCAAGCTCAATAGTACATTTAAGAAACAGGAATTCTTGCTAATTCCAGTGTTAACATTGTCAAAATCTCCGGATGAATCTGTGTCGGCAGTGCTAATACTACTGGTTCTTGAGAAAGATTTGGGTCCATTAAGTTCATTCAACAGGTTAAGAGTGTCATTTATAATGTTTGAAGAGTTGTTGGAGGGTGTAAAAAGTGAAATCCACACGGGAACCTTGACAGTATTTGGCTTATAACTTGGCAGGTCATCAAAAGTGAACTTTGAAGAGCCTAAAATCGACACACTTTTCTTATCGTCTTTACGCCTTGCTATTACTCTAACGAAGATGTACCACTGCTCCTCAGTATTATAAGAAACAAGCAACTCCATAGGGTGTAATCTACCCTGAACTGAGTCAAAGTTACACACCCACCCTGTTATCCTATCAACCGTGTGATTCAAACTAATTTGACCATCGTGACCATCGTTGTAGCCTAAGAACTGTAGATCGCGGTTCAAGACAGCCGAAACGTCTTTCCGATATAAAATAGTTTGCCAGTCGGTGGTAGACTTGTAGGGGCCGCAAGATACTTCTAAACACACTTCAAAGGGTTCTGAGAAGGTAAAATTGTTAGAAGACTCAACTGCAAAGACGTCACAAAAGATCCTTGTGGGACTTGGCGAAAGAGGCTCAAGTTGGTGTGACGAAGCCACATGAGCCTTCAGCACATCTGACGCCTTATTTATCCTCTTAACGCTTGCACCTATCAATATTCTTCCAGCATAATATTCATTGATTCCACCACGACAGTTTGTTTTTCTAATACCATTAGCACTATTAACATCAACAGTGTCACTATTGGTGTCGGTGGTAATAAGGGATGAATCAGTCGACTTGTAGAAATTAAACCACCTTGGTCTTTGACGTTCAGATCGGAGTTTAGAAAGTGAAAAATTACCTTCTGCCAGTAATTTATTGCTGATACCTCCTGTAACACTACCATGGTTCTTGTTTATAGTTGGAAGCTCAAGAGAGAAGCCCTTCCAGACCCTGAGAATTACGTTGTCTTCCAGAGTAGGTTCGCCTATGGCTACACTCACTGGCATTAAAAAGCACTGGTTGAAGGTGTAATTTGACCTTCTTACCTCAGTATTATAAGCAAGTAAACTGGTCCTAGCACTCATATAGTCAGTTATCTTCTCACTAATTATATCAAGTGAAGTTTTATCCTCAGTTGAAGGAATTTCCGGGTCCGATCGCATTTTATTGCTGATGCCCTTAACTCTGATGGGTTTTGAAGACTGTAACCTACATCCTGCGTACTCGCAGGTTATGTGTGGGCTGAATCCAAAAAGCTCGGTCTCAACGTCCTCCAGAGTGTATACATTAATGTACAGGTGGAAGTATTTATAGATTTTCGGGACCTCAGTTGAGACAGCACTCCTGTAAACCAAAGGGCTAGTTAGGGGTGGAATTTCGAGAGTATTTACTTTCTGAACGTCAACCTCCTTCGTAAGTGAAGGCTGTGCGTTATTCAAGGCCTCATGCGATAAGTCATATGCGTTTACGCTAATTCTAAGATAACCTATTATGCGTACCGAATTGGGCGCAGTTAGTGGAATTACTCCTGAAAAGGTGTTATTCCTAAATGTTGAAATTAACTTCAACTGGAGTGCAGTGGAGCCCAAAGTATCATTCCTCCAAAACGGGTTAGCAGACTGAAGCTCGAATTCTATGACTCCAGAATTCCAATACTTTTGCGATAGTTCGATGTTATTCCATTGGTTGCTCTCGTCCCAGCATGCAACCACTGTTTTGGATGGTTTTACAGAAGTAACAAACTCTCTGTCAAAACAACGGACAACCACTAAGGGGTCTATAGGTTTCCGTGAATTAATACCAGAAAAAACGGCCTCGTGTATAGTAAAACCAACACTATAACGAGGCATTACTAAATATATAAAATGTGTGAGGATTCTTCCATTATTCAAGAATTATTAGTAGAATGCTACCCTTTGGGCACAATTTTGTCTATTTTACAAAATAAATACTAAAAATTACACAATTACACAAATTTTCGTGTTAAAAAATTAAATTAATTTATTTTACAAAATTTAAACTAAATGTGTGGAATATTTCCTGGAACACGTCTTCCAAAAATATTTTATCCACACACCGTCTTTTGAAAAATTATTATTATTATTAAATAATTATTTTTTCATAATTATTATTCAACACATAACACTGCTCTCATAATTCTCTTGGATTTTATTTGAATAATCTTGACTTAACAGATCGTGGTTGATTTAGTATGAATTAGAATATAATTAAATTTAACAGTTTAACCGAAATAAGTTCAATTAAGAGATCGATTTTTGATATTTTAGATTCCTTGTGACATTTTACTGATTGAATAGAGCGTATTGAGGTCGTGAATTAGTGTTTCGTCTACTTTCATTTCGTAATGGTTGAACATTCCGGAAAGTATTTTTGCCCACGGCCTAGTGAATAAAATTGTTGACTTAGAAGTTTACCTGATTTCACTTGTGGTATTGGCATTGATTACGTTGTTTAGTATGTTGACGTAGTTTTCTCCGAGATCTGACCCTAGCTTCATTATCGAGTGGATGCAAAACGACTTGATTTCTGGAAATTTTCTTGACTCTTTCGCTTACCTATGAACTCTTTCAGAAGGTACAAGTTATGCTCGTCATCTGAATAAATCTTGCTAATTATTTCAAAGAGGATCTTGTTCTGTATCTCGACCATCTGCATCCTCGGAACTACCATCGAATGTGCTCTCTTCACCTGGTTATACCTCTCCAATAGACTCATAAAGTTTATTTTGTACAATTCTACAATCAAATACATGGGTATAGTCTTTAACCAATTTCCTGTGTGATGAGGAGATAATATACTATTAATGTTATAAAGTGAATAAAAGGTGTTGTAATTGATACCTGAGTGATTCTTTAGTTTTTCTATACTTGACTTATCCATTATTTTCTAATGAAGAATAAAATAATTGTACTTGTACCTCTATTAGTGCCTCCTTTCCTTTCTCCTTATCGAAAATTCCTTTGAGTTGTTTGATGAATATTTTCTTTTGCCTGGGAAATTCTGACATTTCCTTTAGTTAATACCTTGTTTTCTCCAAGTCGCTTTCACCTGATTATAAATTTCTACAAATTGAAGTTTTCCAGTCTTACCTATAAAGCCGTTATGTCCTACTTGTTGCTCAGCTAAACTTTTATCAACACCTTCCTGCACACAAATCTAGTGTATAAAATTGTTTTTAAACCTGTGTTTTATTGTTTGACGAGAATCGGATCGGATTTTTAGAATCTAAGCTCTCCTCTAAATTTACCCTTGATGTGTTTGGATAAATTATGTTATTACTGTTGGAAACATTAATGGGTTTACCCAACTGTCTATCTATGGCATTACAAAAAGAGTTGATTTCAGATTCTAGCCACTCTCTATTTGTTATCTGGGATTCCGTTTTTTCATTTGTTTCATTTTCCCAAGCTTTGGCAAAAAAATCTTTTTCACCATCTACAGATGAATTCTCGGAATCTGACTCCGTATCAGTACATTCAGTCCTTTTGTCATTTCCTTTATCGTGATTTTTTTCATCAGCTTTTGGGCCCATTCCATACCCTGTTTTATGGATTTGTCTTCTAATATTTTCAATTTTAAAGTATATAAGTCACTTACTCCCTGTGGTTAAGTCTTCTTTTCGCCAATTTAAAAGCCGAAATTTTCTTAGATTCACTGGGAATTACATCGACTTCTTTCGACAAAGAAGTGATCAATCTTGATAGCTCTTTGTCCTGATTTTTCTCCATTACTATATAAATTGTTAGATTATCATTGATTTACTAGTTACATTCATTAATTTGTCATTATTACTTTTATTTTTTATTTTTAAGTTAGTGTCTTTAAGAATCCAATTAATACTAAAATAATAGAGCAAATCAACTATCATGAATAGCTAGCTAGTGAGATTAAGCCTTTCATATATGAAAAGATAAGAGTTCGTAAATATGAATTTAAATTTATAAATTAATGTGTAAATGAATTAATTATTAAATAAATTAACATTAAAAAGAGGATGGAAGATGAAGGCTCATTCTAAAGTAACATTAATAAAATTATTTATTTTATCACAAATAATACATGGGATCATTTTAATAAAAAACGTTTTAAAAAATAATAAAGAAGTCAAAAACAGTGGACTGAAGACAATGAAGGTAATTTATAAAGAATTGAATTTAAAATTTAAAATTTATGAAATTTGTGAATTTTAAAATTTTTATAATTTTAGTAAATTTTAAATAAAGAATTAAGTGGATTTATTTTAATAAATTGATATCATTTAGTATTTTGGATCCCCATGTGTAAATGAAAATGGCAATAACATTGAAATAATCCCACACATTTGTTTAATTAATATCTTTTTGTAATGTTTATATTTTTTTCTATTTATTTCATTCATTTGTTGTGATTCTAGTCCACAACGTGAAATAATATAATGTGTAAATTGATACACAAACGACATCGTACTAAAGGCTATGGAATTTCTAGCCTTCATTGTAAAATATGAAAATAACCTACAAACTTATATTAATTAACCTGTTCCTATCAATAAAACTTAAAGCTGATTGTATTTGGTATTTAGAAAATCCAAACGGTAACCTCAAAATATATAATATTATACATGTGTATATAAAATGGTATATAACATAGTTTAGAACATCAATCGCAATCCATCCAAAATCAGAGTTCAAATCAAAACCATAATCTTGGCACTAATTCTATAATTAGTCCTAATAACACTGTAAATAGTAATAGTAATATTAACAGTGGAGTGACTAATAAGCCCCAAAATCCGAATAATACGGTTAATCCAAATGATATACAAGACGGAATAATAGTAAATAAAACGCTTCTGGGAGGAGTACACGCGGAAGCAGATTCAACCTTCAAAGCGTAAGTTGAATGTAGTTAAATTAGTTCATAGAGTTGGTACGGGAGGATTCAGAAAATATGACGCATCAAACGCACTAACATTAGGTGGAGGATATTGGTGTAGCGAACATGACCTGATGAACGATCGCATTGTTAAATGGACTGTAACGCTTAAAACTGACGCTGTTTTAAGAGGACTTAAGATTTTTTGGCAATATTTACCTCAATATGGTATTGTGTGTTCCAATAAAATTAATTTTAGTTTCAATTTGGATTTCTAAAGGTGATGATGATAACTTTATACAAGTTTTGCCATTTCAATCGTGCGAAAACAGTATGTTTCGACTCAAATATAAATATTGAATTAGTTGAGAGAGAACAAGAGTTAGTATTTCCAAGAAAAATAAGAGCAAAGCGAGTACAGATTCAGATGAAGGGCCAAGTTAACGGATATTTTGGAATTACATTTGTGCAATTCATAGGTGAAGAGAACCCAATTTTCAGAATACAATCAGGAATAACGTCATTCGAAGTATACAAATATATAAAATATTAGATTCGAAAACAAACTATTCATAGGACATGTGCTTACAAATAGATAGTACGAATGAAGTGGTATTGGATAGCTGTATAACCGCAATTTCGAAGTTTGATTACAATGATGTTTGGAGATATAACAATAAAAGTGGGTTGATTGAGTTATAAACAATGTTTAGGGCAGATTTATAATCCAATAACAAACATGTGCATGACACTAGAAGATAATGTTGAGACTGATGGAGGCACCATAAGGATGCTTCCATGTAAAAATGAAAAGGGTGAAGATTACACTGACGGGAGGAATTCTTGGACCTTTACCTCAAATAATCAAATGAGACTAAGAAGACCTGGAAACCTTTGCCTATCACAGAAGGGTTCATCGGCAGGCATGGCAAATGTGGCGCTCAACAAAATCGCAAAAAGTAACTTTTCAATCATGAACATGGAGGAAAACGCAGCTGAAAAGGCCCTGGACGGAAATGCAAAAAGCTTCTGGTCCTCAAGAAAGTTCAAAGTTAACGATCAAAGAGTTGTGGACTTTATCATAGACCTGCAAGATAGTTATAAGCTCCAAACGCTTAAAATTATTTGGCAGTTTCCAGCACTGAGTTATAACATCTTCACAAGAGTAGATGAGTCTGATTGGACTTTGGCCAAAAACGTCGGGGCAAACACGCTGAAGACCACAATTGACTATTTAAATGATAAGCTTGTACAGTATATCAAAATACAACTTAATGCTCCCAATCCTGATTATGCGTAATCTTTATTTAGTTATTTTATAATAATTACTTTTAAATAGCATTAATGGTTATATTAGAGATTCCGAAGGATTTGTCCAGTACGGAATAGCGAATATTTCAGCTTACACAAATAAACTAAAGACTATAGTAGAACCATGTGATACTGCAAAAAGCTCAAAAGATGCTAGGGACAAGTATTTCCTGGAGTCTGTGTATCAGGTGGATCTCAGTAAAACACTTCCACTTAAGAGGGCAGAGGCACGAATAGAGGAGATAGTAAAGACAATTGAAGGAAAAGTTTCAGAACTTGAGAAGTTAACAGCAAAAATCTCAAAGTGCAAAAACAAACATGAAAGTTACTTTAATAAAGTTGAACAACTTAAACGAATCTATAGGTCAAGTCTTGAAAAATTGTCTCAAGTTGGTTAGTTTCTTCACCAGCCTAATTCTTTCCATAGATGTTCACATGTCCAGTGTTAGGCCCGTAATGTCAGATGAAAGAGTATTTTCAGATTGTATTTATATAAAAAACTTGGGTGAGAATAAACCCAGTGGTTTTTACGATATAGAACCTCCGTGCTATAACCAAAAACTGAGAGTTTACTGTGATATGTACACTGGATCGTCATACTACGTTTCTAGTAAGTAATGATCTAAACTATATTCATTTAGCTGTTGAGGATGAAACCCTGATAGGCCTATCGAATGTTATTGACGAATGTTCAAAGTACGGACTACGTCCGTTTCATCTTCAACACGAAAAACAGTTAGAGTCACTTTCAGTCATGCTAAAAACGATGGAAGTACCTGCGGGTACCATAATCCCAGTAGCTGTAAAGGTTGGAGATTCCTTGCGATCACTGGACCTGGTTGTAGACGTCTCGAAATATGTAAACCTAGAGAATCTTAAAGATGGAAACATCCTTGGGGTAACTCCGGAAGGAGTTGAGTTATTCGATGGCCGAGATAAGGACATGTCAGGAATTATCTGTAAGTGTATCCTACCTTTTAGATTATGAATTAGGCTCTACCAACTTTTCTAGCGTAAGACCTCCTGAAAAGATTCCAACCTTGGCGTGTAATTCCAGGATCTCTGATGATTCTGATCTTCCAACCAAGCCAGGCTCAAAGTTTGATGTTAAATGCCCACAAAACTGTCATGAAACAGGTATGTTATTTCGTAATTATATATTATCTAATTTAAAATATAAATTATTTGACTGTTAATAATCTTTCGTTTAGATGAAAATTATGAAGTTGAAGGAGGTAAGGATGGATTATATTCGTTCAACAGTTCGGTGTGTTTGGCGGCAGTTCATGCAGGAGAGTATGATAACAAGTCTTCGCTGCAAGTTGAAATAGTATCATCGCCTGGGGAATTGGACGGATTCTTCCAAAACGGAATCAATAGCGCAAGCGTCTCTACAACACTAGGAGAATCGGCATTCAGAGTAAAGAGGGTGGAAAATAAATGCAAGTTCAAAAAGGGAAAGAAAGTGATCAAACATTTCAAAATGAAACTGACCTCTAATCCACATAATACCAATAATATCAATAATGTTGTCAAAACTGATGAGAAACCAAGTGAGAAGGAAAGTAAAAAAGAAAAGGAGAAAGAAGAGAATAAAGATAATGTTAACCCTACAGATAAAGAAAAGGCTCAGGATAATAATAAGACCATTGTAGATAGTAATAAAAATAATGATAAGGAAGAAGATGATTCAGAAGATTTCGAAGAGCCAGATGATAAATTGGAAGAAATCCCTCCAATAATTGAAGTAAATCAACCTAAAAAGAGTAAACATTATAATTTGATGCCAAGTGAGATGTCAACAGGTGAGGCAATTCACTCCTTGGTCACCCATATATATTCTCAAAATACCAAAGGCTCACCAGTTTTTCTAAACCTTTTCAGAGATCATACAGGACTAGTTAGCGAATTAATTATATTTAATAATTTTAGATACTTGCGAACACAAGGGACTTGATAAAGAAAGCCGATTTGAAAAAGATACCAGGCCAGGTATTTTAGTTAATTTTTACTGGAGTTGTAGAGCATGTTCGTTAACTTGGACCATAGAGTTGAGCATATGGGAAATTCAATTCAGGTTATCGCATCACAACTATCATATAAAAGACAAATGATGACCCAAAAAATCGATAAAGTACTTTCTTATTTTTATAAAAACTATTATAATCCGAATGTATTAATAAAAATGTAGTTAACGAGGGAAAAGAATTTGCATTCTTCATTTGAGTCGTTTTCCCTGCTGAAAACAAGTCAGGAAAGTTTGTTTTCGATCTTTACTGTGGAGACAACGAGCGCAACAAAAGGTTATCCTACCTGGGTTATGAGTGAACTAAATGTTAAGAACAGCACGGAGCTGACGATATCTCAAATGTCCCAGATTATACCCCCAAATAACACAATCGCAGGTAGTTATCTGGTACTTAAGGACAAGAAATTCTACGATTTCATATTCTCAGCTTCAGTGTACGCTGGGAGTGCTGGGAGCCTGGGTCTGGCTTTCAGAATGGTTGATATGAACAATTACTATCTACTTCAAATGAAACAGGTAATTATATTGATTGTCGTTATGTTCTTAGAGTAACGGAGGGTTTAAGAGACTTATCAGGGTTGTTGATGGAGAACCTTACGAACTTGCCAGAGTTGAAGATGGTGGATATATCGAAGAAGGTACTCTTATATACAATTACTACTCTAGAAATATAGTGTTACTGTACATAGTATTGAATAAAATATAGTTTGGTATCATGTGAGAATCGAGACAAGGCAGAGCAGGCTTATGATATCAGTGGTTCAGGGTGAGGATGAGATTTTCGATACACCAAATGCTGTCATCGATGTGATAGACGCTACTCATTCTAGTGGAACAGTGGCACTCTATACTGGGAAAGTTTCTTTCGCTCATTTTAAAAGGTTCAACGTTGAGGCACTTTCTTGCCTCAGGTATGACTCACCGCCAATACCACCAGAGCCACCATTTTGCAGTTAGTGTCGTAGTTAACGACTCTTTTATGAACTTTTTCCACTATTAACATTTATTGATGCTGTTTTAGGCATATTTAAAGAGGATTTTCTCTCAAATTTCTCACACAATTGGTCCGTTTACAACTCTAAAGGGGTAAGTACGATTTTACACAAATATCTTAACAAAATTATAGGAATGGAGGTTTGAAAAGGATTTGATGGGAGAACCAAATGTAATTGCAAACACTTTAAGTTTGGGAGTTCAGGAGGAGATTGACCCTACGATTGCAGTGCTAAAAAACCATAAAAGTTGCACCTATGGAATATTTTCAGCTTCTGTTCTCATTCAGTCTGATTTTGGTACTGCTGGGCTTGTGTTCAGGTTCCATAATGCTGGAGAATTTGTCCTGCTTGAGATTTCGCCAAAGTACTCCGCATTAAAACAGATGCATCAGGGGACCTTTACCACAATCACTGAGACTAATCTGAGGGGAATATCACTCAACGAGTGGACTTCGTTGTCTGTGTCCTTCAACGACGACCTTATCACTGTTTCAATGGGTGGCACTTTCGGATCTGACTTGATTTTTTTAAACGTTAGGACGGTTCACGAACTTAAGCCTGGGGGATCAGTGGGACTTGCAAGCCTAAACTGTTCTGGCGTAGCCTTCTCCAACATTTCCCTTAAGCCAATTTATAAACATAATCAAGGGCTAATTACTGATAGTAGTAGTAAAGTGGATAATGAAGCTGAAGGGGTGAAAGAGGAGGGATCGAAGAAATGTTTAGAGGTGGATCGAAGATCAGAATGTGGAAAGATTTCACCAGAGAATCTAGAGGCGTGCGAGCAAAACTTTTGTAGTTTCTGTTGTCAGACTCATTACAATGATAAGGACGCACAATCGGTGTGTGAGGAACAGTGTTCAAAACAGAACGAAAAGGTTTTGATGATCCAAAAATATTTGGACCAGCTTTGGTTTAACTGTTCTGGGACTGAGTTTATAGAAAAGCATTGTAAGGATAAAGATTGCAAGGGTGAGTTAATCTGCTTATAAAATGTTGTAGCCCGGGTCTGTGAAATGTGTTGTCACTCCTTCAAACCTCGGGAAGAAATGTCAAAAAGTCTAACACAGATTGCAAAGAAGAAATGCAACAATTTGTGTTCATCTCTTTAATATAATAATGTGAAATATTAGTTATATTAAAATACAAAGGGCACTAGAGCCTTGTTGGTGTGTAATTGCGATCTTGGGAAGTTTTGGAAGTACCAAACTTTGTTGGTTTGGGCGAGTGAGGAGAGTTCAATTGTTACGAACACGAGACATAGTAACCTTAAAATGATGAGTTGTTAGAAACAAACATGTTCAGGTTACAGCAGAGCGATACGTAGATAAGAATTTCAGCCAAGTAATGGGGACATAGGACAAAGTTAAAAGGACCTCCCTTTGGGACCTTGTAGACCTTGGAACCAGATATGTCCGTTCTAAGTTCTGATAGTTTGACGTGACAGTAGAACTGAACATAAATTTATGGTGGCTGATTTACCTGTAAGCCCTGAGCAAACATGTTTAAAAATACACAAAATTTTGTTGGAGCCGAGTTGTTAGGGTTATTGACTGCGAATGCCGTTACTACATAATAACTAAAAATCATGTATTTATCAATACCTTAGTCCAAATAAATATGCCAAAATGTGCATTTTTGACGGCTTAGGTAGTCTGGTGAATAAAAATACTTGTTCGAAAAGTCGTCGCACTATGTGTGTGATAAACAACACTCTAAAGATGTTAAAGAACTCTCGATGTTCCTGTGTTTTTAGGAGTTAATTTAGTTAGAATCTCACCTTGTAGAACATATACCCGTTTGAAATTAGGCCTACGACATAAAATGTTGAGAATAGGCTCTTTGGTACGAGGGATTTGGAATAGTTATAGAGATTTGAGGTTGTTAGACGTTTTCCATACAGTGTGTAGGAAAATAATGTTTTGCTGATGCGAGTTAAAAGGAGAAGGAAGGTGGATAGTGCAAAGAATCCCCTTACTAGAAGGTCTGAATTGTATAATTCCTCAATTAAATCCATTAAGTATTTTTTTCACTAATTTAATAAATGTAGTGAATGGACACTACTTCCACTTTAAACCTCTAAATAATTTAAAATTATGTATTATATTTAAGAAACATTTTAGTGGGATAATCTACTGAAATGGATAATAAAAATTTCGATTTGACAAATAGGTGTTATGAAGCCCTTTTGGATTTGAAGTCCATATTCCCTTCTTGGAGTGATCTCCAAGGTAATTTCCATTATCACTGGAAAAAAATTTTAAATTCTAGTATTAATTTTAAAGATTCCGAAAATAAAGTACTAAAAACTTATTTAACCCTTCTTGAACCTCTTGTAAATTATGACCCAGAAGGATTAGAATCAAATGCTGCACTCGAATTAGTTAGAAACCTAGACAAATATCGCAAAAATGAAGATAAAGAATTTGAGCCTTATTTACTAGAGGAAGTTTTGAACAGGGATACACCCGCCATCAAACCTCCACAAAGGTTTCCAAGGGCTCCATCTGTTAAAAAGAAACCCCCACCTTCCCCTAAAATCGTTTTAAATGAGGAAGTTGGGACACCGCATACGTATGGAACTAGAAGATCGAAGTGGTTATCCGAAGCTGATGGCGATTCTGATAAGAAGCCAATGCTAGCCAAGTTTGGGATGGGAAGGCACCTCAAAAAAGGCTTCTTTTCGGATTATGTTTGGGAGTTTAACGATTTCGAGCAGAAGGTATTTTAATAAACTATATTTTAGTTTCAATTAATAATTATATTTTAGGATGATTCTTATGATTAACTTGTTTTTGATTTAACATTTCTCAAGATTATCTTAATTTATGTTATTAGTATAATGTTTTTGTTTTCATTTATATTCTTACACATTTCCTCTAAGATTCCATTGATCACATTTACACCCAACTCAGTTGCGATCATTTAAAATGTTCTCTAATTCTCGCATATATTTCCATTTAATTACAAATTTATCAAAAAGTACAATAGTTAGAGCAGATTTGGCTCATTTAAAGAATGGTTTTTCATACATTTTTTGTAGTAATCTTACGACGGAGAATATTGCACATTCCACCCATGTTCCTGTAAGAAAACAAAATGATACTGAACATTCATCACTTTATATGAACCCGCTGTGTATGCAAATGGATCAGCTGATATACACCTGCACTAATCATGACCAAGTGTTGAATCTCTTAGTCACCCATAGAGGTATTTTCAAAAATAACGAATAAATTATCATTAGGGGCAATGTATCTGCATAATCTTATTACAGTAATGAATACATTAAGACAGTTTGTGGAGATTGAACCTAAAAATAAGTATAAACCAGACTGTGATGAATTATTTCTGGGATATAATAATGTGTTCCGAAAAAAAGAACTCGCAGAAAAGTCCAATATTGACCTGTCAAACTTTTCAGAATCTGAAAAGGAAGTAATAAAGAAAGCACAATGGGAGATAATAAGACACTTTGAAGACCCAAAGAATGAAGAATATCTAACAACGTATCATCATAATAGAGATTTAAAGGACGCAATAATAAGAGATGAAAGGTATTGGTTAATTATAGATAAATTCATTGATATAGTATATAGTAATGGATTCATAGGTATGATTTGCTATTGCAAGATCTGTATATGAACAAGAACAAACTGGACATGGAATCAATTTGCAATGTTATCATAACACTTGATGCATTAGGACACCAATACTACAGACTTTATAACGGTTTACTCAAAAGACTTTTAGTTATTGATATATCATTCCCAAATAAAACTCCAGACTTTATTAATAAAGTCGGTCTTCTACTCCTGAAAACATGCCATTGCTTCGCCAAAAGCGGTTTCTATGAAATCCCACTATACAACAAAGTGGTAAATGAGTTGTTTAAGACCAATTTATTGAATATGCTAGTGGACCCGGAACATAGTAGATTACTGTCGTACATAATTAAGCTTTATGCCATTGTTAAAAGCTACGATTGTGGTATATTTTATGAAATATCTGATTCCATTAGCAAGGTTAAATTGTCACCCTCAGATACTACGTGGCTTTCAGTGGCCTTTTCAAACCATTTAAACTTTAATAAAACTCACGACCGAGTTCTTTACTATGTGGCGAAAAGAGTAAGCGAAGATCATAAATCATTCAGTACTCAAGAGCTTTGTATGTGCCTATCGTCGCTGACAAAAATGGGTCTGTATTTTAGCGAAGTATGGAATGTTTGCGCAAAAAGACTAATTAGCGAAATTGAAGTATCCATGTCAGGTTTTAATGATATTGACCTGGACATTAATACTCTATGCAGGGCTCTGTATGATATTGCAACAGTTGACAAATCTACAAATCTTATACATACCCTAATAGATAAGGCGTCTCTCTATTTAGAGGAACGGATTGACTCACTATGCGAGGAGTCATGCATAAATTTCGCAATTTCAGTCATTTCAACCCACTCGAATTCTGTAAACAAAAATGATGAAATAACTGCATATTTAAATGAAACTAATGAGGTGTACCCAACCTCACGGTACGGACAAATTAACTTAAATTATTACCTCCTCTCGTACGTGTGGAGAAGAATAGGCACAGACCTGTTCTGGGAAAAAGAACCCTTGAAAGTGTTTGCAATTTGGCTCTTTCACATGCTAGTGCTCCCGGAATTTAAACATAATATTCACAAACGGTGCATTCTTCCATGTAATTTGAATTTAGTTAGTCAGTAGTACATAGTTAACCAGCTTGACTTGGATTGAAATTTAGGTTTCCGGGAGTGGCTTTTAGTGTATTTTACGAGGAATGAGATCGAGGATGAAGTATGTAAAGTAATAAATGATTTATCTAGTAAATATAAAATATACTCAAAGTTCGATGCCTCAGAGTTCTTTAAACCCCTCTTACAGTCACCGGTCCCAGCTGATTTTATAGTGGTGGATGAAAACTTTGGGAATAAAGTCATAAATATTGTTGAATCCCCAATTAGAAATGACCCCAAAAGACCTAGTGGAATAAATGTTGTGATTAAGAGGATTTTTGAGAATTTTGGCCTGGAGTTTCATACTGTAGATTCCAATTTATGGCTGAGTCTTGAAGAACAGGAAAGAACAGAACTAATAGAGTCGATTATCACAAATGGAAGTTAATATGTACACTAATACTAGCTATATATATTTATATTAAAAAACATAATTGCATAATTTATTAAAATATTACTAGTACAACAGAGCTTTTTTTAGCTCCAGTTCAATGTCAAAGACGTACGAAACAGTGTCCCGTAACCTGAGATAGACAAGGCGCTTCAGTCCAAGATTTGAGTCGGAGTGGTAATGGTTCCTTCGGGATAATTTGTTTAAAAACTGGCCAAAGATTGAAGTTTTCTGGTTAGAGAATTTCGGTTGATTAGACCAGATGTTTGAGCTTCCCCAGGCCTCAATGTTCTTCCAGTACCAGACGAAAAAGGCTCTACCGCACGGCTCTATAAGCAGATTGTAGTAAAAAAGCGATATCGGCCATGCCTTAGAATTGTTATTGTACATGGTGTTACTAAAAGAGGGACGTCTGTACCAAGACAAGACAAGCTTGTAGGTGTCAATGAGGTCAACAAATTTTTCCTTCTTTTTAATCCAGTTCCCTTCACCGTTAACCAGTCCGATTACATAGGTCATCAAGTTATCGTGCCTTCTTGTGTTCTCGATACATGTGGAATCCGCTGCAGTCTCGGCAAATTCGTTATGGACTGACATGTTAACTATCCCAAAATTCTCCTTCAACTCGTCAGTATCTTCGTCAACGTCGTAGTTTACGCCGTTTGGCAGTTTCGGATCTGGTGATTTCTCCTCAGTTTGTTCATTTTCACCTCCAGTTGTTTTTTGTTTTTCGATATTGTCCCTGTTTGAGTTAAATTTGTCGAGCACGAAGACCTCCCATGGTAACAGTTGGAGTGGAATACTGAGAATTGAGTATAGATAGGAGTAAACGATGCAGGTAAAGGCCAGGAAGTTGAAAACTTTGGGATTATTCTTGTCGAGTGGTGCTTGTGTCGGAGCGCTTTTGAACTCAAAAAATATTTTACAAATCAGAGATAAAACTGAGTCAAACCTAGATAATACTTCTGAAATACTCAGACCTTTGTATCTAGATCTGATGCGATATAAATTTAGAGTTAGGTTGGCCTTTCCAAAAACTCTGTTTGTGAAAGACTTTAACAAAATCGGCTCAGTGTACTTAGAATAGCAATTATCTTCGACCAAAATGTAAGAGTAGATAAAGTCCAGCTCGTACACGAAATATGACAAATTCAAGTAACCGTCGATATTGAAATAGTTAAAATTATCAGAACTCTTGTCATTTTTAAAAATCAGCTCGTTGAACTTGGTTAAACAGGTGATAAAGTCGGACTTTGAGTCGATATTTAGTAGGCTTAAATACGGACCAGGCACACTGGAATGGTCTGGGCAATTCCTCAGACCAATAAATTTTACATTATTCAGCCCGTAAAGATATGTTAACAGAATCAAAGCTGTGGTCTTTGGTTCTATGGCGTGAACGAGTGAGTTATCTTGTGGAGGAATCTTGAAAATTGGTCTTGTGCGATCTATCAACTCTAGTTCTGACTGATAACTATAAAACAGCTGTTGGTAAAATACTACGAACTGATCATTTGAAAAAGTCTCGGGTCTTTTTGAGAATTCTAAGTTCTCCTCAGGTGATACCAAGGACTGGTTATAAAAGGCGTAGCTTTTTTGAGATGATCTTTTGGTATTCCATATGTGAAATAGAGTGTATGCGTCCAAATCTGTTCCACTAAATGCTTCGCTTATGGCATAACCTATGAAATACTTCTTATTAAACAAATCCAACAGATTTCCGTTCTGATTTGTGTTTTTCAAGAATGAACTGAGTTCATCGTCGAAGTTGCTGTTCGAATTATAGGATATATCGGACGAGGAGGCTGGACATTCATCTAATTTCTTCCTCGATTTAAAATTTACATCTGATCTAGTTTTTAATTCCTCCTTCAGATCAAGAAATAGTGTCTTTAATGACCTGGGATTCTCGGGTGTTGACGTTGAGTCAACGTTGCTCATTCTAAACCAGATGTATTTTTAATCATCCTAAAAGTGTGTAATTGTATGTTTTGAAATTATTAATAGGTGATTCTCATTTTAATTTAACTGAAAATTTTTTATAGTCAGATTAATACTTGGTTGTTTATACCTTCCCCATCCTGAGTCCATTTATTATGAATTAAAATGGAATTGTACCAATAATTTTAATATTTAAATTTTCTATAAATGGTAATTTGTCCTGCTGCAATTTGTAAAATAACTGTACTATCATCTTTCGAAATCAGAGAGTGAAACGATGGATATGTGCAATGAAGACACTTCTGACTGTTCAGAAGGAACAATGTCTGTTTTAGTTACAAATTTAGAGAACAAATTTAAAGTGAGAGACTATTTGCTGAACGAAGTGATCGAAGGTCTCCTAAAATTTTCAGACGTATCCAAAAGGATCAAGTCAATCAAAGTAATCCTAAATTCAGTCATAGCGAATTACGGAAGTTCATCAATTTATAATGATAGGAACCAGATTTTATGCAAGAATGATTTGGATCAAATTTTAAGCCTGGAATTACTGGAGGAGAAGGTGGCTAAACCACTAATCGCTGGAGAATACTATAACGAACTTTTGAAGGAATCAGTAAAATTACTTTTTGCTTCATCATCATATCTACCGCCCGAAATTTACGGCAAACTTTTTACAATTGAGCTCCTTATGACTTTAATATCAATTTCCGAAGTCGCCAGTACCGACATAAACTCTAATATGGAAGTGTGGACGTCATGTATTTCAACTATTAGAAATATTATTTGCCATTTTAACCTATCAAACGACCTGCTTAATAGGATAGTTAGTTGTTTTTTTAATATCGTTGATGAGTCGTCTGTCCAACTATGCAACGTAATTGTTGTCAAAATCTTGTTTAAATCAAATGAGTCAGATGATTTATCTCCTGGGACACTTCAGTCAAATTTATGCTTTACCATAAAGTTGAGTAGAAGGATTGTTGAGTATTTGGTTTCAGTGCTCCACAGAACCCAGGAAACTCAAATACTTTCAACTGCTTGTAGTACTCTGGTCACGATTTGCGAACATTCCTACGGAGTTGACTTATTTCTTGAGTCAGGAGGTCTGAAAAGGATAATTGAATTATCCCTGGTTGTTGCAAACAAGCACGAAGCACTAGTTGCATTGGAGAGTAAGTGCAACAAGAAGTCTGAAGTCTCACAAAAGCATATGGTTAGTTCGCCTAAATTAAATATAAACGTTGACCAAGCATTCAATGAACTTTCATTTGGAGCACTGTCTGTGATTAGTAAAATGGCGTTTACCTCAAACCACAACCAAATACTTTCATTAATAGAAAGTGACGTGCCAGACTCACTGGTAAGGCTATTGAATTGCCCGATCACGACATCGAAATGCAAGGCTAGAGCCTGTAACACTCTAGGAAACTTAGCGTGTGAAACTGACAGCGAAGTCCAGGCAATAATCGACTCTGACGCGCTGAAAACTTTAGTTGCTATTTTCCAAAATGATTTGGACCATACCGTGAGAGTCGAGTCGGCCTACGCAATTTGTGCCTGCCTTTCCAAAGCTAACCGGAAACAAATAGGATATATAATATCATGTAATTCTAAATCAAATCATCTAGGTATGTCAATATAATATTATACTCAGATATATATATATAATCCAGAAATACTAGTATCATGAAAATAAGTCTAATAGCCAAATCTAGATAAATAAAAGTTTTTCAATAATAATTTTTTGTTTTAGGTGATGGTACTTGTATGCAATTAATCTCAAACATGCTAGATTTCATAGTAAAATGTGATCCTTCAGATCAAAGCAGCATTAAGCTTTCTAAAGTTGTTTTAAACGGAGTCGAAAATATTTTAAGGGTCGGAGAACACGAGATCAAATCTTACAATTTAACTGAGAATCCGTATACAAGAATGTTTAGAGAAGCTGAGGTATTTTGTAGTCCAGTTACCTTCCACGCTTTTCCACAATATTTAATAATTTTTATTAGGGAGATGTCAAATTATCAAGAGTGTGTTTTTTTCCAGAGTATAATATCGCCAAAAAGGCTAGAATGCTAATGGATGAATTTTTCAAGTCCACCAGACCATGGAATATTGAAGTAGTACACTAATGGGGGCATCTTTTTTTTCTGTACTTCATAAATAATTCTTTGTATAGATTTTTATAATTTCTCATTCTAATTTAACATGTTTTAAAATTATTTATTCATATTATCTTGATCATAACTCATTTCTCTTAATCAGATCATTCAATATAAATTCATTCATTGTACAATATTTTGAATCACTCTACACATTTGAGTTTTTTGCTCATGAATACACTTTAAATCTTTCAATAACAAATAAATTGTAAAATAATATCTTGATGCTTCCCAAAATAGTAAATGGAAGGAATCTCCCCTTCTTCAGGGGTAGAATCCACGTTCTAAATGTTCTCTCGCTACCCATTCTCGCAGTCTCCGTGGTTAAAAATCACGATGAAAAACAAATTATAGTCGCATATTTTATATTTTTCGCTTGCTGTTTATTTAATGTTTTCGCCAGTTCAATCCTACACCTCAAAAAGTGGGATACGTCAAGAGATTCCTTGTTCAAAAGACTAGACTATGCAGGTACTAAACTATATAAATAAAAAAATAACTAATATAAATTTGTTTTAGGGATTTTTCTAGTGATAGGAAGCTCTGCGTTCCCAGCATTTCTGTACTATATGAAAAATGATTCGACAATGTTATTTATATCATTAATTCACTGGCTTGTCATATTTGGCGGTTTGTTGTTATATAAATAAGAATTTTTAGGTGTTTTCGGATCATTGATATTTAATTTTATCAACACAACAAAATCGTTTCGATCTATTATATACCCGTTCTTCGGGGCTCCATACGTTTATCTGGAATATAAATTTATAGCAAACGGTCAATATTATTCAGCAGTAATGGGATTCTTGACCGCGTTTTTTTACATAACAGGATCGGTTTTCTACGCTAAAGATAGTCCGAACTTGGTTCCTGGAATTTTCGAATCTCATGAGCTGTTTCATGTTTTCTGCTGGCTGGCATTTTTGGCATCGTTCTTTCTCAATTTTCAATTAACGAAGCTGAGTCCATGAAGGCCATTTACACGCAAATAATGTAGTTCTATCTATTTCTATGTTTATATAAACTGGGGTTGTTTGAATAACTGAAATTATTCAACTATAGGATATATCATGAATGAACGCGTATATATTGATGACTCATCTAGGTGTACTTGAACATTAACTCTTATTGGAGAACAAAAAGGATAAATTGATTGAAACCTGAGAGAATATACACAGTTTTACTCCCCATAGATTCAAACAGAAATTCCCCTTAAACAACAAAATACATTCAAGAGATGTATTTTCTTAGCACTCATAATGGACAATATGATTGAATAATTCAATCTTGTACTGTATTTCTCAAAATGATTCGAGAATGTACAGAGTGGTTGAACAAGAAATTCTCAAGTTTTGAATCTCCGAGGAAAAAGGTCCCATTCCTCAGAGGGCGAGTATACATATTTAACCTTTTAGTTATTTTATACGGAAGTTGCAAAATTTATGGCAAAAAGACCCACACTTGGTTTAAACTCGGAATATACATTTCATTCTTTTGCTCGGCTTGCAATACTTTGGTGACGGCGTTCTATCATAATAGGGATTTGAGTATCGAGCAAAGAAGCATTATTAAAAGAGTTGATTATGCAGGTTTGCAACCTCAATTTTATGTTTTTCAGTTATTTTCATGTGGATTCTAACATGCTACCTCCCTGTGTACTTAAGTCTTATAAAGAACGATTTCTCTGTTTTTTATACGTTAGGGCTCTGGGGAGTCGGTCTTTTCTGTAAGTTATTCATTTCTCATTTTTTCAGTGATCTTTCAGTGCCTCATATACGATTTTTGTGGGATGCCGAAATGGGTTAGAGTGATAGCATTCACTTGTTTTGGCTTTATGAATCATTATCTAACTGTAGCTTTGTACAAATCGGGGGAATTTTCAGTTTTATGGGACCTTATATATTCAGCCACCCTTTATTTATTAGGTGGTTTATGCTACGGAGCAAAATTCCCGAATCTCATCCCAAGAATCTTCGAACATCATGAATTTATGCATTTAGTAATGATTATAGCAAATTTGATTTCTATGCGTTGTAATATAAAGGTTATGTAGACCATTCAATTATACACATTCTCATTTAATTAAAACCTTTTAAAAGAACCCATAACATTTTAAATATCGTAAATTTTAATATCATTCAACCTCTTTCAAGCATCTCTATAAGTTATTTAGTTTTAGTCACATTGTACTTGAATTAATAGTTGGTTTGGTTTATATTAACTTAAAGATCTTAAGGGTGAAAATATCTTGGAAATCTCTGGTAGAAAAATGAAACTGATAATTGAAACCAATTTAATGAGTAAATTAAAGAAAAAACTTGAAATTTTGTCAACAAATAAATAATTCCATCAGAAATATTAAGATTAATTTTCATTCTCTATTAATTAGATGATAGAAACAGTGAATATTGTGGTCGATTGATTCCTTGAAATTTTTTTTAAAGATTTCATAAGATCTATTTAAAATCTTGAGCTTAAAAAAATAGTTTTTGGATTTTCATGAAATTCATGAATATTCATGTATTTTTGTAATGTGATTTGGCTAAAATAGTGGAGTAAATTAATTGCCTGAAAATATGAAAGCCAAATTTTTTTAAAAAAATCAGTTAAGAGGATTTATTTGATAACCTTGAAATAATTAAAATTTAAAAATTATAATCATTTAAATTATTGAAAAATAATCTAAATGTGAATAAAAAGTAATATGCTAATCAGAAACATATTTAGGTACCTGACAAGAAAGATAGAAGATTAAATTTAGAAATTAATAAATATAATTATTAAATAAATTTGAAGAGTAAAATATGAAAATTGTGTACATTAAAATATAACGAATTAAGAATAGTAAGTTTCTGGATTTTTGTGATATTTTACACCCTAAACTTATGTTTCTGAAGATAAACGCAAGTAATATGGTAAAACTAAAAATAAGTCTTAAAAACGTCACTAATTTTTGATATTTTCCCCATAGTGGCTGTTTGTTTTGTGTATGTGTCCGTATTTTGTCGTTTAGATCCAACACATAAATTTAGTAAAATTCCATACTATTATTTCAAACCTTTTGTAAACTATTATAAACGTAATTTTGACCCTTTTTAATTTTATTTTCGGTGCAAACTATAAGTTTCTGAATAAAAATTCCAAAAATATGATTTCTCTAATTTGATTAATCAGGTTATTATAAATAATTAAAAATGTTAGAACCCGAAAAGGTAGTAGAGAAGGAACAATTGAGAAAAGATAGGGGAAAAGTTCCACTCCTCAGAGGTAAGATAAACATTGTTTTCTTTCTGGTGTTCCCGCTTGTGTCATACCTGTTTGTAAAATACGATATTGTTTTGGATAAATTGGCGTTTATCATATTTCTGACATGCGCAGCATTCAATTATCTATCAAGCATCATACTCCACTGCAAAATCTGGGACCAGGAACTCTACTCAATACTAAGGAAGATAGACTACGCAGGTAAGAGGTGTAATGATTTAAGTATTTAGGAATATTTCTAATGATCGGTGGGTGCGGTTTGCCGGCATACACTGTGTTGATGAGCGATAATTCCGTAATAATTTGTGCAGTCTTCCATTACATAGTCCTTTTCATAGGTATTTTTTAGTTTAAATAAAATTTTTAGGAGTCTTCTCGTCCCTGATTTACAACTTCTGCTATACCTCAAAGCCTACTAGGTCTATTGTTTATGTGTTATCATCATTACCATATTTTTTTGTATCATATCAAATTCTGTTCAAACTCAAGAGTACTCAAGTTTTCCTATTTTTACTTTTGGGCGGTACCTTCTATTTAATGGGAGCAACTGTTTACGGTTCGAAATTTCCGAACCTGGTGCCTGGGGTGTTCGAATATCACGAGCTCTTCCACGTGTTTTGTATATTAGGATTCACATCTGTATCGATATCACACTTTTTACTCTTCAAAAGTGGTGGCCCTAATCTGTTCAATAAATTTATACAGGCAAAAGTACAACACATGCAGACTTGAATTCAAGCACTGGTGGTTATCAAATTTAATGTAATAAAAGTTATATATTTTAATTAAATGTGTTGAAAGTAGTTTGGTTTTAGGAAAAGCATAATTTAATCCCTGGAATTTTTGGATCTCTTGAACTGGCTCATTCCCTGAACCCCGAAGGTTCAGTGGTTGTATTCTATTCTCACATAAGAATATGAATTATAAAGAATAATTTACTACTTAAAATGAATCTAAGAATTCATATTAGGTATTATAATTTACACAGCAAGGATACTTGCAATGGTATATGCAGTGGTTCCTCTTTTGAGGAATCGGGACGTTTTGAACGCTCCTATTCATGCCACAAGCTGATTGTCTAATAAAGGGCTCTTCATTCATCCCCCTCTCAGGTGCAGTGTTCTTGACAGTGATGTTAGGAGGAGGGTTCTGAACGTAAATAGGCTGAGGAGGGTCGTTTTTAACAATAACGTTAGGAGGAGGCTGTTGTACAATAATGGGAGGCCTAGATCTATTCCTGACAACCACAGTCTGCGGCTTCTGAACGACAACGGAAGGAGGATTCTGCCTATTGTTCACATAATATATCTCGTTTTCATTTCTAATCTGTTTTTCAACTACATTAATTTTCCCATTGCAATCTGGACACCTAGCCACCCTTCTAACAGAATTATAAACGTTTAAATTGTGAGGACATAAGTGATTACAACTGTTTTTTGGAGTGTGCTCCCACAAAACATTAATCACATCATTATTTGAGCAACAGTTGTTATCATTTTGTAAAAGGTGCATATTTGGAGAATTCATTGAACAGGATCTTTGACAACTTCCAACACAACCCCGAGTCCGTTCCCTAACAGGATTGCCCATTTGAATCCAACCTTCAAACTCTATCTCAGAACCTTCCTCATCATTTGGGACAATTCTATGACAAGGTGTGTGTGATTGTCCATTACACAAGTTCTCCCTACTTTGTAAATAAGATACCATCTTAAAATATTAACATATAATTTTTATTGAAAAAATTCTCGTGAACCATTGGTGTTATTAACACATAAGTGATTCACGCATGCTATTAAATCGAGTCCAAAGATCTTTTCAGGCATATATACGTGTAAAAATAGTTTATTTCTGGAATTTCCTCAACAACCTCCTCATCTTCAAAATTCGCTAGTAAATCCACTCCCTGCTTCCTCATTTTTACAACCTCAACCTTCCACACATCATTCTAAATAACTTAATTTTACAATTAACATACGTTGAAGTAGATTAATCTTTCCTCTGGGTTCCCTCCAGAAATTACTATTAAATAACCTTCCACTCTAAATTTCCATTTCATATAAAATATTCAAATTAGTTAAATTTTTCTGTATATTTTATAACTTTAGCTAAAAATATCTATGAGATAAACTTTAAGCAGGTGTAAAAGTTTTCTAAAAGTTTTTGGACCTTTTCCTGGTAATTTTCATGGCACTAGAAAAAAATGAATAAATGATAGCAACCAGAATGGAATCCAAACACCCCTTGTCAATAATAAAGTCGAAAAAGTTTTCAGAAAATTTCGTATCAATATCAAGAGCGTCGAGAAGAATATCTAAACAAGAGTATGATTTCAGTAGTTTACAGGTGAGATGAGGGTATTTCTTTTTCATCAAGTTAATACAAACTTCAGAAAAATCAGCATTTATGACAGATTCAACTCCAGAATTAAATAAATCGATTCCTAGACCTAAAGTAAATAATGTGTAGGTATAATTTTCTAACTTGATGAACCACAACCGATGTGTAGAACCCTAGAATCAACCTTTATTTCCAAAGGAATGTTCTTTGATATATCAACCCATGAGTCATACCATTCAATATGTTCATCATCTCTAAAATTGTGAGTATCGTTTATTTCTGAACCATTCTTACCCGTCATAATATGCGTTCCAATAGTTAGAGTCAAAATACTGAATAAATAATTTAAAAATATTAAACATACCATGTTCATATTTTTGTTTTGCTTTAGTGTAAATATAAAATGTTTTTTTCGTAAAAATTCCTGGAAATGTTTTCTTTCCGGATTCCATCAATTTTCCTCATTTATCGCAGAAATATCGGTTGTATAGTACGTCAAAGTAATTTAAAAGTCGATAAAAATCATGAAACTCCAGCAGATATCGCTAAATATATAGGTTGGATTATATATTAATCATCTCGACATTAACTTACATTTATATGTAGAGAAATGTTCCAGATTACACTCTGAAAATAAGAATGTGGATTACGAAAGATGTAAAAAACTGGTAGATTCTGCTCTTAGCAGGATAAACCAGTTCACTGTGTCGGAAGTGAGAACAATAGCATATAACATAACTGAGATATTCCCAGACAATAAGAACCCTAATTGGTCCAACACAATCTCAAACTTTATATCTAAAAGATCTTATATGATGCCAGTTTACTACTTATACCCATTAATTAACAGTATTTCACTAAATTGTGTAGTTTGTTTCAGGCGTATGTAAGATGGGAATGAAGGAGACCAATTTTTACAATAAAGTATTGCCAATTGCGCTTGAAAGAATAGATGAAGCAAATAGCATAGACTTGGCAACAATCGCTCAGACTCTGGTTTTACTCAAGAACCTAAAGATCACTGTGGACTCGAACTTGGTAAAGAGTATCATGAACAGTGTCTCTAAAATGTGCTTAACTGATAGAATCATCTCTGAAATTTCAGCAACAAACTCAGTTTTAATTCTATACTCCTTTGCTAAATTGAACATTTTCGATGAGGTCCTGTTTCCTAGGTTATTGGAACTAATTAAGGATATAAATAAAGAAAATTTTGAGCCTCACCTGATACCACTGGTGTTGTATGTTTTGTCGATATTTAAAATTAATGACTTATCTTGTCTCTCAGTAATCTTTGAGTATATCACTGAGTACTCACATTTGATGAAGCATGAAAACTTATCCAACTGTCTAAGCTCAATGGCAAGACTTAACATTAGAAACTACTCAGTCATAAGAGGTTTGGAATATTAATAATTCTTTCTTTTAGAACTTGTTCAAAACATAAAGAAACTTTTGCCCTCAATAAGGGTACGTGAACTTGGTGAGTAGTTTTATAATCTAATTGACTCTAGCGAATGTTATGTGGAGCTTGTCAAAGCTAAAATATGACCATTCTGACTTTATTAACGACTGCTTCAACAGGGTCAAGGAGTACGATTATATTGATCCAATGTCCCATGCTCAGATATTTGAGACAATAAAGAGATGTAATTTTAACAAGAAAGGTATTGTTGACATTTTATCATTTGTTCAGATATTGTGGATCATCTTTTGAGGAAATATATACCTATAATGAGGGAATCACCAACTCAAGTCATCACTCAAGTTGCTTGGTATCATTATACAGACAAATATTTGTGTGGATTTATATATATAATTGGTTTAGGTGCTGTTATGTTCTTAATTTAGATAAATATAATCTGATTGAGGACTCCTTGGAAGAGCTGTCAAGACGTGAATTGAACAAGGTGGAGCTTAAGTATGTAAATTTATTGTCAAAGTAAGTTTCTTGTATTTATAGTAAAAAATGTATTTTTCAGCTCAATAAACTCTATTTTTTAGATCATTCTCCCATTGTGGTGAAGAACAAAGTAGTGTACAGTAATCCGACACCAGTTAATATTTTTAAAATGTGTACTAGTATATATTATGTTTCCATATTATAGCTTTAAAGGAGATGTAAATAGTTGTGTGACCAGGGTCCGATTCTCGCCTCAGCCAGGTGATTCCCTGGCCGTTGCCGTAGATTCCTCTGGATATATCAGGATGATGGACCTGAAAGCACAGAAAAGCTCAAACTATAAGTACTTGGAGAATATTTTCATGGAAAATGACGTGAATCTGCCACATTTATGCGACTTCTCATTCAGTAATTCAGGAAGATGCGTATACGTCTCCTCATCAGACGGTTTCGTAACAATAAGCGCACTAAACATGGTTGGAAAGCATTTAAATAAGGACAACAATCTGTTAACAATTCATGATACATATATAGGAGGCACTTTTTGTGTTTATCCTACTCCAGAATACGATTTTATGATATACACGGGAGGAGGAGACGGCTTCCTGAGGCTCTGGGACCTTAGACTAATGTCTACAAACAATAAATACAACTCTCAGAGAAATTCACCTGAAATTAAGGCCTGGAACAAGCCTTTGGTTTCACTCTGGGCCCATGTTGCTCCTCTATCCTCAATGAGCTTGAATGTCCCAGGAAAGATAATAACCTGCGGGTTCAACGAAAATATAAGGGTCTGGGACTCTAATTCTCTAGTTCCGATCCAGACTATAGACGGAGGATGTGGTGAAATGGGCGTTTGGGACCTGATTGTGGACGATAAAAGCTCAAAGATGGCGACTGTTGGAGACTCGAGTGTTCTCAGCACATTCGAGTATGAATGTGACGAGGAAAACTTTGTGTGTAAGAATCATAGGAAAATTATGTATGAAAATTATGTAAATGACAGTAATCTTGACTTTCTGAGCGACGATCAGATCTTATTTATGAATTGGAGGAGAATCTGCCAATATGGTAACAATTTGGTGATTCCAAGCCTAAACACCGTAAATTCTGTGAAAGCTTTTATTTTAGATATCTCTTCTGGTAATATTATTGATAATTTGTCATGCCAGTCTGAACCTGGATCAAATAACCAGAACATCTCTTCCGCTGATGTACACCCAAACCCAGATGTAGGGCTTATTCTTTCTGGAGGTTTGCTTTTTCTTATCTTTACTTATATATAAATTTTATTTATGACTAATATTTTGTTTAAAATTTTAAATAAACTGAAATTTTGAAACAAATGTATACTTAGGTTCCATCATGAACGGAATGTGTACTGTGTGGCTGGATAAGGTCAGAATGTAAAATAATTAGTTTAAAATGCAAGATTCAGTCGTGATAGATAGTTTGAAGAAACTTCAGAACAAAGGATCGGATTTATCTGACGAATTTAACTCTAAATTATCGGAGTTATACAAGTGGTATAATGACCAATTGAACCTAATTTCCGATGATATGTTACACATTTTAAATAATCCTCAAACATCATGTAAAACTCTGGTAAATAATGAGGAAACTGTGGTTGTTTCTGATAATGGTCGAGAATTAAGGTCTAGAGAGCCCACAAACGAGTTTGAGCTCAGCCTTGAGAAACTAAACTTGGATGATAAAGTTATAAATATTGATAATCCTGAACATGCTACCAGAAGTTGGCCGAAATTCTGGCTACATGCTTTGCTCGGCTCCAAATCAACGCGTTTTTGGATCTGTGAGAAGGATTTTGACATTTTGCAATACTTAAACGATATCAGGGTTGAGGTTTTCGACTCGAACGAAAAGGTTGAGTCCTTTGAAATTTCATTCTATTTCAACGAAAACCCTTACTTCTCAAACTCAAAGCTGTGGAGGAGCTTTGAATTTGACAACAACTACATCACCTCAGAATCCAGTGAGATTTATTGGACTTCAGAAGTATGTGTACTTGGTTAATTATTAATTTAGGTCATTGATGACACGTATTTTGGATTCTTTAGCTTTTTTAACACACTGGTATTTTTACAAATCAACACATTTGATTATTAGATTGAATATGAGGACTTGAAGTTTGCAATTTGTATAAAGGACAAGATAAGGAGGAATCCACTCAAGTACGTCCTGAGGTATCAGGCACAATTGACTGATGGTGAGGAACAAGAGTCCGATTCAGAAGATGAAGAATATAGTAGTACCAAGACAGGATCGAGATATCCATTCTCCTGGCTGTTTAACAAATAATATCATCACAATTTATAAACATTTGATTTTCAATATTTACATGTACTATAGTAAAGTATAGATACTTATAGGACAAATTCCAAATTTTTAGGTGACCGTCCCTACCACCGGAGACTAGGAGGTTGTCTTCCTTTAAAACGAGCTCACGGACGTTTTTTTCCACATCTTTTTTAAGTTTTCCCGTGGAGTTTAATAGCTCAGGGTTTGAAAAGGACAGGGTGGTAATAACACCCTGGTGGGCAGACTCTACCAGAACCTCGCAGGACTCTGAAGTGCTATTAATGGGCCAGAATAGGATATCGCCTGAGGAACAGCCAGAAATGATAAATTTCTCAAAAGGGTCAAAAACACAGTTAACTTTGTAGTTGTCGTAGGTTTGCCCCTTGTAAGAGGCCAGAACGGTGCCGTTATCCACTAGTTTTATTGTGTCGTCCAGGGAGGCAAAAATGTAACAGTCCGGTACTCCAGTTAGCATTGAGAACCTAAGTGGAATTAAGGAGTAAGAAACATACGAAATTACGGAGTGAGTGAAAGCGTCGTCCTTCAAAACGCCCTTACGAAGATCGTAGTGACGGACATGGCCGTCCATTGATGAGGCTGAAATCGTAGAATTCCGCTCATTTACGCAAGATATTGTATCCTTTGCGTCTGGAAAGGTCTGAACTGGGTTTTTTGACCTATTGTCCCACACTTTTACCATTTTATCTTCACTTCCAGTTACAAGAAGATCATTCCTCCAAACATAATTACAACAGCAAATCTTCCCTAAGAGGAATAATAAACAAAAAGGTTTGAATTTAGTTCTTACCTCCATGGTTATACTTTCTTATGATCTTGGCCTCCAGAGTATCCCAGAGAAAGGCTGAGTGCTCAGCGCCTACTGATACAAAGTTTTTATTATCTTCTCTGAGGCACACATCGTTGACCTCGTAATTGTGAGGTCCTAATAAAAGTTCTTTAATCAAATGTATAAAATACCGAAAAACTTCTTTATGTGTAGCTTTTTAGATGGATTCCATAATCTTACTGTCCTGTCATTCCCAGCAGTCATACAATAGACTCCAGTGGAGTCGAATTTAATACTATTTATGCATCCTAAATTATTTAAATTGGTATTAGTGGGATCAAACCTCTATGTTCGTTTAGTGAGCCTAATAAAGTGAGAGAGATACTCATTACATTTTGTAATAAAATTTAGTAAAATACAAATATATAAAAACAAAAAATATGTTACAGGTTAAAATTAGTTAATTTTGAATTGAGATGGACTTAGGTTGGAATAGTCATTAAGAATTTTGGCATAACTATGTAGTGCCTCCACAATGTCGTTGTCGGACTCTTCTCTGGCCCTCGACTCCATCACCAATCCATTGTTTATACTCGAGAATTCATCCAGAATTTTGGATTTAAGTTTCTTGTCAGATTCCTGTTTAAATTTCTTCAAATCTGAAAGTTCATTCTTCAAATTATGATAGGCGGAATTGATCTTTTCCAACTCCTCATTTATTGAAGAGTCTGTTTTGAGCTCAATTTCAGAAAGACTTTTTAATATTTGCTCTTCTCTCTCTTGTCTGGAGAGTTTTTCCTCCTCAAAGCATTTCTAAATAGAAATTTTAATCAGATTTGATACCTGAAGATTTGACAGCGTTTTTTCCAGTAGTATGCAATTGGACTCTATTGTAGTCGAAAATTTAGACTCGTTCTCGTTAACGTAGCTTTGGATGTTGTCAATTCTATCTGACAACGACTGAATAACATTATCCAGTTGGTCTAGTTTCTGCATAAACAAGTTTTCCACCTTGTTTTGGACAGAATTAATTTGACTTTCGAAAATCTGGAAAACATATTTTTGTACAAACTTACTCCGTGAAGGGCTTTAATCGTCTCCATTCGCCTTTTAGATTCCAGAGTAATAGCATTTTGTAATTTAGTTAATGATTCATTTATGTTTAATAGTCTTGATTCTTCAGCCTGCCTCCTCTGTCGAGACTGGATTTCCATTTGGCGTTCAAATCCAAGTAGTTTGTCATTTAGTATCAAAAGTTTAGACCTAGTTCCCGTGTTAAATCTAGGGTCATAAGTCTCTGGTTTTTCAAGCAATTCATTAACCACTAAAAATCTATAAACTATATTTATATACCTGGATATGGCGATTTTATTTCCGGTTTCACAGAACCATCAACGGATCCGGAAAATGAAAAAAATGATGAACCCGCTGTTCTAGAGTGTTTCATTAGCTTTTTAATAAGGAGATCGTCTTTCAAATCGACCAAATTGCAATTTTTTTGATTCGTTTGCATGTCTGCAAATTCTTCGTTATTTTGCGATACTACTAATTCAGAACCGGAATTTTTAAGGACTTCCGTCATTTTAAATTAAATATTATGTGCAAGATTCAAAATGTGTATGAGTGATAGTTGTTTTAAACTTTGGTTTACGTACTCAAGAATTAAACCAACACATCTCATGGTGTGTAGAGTTGAAATAATATATAAAATACAAAATTGAGAATATTTTACGAGTATACAAATTTAAATTTTGTAATTAGGATTTGAGAGCTATTTAACAGGAATTGGGAATAATCTTATTTTATCCCATGTTTTATCTCAAATTTCATGTATATTAATATCCACTATTTTAGGATATTCTTCATTTAATGTATACATGTTCTTCCAAATATAGTCAAGTGCATTGTCATTACAATATTATTTATTATGGTGTAGCCCTAGGATTCGATTCCTCAAATTTCTCTTGATTTTTTCCAGCAAATCTTTTTAAACTAATTATAATTTAATTATTTACTTTCTTCTAAAAAATAAATTTACAAATATATGACTTCAGAATCCCTTTCTAGTTTAATATCATCTTAATAAATTAAAATACAATAAATCTCTATATTTTTAATATATAAAAGTGAATAAATTTATTAATATGAATATATATGTAAATTGAGAAATATATTAAGCTTAGTGTATTAATTTCAGAATTCTGTATGGTATTTATGGATAGAGTCCATTTAGTGTACTGTCATTGGGTATAGTACATGTTTCAGAATGATCATTTGATTGTGTATTGTCCTCAGTTTCTAATTGTGAATGTTCTTCATTTGTTGGCTCCTGTGATAAATTGCCCATCGGTGTAGAAAATGATTCTTGTTCATGAATTTCCTCTTCGTTTTGTTGTTCCTGGGTTCCGGGAGTTATTTCTTGTTGTTCCTCCGGTTGAATTGATGTTGGAATTAAACTATCTGTTTGATCCTGTGTTTCTGATTGCGATTGTTCTGAATTTGCCACTGGATGTGATAAGTTACTCTCTTCTGTGGAAGCACTTGTTTCACCAGTTCCTTTGGTTGGTTCTGTTTCGGATGGTGGAGTAATAGGGAATACACTTAGTTGATAGTCATCTGTAGAAGTTTCTGATTGCTCATCTGCTTGTGAATTTTCTTGTAATTGTGTATCAAGATGTTCATGAAGAGTGTTTAAAAGATAAAAGGAATTTTTGATATGTTCTTCAATATCTGGGCAGGGAACTGTGACATAAGGCCCATCTGATTGAGTGAGCTTAACAATATGCGAAAATAATACATTATTGATTTTATATTTATAATTTAAAATTGCATAACAAAAACTTTCATTTTCATCAGATTCCCTTTCCCAAATAATATGATCATCATAAACAACCATTTCTACGGAAAAAAAGTACCCAGGATAATATACCCAAAATTCCGCATCCTCATATACATGTTTTTCTACAACAAAAAATGAATGGTCAGATTGAGGATTGACATTTAAAACCAGTGGGTTGGTGTAGTTTCTACAAAGAACAAGATTAGAAAATAGGAGAGAAATAATTATAAAGAGTTTGAAACATTTGATACCTACCACCTTTATGTTACCATTATTTAAGATTAACTCAAATATGGAATATACTAGAAAAACTAAAACATAAGTATGGGGAAATTAAAACTAAAATAATAATAAATAATCAACTCGAATGTACTTTAATTATAAGATTTCTTCATTTAAAAATCATTACCTTTATTTCTTGACCAGAAGCTTAAAATTTCTCATTAGTTATATTACTTTTCCTATGTTCCCTTTATTGTATCCTAGTTTCTAACTCATTTTATTTTAACAATGAACTTAATGATATCGTTTTTTTTGACAGTATAATTCCATTGAAAATGCTCTGGAAAGAATGTTTTCATTTTTAAGATTTATTCTTAATTTATTTTTTCATAGATACTGTTTATTCCATTCCATAATTTTTAGTTTATTCTACTTTTCACATATATTTATATTTGTCTCAGATTTGTACTAGTTATCTAACACAACGAGTATAATGATATCTAAAGTAATAATGCGTGTGTTAAAATATTATTTTTAAAATGTTAAATTAAAATCATCTTGATTGTGTTAAAGATAAACTACACTTTCTACTTGGGATCATTGTCCCTCAGCTGTAGAAACCCTTGTTCCATTATTTGATACTGTTGGTGATTGTTGTGTTCCATTATTTGATACTGTTGGTGATTGTTGTGTTCCATTATTTGATACTATTGGTGATTGTTGTGTTTGTGGTTGATTATCTGTTCCTAAAAGATTGATGTTAAATATTTCTGCGAGAAGTTGAAAAAATTCCAGTTGATCTTCTGATATTGTTTCACTATCTTCATGGGCCAACTTTAAACTTTTATAAGTCGATTTTATCTCTTTTTTGAGGTCTGGACAGTTAATTATATTCTCTCCATTATTCCTGGAAACGAGAACGACATTAGCAAACAGTGCATTTTGGCCTTTATAAGTGTAGTTAGCTATAACATAACAAAAAGAAGAGTTTATATTATGTCGCCAACTCCAAATAATTTCGCGGTAATAAACAACATGTGAAACTCGATAAGTGTAGGCTGGATAATATACATAAAAAACTGCGTCCTTGTATTTATAAGCTTCTTTAATAAAATATGGATTATTTGCTGTAGGATGAATATCTAGAACTCTAACATTACTATATCGTCGAGATTCAGCAACATTGAAAGATAAAAGGAAAATTGATATGCAAGCTATGTTAAGGCGGATACCCACCACCTTTATATGGGCATTTTAGGGGCATATGTAATATACCTATTCATCATGTAAATGTAATATACATATATGGGGAAACCATTAGTAAAGTGAGAGTGAATAGTCCACTTATTTGTTCTCAAATTTGTAGTATAATTAACCTAATTTCCCGACTTCATTTCCCCTATGTATCTTAATGTTTCTCATTAATTTACATCATTACTTTGGTCCTATTCATATTTTATCCCAATTTCTAACTTCTGAATTTGTTGTTGAATAGTCAATAATGAAACCCGTAATGACTATTTTATAATGAACATACAAGTTAATACAGGCGTTTATTTACCTATTGAGAATTAACGATTTATCTACTTGTATATACTCATTAGCTAGATTTATGTATTATATTTAATAAACAACCCAAATTTATTGTTTTTATAGCCTAAACTCTTGCATGTAGTATCTGTTTATGAATAATTATACAGTTAAAATATTAATCTCAGTGTTAAGTCTCAGTAGTAGTCTGGGTGGTTAGGTTACAAAGGTTAGTCTCTTGACTAACTTCTTATTAAAATATCATCTCTCTGTTGTGATCCTCTAGTTGTTTGACCTCCTATTGGTTCCGATTGAAAATTTCTTCTAAGATCATTTCATACAGCTTCTGCAACAGAGTTTTCTATATTATCAACACGACGCCTAATTGATTCATTTACTTCATCAAACATTCTTTGATTCCTTTCTGTCAAGACTCTTTGGAATATATTGACCAGGGCAGCTTCAAAATCACTCACTAGCTGTTGATAAGTGTATCTTATTTGTTCATCAAGATCGGGACATCGAGGTGGAATCCCACTCCAAGGATTTAACTTAGAAACGTCAACTATGTTATAAAACATAAAAGGTCTCCCCCTGTATCTATAATTTACTATTGCATAACAGAATGTAGATTCCGGTTTCTTATCCCAGTCCCAAAGTGTGTTGAGGTCATAAACTACTCGATGAACCCTATAAGAATAGGCAGAATAAAATACATGAAACGTTGCGTCTTCATAAGAATATTCTTCATGAACAAAACCAGAGTGATCTCTAGAGAGATTGATGTTTAAAACCACCGAATCTAGTGGTTTAGAAGATCTTACAAATTTCGAACATATGTAGATAGCTAATACATAGATGTTAAAAATCCTTATTACCACCAACTTTATATAGGCATTTAAGGTGCCGGTTTAAATTGCAAGCGGTACTCAAAGGTATAATATATGTATGGGGGAATCTTTAGAGAAATATATACAAAAAATTGACCTCTAAATAGTTAAAAAAACTCTACTATATATAATCAAGTTTATATAATTGTTTTATTACATTTAAGTGGATATGAGCAAAGATTAACAATACCAGTTCCTAGTGTTAATTAGTAATAATCCTTGTAGTGATTTAACTCCTTTTTACAGCGATCTGACACATTTTTCCTTATTTGACCCATTCTGTCTGAAACCCTTTTAATGATTTCTGAACTAGTGGTCTTGAGCTCAGAATCTACGTATCTCAGAATACCCATACTTTCCACCACCTCTAGAGGATTTGAAGCAACATTGATGAGCCTGGAATCGCTATACTTTCCAACCGCCACAATATCAATTCCATAGTTCTAAAACAACTTTAAGAAGTAAAAATTACCTTGATAAAATCCTTAGTGATTTTATAAGGAGCACCTAAAATAACGTCGTCAGTATACTTCATGGCTGAAACTACTAGACATCTGTCAAGCATGTTTGTGAATGGAAATGGTGAGCCTTTAATAGTTCTAACCGTTTGATTGTCATAGATTCCAACAATGAGATAATCTCCCAACGCTCTTGCTTTCTTTAGGAACCTCACATGCCCATTATGAAATAAGTCGAAACTTCCATCTACATATACTACTGTGGCATCTTTTGGTCTTTCTCTATTAGGTATGAATTTTGAAAGTAGATTTAAATTTAATCTACACCTCGGGTATGAAACGTGATGTTCATAAGTTCTTGTAGTTTCAACCTCTGTTAAACCTTCGTTCAACAAATCATTCTCGTTCTTCAGAAGATCAGCCTCAAAATCTGATGGAACTGACTTATGATTACCATTTGTTAAATGTAAAAATCTTTCATACTCCAATGATTCTATTAATCTTGATAACGTTGATGATGTACTCACTCCTAATTATCATTATATACGGAAATATATATATAATTATAGGTATATATTGGTTAAATAAGGTTTAAATTACCATGTGAACGTTTAAAATGTATCATTAATCCAGCCTTTTTTGGTTCCATATAGGCATCAGTTCCATTAGTGCCAATTGCGATATCGTCTCCGTGAGCCACAAAATCACACTTTGCAGTGTTGAGTAAAAAGTCCAAAGTGACGTCGTATGGTACTCCAACCATAACATCATTCACCCACTTACAGGCCTGGACTATTTCAGCCCTTTCTTGATCAGTATAAATTGGTAAAATTCCCTTAGCTCTCTGAGTATCATCGTCTGATATTACTCCAATCACAAGCTGTCCTCCAAGTTCATAGGACTGTCTTAAAGCATTAAGATGACCCCAATGTATTAGGTCAAAAACGCCATCGACGTAAATGCGACGACCAGATAAATCTCTACTCTCATCTGCGATCTCAGTCATTTTAAATAAAATTTCTAGTATAAAACATGTAATAATTATAGTATTAGACTATAAATGAAATGAATTATGAATTTGTGCTGGATCTAATAACCCGCTACGGAATTTCCAAACATGCTAATCAAAATTTTATAATATCGCAAAATTTATATTTTTAAAAAATGGGAGGACATGGTGGTTTAAATATCCTTCCACAGAAAAAGTGGAATGTTTATAGGCACGATCGTCAGTACCAAGTAAAATTCGATGAACATCGTGATATTGAAAAAAAACTCAATGATAAAGAAAAATTAAAAAGAGAAGGATTAAGTGATTCATTAGTAGAATTAAGAAGAAGAGCACAGGATATACAAAATAAAGATATTGACTTGGAAACTGAACTTAATTACACTAAAGATGATTTTAAGAATAAATTACTAAAAAGAGATAAAAAAATATATAAACAAAAGGAATTAGAAGTTGAAAAAACTGATTTATTACCGGAATTTAATGAAGAAACTGATTTATTACACGAATTGAATGAAGAAAAACCTGTAACAAGATCAAAGGGTCATATTAATTTTTTTGAAAAGGAGGAAAGAGAAGCTGAAGAGGCAAATATTAAAAGAAGAGAACATTTAATTAAAAGTGGCCATTATATTTATAATTCAGATTTTAAAGGCCCTAGAAAGGTCAATGTTTACGTAGATGAAGAAAATCCTAAAGTTATTCCAGATTTTAAAAAACAACAAAAACCTTGGTATATGAGACCAAAAATTACTGAATTTAACGATTTTACAGATTTTAATGATTCTAACACTGATTCTAAGTTGGTAGAATCTAATATTAAACGTCGTAAAACTAAAGAAGAATTACGTACTGAAAGATTATCAAGAGAATCTTCTGAAAGAGAAAGAGCTTTAAAACTTTTAAAATCAAAATAATATTTTAAAAAATTATATATTAATTAGTAATTTATTATTGGATGGGGAGTTGAATCTATTAAATCATTTAATGTTAAATATATATGAAGTACAATGCTCTTTAAATAGAGCAATTTCATCATTTTTACATTTAAATTGTTATGAAGATGAAATAAATTCATTAAAATCACTTTTGTCATCTTTAGAATTATTTAATATTCCAAATTCAAATAAATTATCAACAAATTCTAATAAATTATCAACTAATTCTAATAAACTAACAACTAATTCTAATAAACTAACAACTAATTCTAATAATTTGGTAACTAGTTCCAATAGGTTAGTATCTAACACCAATGGGTTACTATCTAACTCTAATAGGTTACTATCTAATTCCAATAGGTTACTATCTAGTTATAACTTGATTGATGAAGATTTAAATGAATTTTTGGATAATTTAAATAGAATTTTATCATTTGTTTCATCAAGAATATTAAATAATTTCAATAAAAAATTAACAAATTTGTATATTAAAATATTATTAAAAATTATAAATATATTAAATTATTATAAATTTGAATATAATTATAATTTATTATCAATTTCATTAATTAAAATCTGGTCCGAAATTCATGGACAAACAGATGGAATAGATGGATTAGATGGAATAGATGGATTAGATGGATTAGATGGATTAGATGGATATGAAGATGGACAAAATGGAAAAATAAATTTGGATATATTTGATGAATATTTAATATTAATATTAAATGTATATAATATTGATAATAATATATTAAATAAAATTTTATATATAATTTTGGAAATATTTACACAAACAAATATAGAAGAATATATAATTAAAATATTAGAAACATTAGAAACTATACCTTCCAATTTAAATATATTTGATGTATATCCTGGTGTTTTATCAAGAATTGTTAATAAATTAATATATTTTAATTGTAAATTATTTAATAAATCTATTAATACATTAACAATATGGATTAAATATTTTTTTAACAAATATTACAATGGATCTAACAAATTATTGGATTTTAACTCACTGGAAGAAAATTCACTGAATAAGATGCTGCTGGAAGAAAATTCACTGAATAAGATGCTGCTAGAAGAAAATTCAATGAATAAGAAGTTGCTGGAAGAAAATCTTAGGGAAGAAAATTCACTGAATAAGAAGCTGCTGGAAGAAAATCTTAGGGAAAAAAATCTCCGTAACGAATATTATATAAAAACAATAGAAATAATAAATTATATAATAAAATATAAGAATAGATATAAAATTATTAGTAAATTTTGTTGTGAATTATTGGAATATGAATTTTTAGATAATAAAGTAAAAATTTTAATAGGAAATGTAATATTAAATACATTTGATTTGGAAATTTGTAAATTTATACAATTGGCACCAATTTCATTTAAATTAATTTTAAAAGATATTATAACCAAATCAATTAATGAAAATGATGTAAATTGTATTAAATATTTTAATACATATTTATTCTTACAGAATTTATCCAATCCACAGAATTATACCGTAAATTCTGATGAGTCAACCAATCTCCGTAATAACTCAGTAGATTTGGATAACTCCCTAAATCTGAGTAATTCAACTAAAATCCCTAATGACTCCTTAAATTTGGATAATAACTCTGTAAATCTGAATAAAACAGTAAATCTGAATGAATCATCTAATCTACAGCACTCAACTAAAATCCATAATGACTCCTTAAATTTGGATAACTCAGTTAGACTCCCTAATAACACAGTAGATTTGGATAATGACTCAACAAATCTGAAACACTCATCCAAACTGGATAATTACTCAGTAAATTCTCATGACACATGCAATCTACAATACTCATCCAAAATCCCTAATAACCCAGTAAATTCTGATAACCCAGTAAATTTGGATGATTCTGTAAGTCTGGATAACAACCCAGTAAATTTGGATGACTCCCTAAATCTGAGTAACAACCCAGTAAATCTGGGACAATCAACTAAACTGGATAATAACACAGTAAATTATCATAACTCATCAAAACTCAGTAATGAGTTGGTAATTCTCCCTAATGACTCATCAAATCTACAACAGTCACCTAAGCTCCCTAATGGCTTGGTAAATTCTCATAACACAGTAAATTCTCATTACTCTCTAAATTTGGATAACTCAACCAATCTACAACAGTCATCACAACTCCTTAATAACTCAAGAAAACTCCCTAATAACTCAGTAAATTTGGACAACTCATCCATTCCACTTAATTACTCCCTAAATTTGGATAATGCAGTACATTCTGATAACTCATCTAAAATCCCTAATGACTCAGTAAATTGTCATAACTCATGTAAACTACCTAATAACCCAGTAAATTCTCATCACTCAACCAATCTACAATACTCATCTAAAATCCGTAATGACTCACCAAATCTGGATAACTCATCTAAAATCCCTAATAACTCAGTAAATTCTCTTAACACAGTAAATCTGGATGACTCATCTAAGCACTGTAATGAGTTGGTAAATCTGAGTAAGTCTAATTCTCATAACTATTTGAGTTTGGATAATTATTTAGTAATAAAATTTTTATTATATAATATAAAAATTGATTTTTCTAATATATTAGAAAAAAAATTAATAAATCATAAACATTTATTACACACATTTGATACTAATGAATCCAATATAACTGATGTACAGTCCATTGTAACAAATGTCCAGTCCAGTCTAACAAATGAATCCATTGTAACTGATCAATCTAATCTAACTGATGTATCTAATCTAACTGTTCAATCTAATCTAACTATTCAATCCATTGTAACTGATATAAATCCAAATTCTATGTTATATTTTAATAATTTGTCTATAGATATGAAATTGAGTACAATATCAGACTTAATTGTAGTATATAAAAATGGTAATATAAATATTAAAATTAGAACATTAATTTTATTAAATGAATTAATTATTTCTTTATTTCAATCAGAAATAAGTGATGAGATTTCTGATTTATTAAATCTTAAAATTTTTTTTCAAAATGATCTTTTTAATATCAAATCAAATGATAGAGGATCCACTGAAGGATATACTAGGGGATCCACTGATAGGGGATTTACTGATGATACGGAATCTATTGGTGAGTGTATTGATAGGGAATTTACTGATGGATATACAGGGGAATTTACTGATAGGGGATTTACTGGTGAAACTACTAAATTTACTGATAAAACTGGAACTACTAAATTTACTGGTAAAACAGTAACTGCTAGGCAATATACTGTTAAAACCGTAACTACTAGGGAATTTACGGGTGAATCTGTAACTACAAATGAGTATGAAGAAATAATGTATAGAATAAAATTAATGGAATTATTAATAACAATAATAAAAAATGTGAAAGGAGAATATTTGACACATTTTGATATGGAAAATTTATTATTTAATATAATTCCAGAAATTACTTCAGATTATATTAAATTATCACAAATTTCATTCAAACTATTAATTGTATTAAATAATTATTTTTTACAATTTATTAAACCCAAATTTACTAATTTAACAACCAATTCAGAGAATTTAGTAGATTTAAGAGGGAATTTAAAAGGGAAATTAGTGAATTTAAGAGGGAAATCAGAGAATTTAAAAGAGGATTTAGTAGATTCAAAAGCGAATTTAAGAGGGAATTCAACAAATTTATTACCAAATTCAGTGAATTTAAGAGGGAATTCAGAGGATTTAAAGGAGACTTTAAATGAGAATTTAGTAAATTCAACAGAGAGTTTAACAGAGAATTTAACAAGTTTAACACCAAATTTAAGAGAAATTTTAGTAGATTTGACACCAAATTTAAAAGAGAATTTAAAAGATAATTTAGTAAATTCAACTAATTTATCAACTAATTTAAAAGAGAATTTAGAGAATCCAAAAGAGACTTTAAAGGGCAATTTAATAAATTTAACACCAAAATTAAGAGAAAATTTAGTAAATTCAACAGGGAATTTGGTAGATTTGAGACCAAATTCAAAAGAGAATTTAAAAGATAATTTAGTAAATTTAAAAGAGAATTTAGTAAATTTAAAAGAGAATTTAGTAAATTTAAAAGAGAATTTAACAAATTTATCAACTAATTTAAGAGAAAATTCAACAGATAATTTAACTTCCAATTCAGAGAATTTAACACCCAATTCAGAGAATTTAACACCCAATTCAGAGAATTTAACACCCAAATTAATAAATTCAACGGATAATTTAGTAAATTCAACGGATAATTCAGTAAATTCAACACCAAATTCAATAAATTCAATGGATAAAATAAGTGAAATAATAAAATATTATAATAATAGTATAATAAAGAAAATAATATATAATATTCATATGGATATAATACCAAATATAATATATATATTATTATATTATAATAATATAAATATAAAAATATTATATGATCTTATAATCGAATTTTGTAAATATTTTGATCTAATCCAATTTAATTCATTTGATAATAAATTATTAAATATTTTTTATACATTTAATTTTATTTTAATTTATATTCATCAATATCAAAATAACGGAATTATGGATGAAATTGGAGAAAATAAGAAAAAAATAGGAAATTATGAAGAAAATAAGAAAAAATTAGAAAATAAGAAAAAATTAGAAAATTATGAAGAAAATAAGAAAAAAATTGATAAAAATGAGAATCTACTACAAACTAATCAAAGAGTAGAAAATATGGAAAATATACTAGAAACTGATCTAGTGGTAGATAATATGGAAAATGTACTAGAAACTGATCTAGTGGTAGATAATATGGAAAATATACTAGAAACTGGTGAAAGAGTAGATAATATGGAAAATGTACTAGAAACTGATCAAAGAGTAGAAAATGAGAATCTACTAGAAACTGGTCAAGTGGTAGATAATATGGAAAATCTACTAGAAACTGGTCAAGTGGTAGATAATATGGAAAATCTACTAGAAACTGATCTAGTGGTAGATAATATGGAAAATGTACTAGAAACTGATCTAGTGGTAGATAATATGGAAAATGTACTAGAAACTGATCCAGTGGTAGATAATATGAATGGTTTAGGTGATTATATACTTGTAATAATAACATTAATAATAACAAGAATAAGATATTATATAAATAATAAGAATATGAAATATATAACATTATTAATATTGTATAGATCATTAATATGTATAAAAAATGAATATATATTCCGTATAAGAATTTATGAAATTTGGGATTGTATAATTAATACATTGGAAACAAATAATAAAAATTATCAAATTATAACAATTTTATTAGAAATTTTTAAATTAATAACATCAAAATCTTATGAATTTATTGAAAACAAGTAAATATAGTATTTAGAGGTTAATTAGAGAGTTAATTAGAGAGTATTTAGGGGTTAATTAGAGGTATATAGAGGTATATAGAGATATATAGAGATATATAGAGGTATATAGAGGTATATAGAGGTTTATACTATTTATACTATTTATACTATTTATACTATTTAGAGGTTATATAGAGGTATATAGAGATTTATACTATTTAGGGTTTATTTAGAGATATTTATAGGTATTTAGGGTTTATTTAGAGATATTTATAGGTATTTAGGGTTTATTTAGAGATATTTAGAGATATTTATAGGTATTTAGGGTTTATTTAGAGATATTTAGAGTAATTTAAAGGGTTATTTAGAGGGTTATTTAGAGATAATTAGAGGGTTATTTAGAGGGTTATTTAGAGGGTTATTTAGAGGGTTATTTAGAGGTTATTTATAGTGATAAAACAGTTATCCAGAGATTATTTTATAGTAATTTATAGTAATAAAACAGTAATTTATAGTTATCCAGAGATATTTACACTTATTTATACTATTTAGAGATTATTTATACTATTTAGAGATTATTTAGACTTATTTAGAGGTATTTATATTATTTAGAGGTATTTATACTATTTAGAGGTTTATACTATTTAGAGTTATTTATACTATTTAAAGAGTTATTTATACTATTTAGAGTTATTTAGAGTAATAAAACAGTTATCCAGAGTTATTTATACTTATTTATACTATTTAGAGATATTTATACTTATTTATACTATTTAGAGTTATTTATACTATTTAGAGTTATTTATACTATTTAGAGTTATTTATACTATTTAGAGTTATTTATACTATTTAGAGTTATTTATACTATTTAGAGTTATTTAGAGTAATAAAACAGTTATTTAGAGTAATAAAACAGTTATTTAGAGTAATAAAACAGTTATTTAGAGAGATTAATATTTTATTAGATTAATTTATATATTTGAGATATTGGAAGAAATATTGAATGAAGAAATAAATGTTGCTGATGAAAAAAATAATACAATAAAATATAAATGTTATTATAAATTAATAGAATTAATGGAAATAATATCATTAAAAATTATAAATCGTAAATTATTTTCTAAAATATTATTATTTTCAATACAAATATATTCTAATCAAATATTAAACAAATATACTAATGAATTAGAAATAAACAAATATACTAATGAATTAGAAATAAAGAAATATACTAATGAATTAGAAATAAATAAATTATATAATAATGAATTAGAAATAAAGAAATTATATTCGAATCAAATATTAAATAAGATATTATTAGTATTGATAAATTTAAGTAAAAAAAATCCTAGTGTTGTTAGAAATGTATTAATAGAAATATCTAAAGGTAATAATATGAATAAATCATTTATAAAATATTGTTTAAAAAAAGATATAAAATTTATTCCACCACAAAATCAAATAAATTTTTTAATCAAATAAAATTTAATAATGTATTAAATATATTTTAAAATTTTAATATAATGTGTTAATATATTTGTTTATAAATTTTGTGTTAATATATTTAATAATATTGTTTTTATTAAAATGTATTTATATATTTATTTAATAATTTTAATATATAAATGTATTGATTCTAAAATATTAAAACAAAATTATTTATGTATATTACCTAATAAAGAAAAAATTAATAAAATTAATAATAAAGAGAAATTTGAAAAAATTACGAAAAATAAAAATTTTGATTGGATAATATTGAAAAATTGTTCAATTAATAATTATATAATAAATAAATTAAATGAATTACAAATTTATAATATAAACTCTATTAATGAGATAAATTCTATTAATTCTAATAATTCAACAAACTCCAATAACTCTAATAAATCTCTTAATTCTATTAATTCTACAAACTCTACAAACTCTACCAATTCCACAAATTCTAATATAAATATTGAAGAAATAAATATAATAATAAATTTGATTAATAAATTATATAAAGAAATGGGATATTTTAATAGTTATGTATTGGATTATTCCATAGATTCAGGAAAATTAATAATAAATTGTCAAGAAAATTCTATACCAATATGTAATTTTAGATTATTTAAAAAAGATTTAAAATCCAAATTAATACAAATAAAGAAAGAAAATATTATTAAATCTACAGCAGAAATATTCGGAAATTATAAACAAATATCTAATAAATATTTATATAATAAATTATTTAAAAATAAATTTAATAATAAAATAATTTGTTTAGATGAAAAATTATTTAATTCAATAAAAGAAATTGGATTATATAAAAATTTACAATATATAATACATAAAGATGATGAAATATATTTAGATGTATTTTTTGATGATTATGGTATTATACATTTTATAACACCAATTATAACATTGTCTGATGGTCCAATATTAAATTTAGTTTATAAAAATATTAATTTTCTTAATACCAAATCATTAATTAAATTATTATTAGAAATTAATTTATTTAAAATTTTTGAATTTAATCATAAAATTAATTTAACAATTTTTTCTGATATTATTGAATTATCATTTTGGAATAATAATTTTAATTCTTTTTTAATTAATTTTAATATATCATTTACTAAAAATAATTTATTAACCATAATTAAATTAATTAATTTAAATAAAAATTGGAATAAATTAATAAATTTGAAGAATTGGAGGAAAAAAATTATTTGGAATAAAAAAATTAATTTTAATAATAATTTTATTTTAAATTTTAAAAAAAATTGGAAAAATAAATTTGGTGTGAAAATTGAAGAAAATTTAGCAACTAAATTGGGGAACAAATTATTAGATACTAATTTAGGTAATTTAGGTACAAAATTATTAGATACGGAATTAGGAACAAAATTGGAGAATTTAGGGAACAAATTAGAGAACAATTTGGAGAATTTAGGGAACAAATTGGAGACCAAATTAAATACAAATTTAGGTAATTTAGGTACAAATTTGGGTACAAATTTAGGTAATTTGGAGAAAAAAGGATATTTGAATGAAGAATTTTGGAAAGATTTTGAAGTTAGTATAGGATTTTTAAAACAATTTAATAATATAAAATATATATTAACAACAGGTTTTGGTACAAATTTAACAATAAAAAATGATTTTAATTATATAATTAAACAATTTATAAATCCAATACAAATCAATACAACAATTATTCATAAATTTTATACCAATAATATATTTGATAGTAGATTGAGTGGAGTAAGAGAAGTAGTGGATAGTGGAGGAATAGATGGTAGATTGAGTGGAGTAGGAGATGTAACGGAGGAAAAAATGGATACAATGAGAAAATTGGATATGAAATATAGAATAGAAAATAAAATAAATATATTGAATAAAAAATATAAAATAATATTAAAATATATATATGGTAATGAAATATTAAAAGGTGATTATAGAGGATTAAGTGATAGTAGGAGTATAGATAAAGGAGGAGTAGGTGATTATAAAGGAGCTGATTATAAAGGAGGAGATAGAGGATTAAGTGATAGAATAGGTGATAATAGTAGTAATGATAGAGGATTAGATAATGTAAGAGATAGATTTATATTGTTAGGACATGATATATTATTTCCATTGGATAAATTTAAGTTAATACCATATTTTGGTATATTTTTTGATTTTTTACATAATTTTAATGATATAAATTTAAGTTTTGGACTTAAATTTATGATTTTAAATATCGCAATTTCTATACCAATAATTACCAAAATAAATTCCAAAATTTTAATTAATTTCCATAAAAGAAATTTTTATTTTACAATTTAAACTTTTTTTTTCAAAATTTAAATTTTTTCCCAATTTACACAATAATTAAATTATTTTATAAAATTTATATATTAAATAATATGTATGAAATTAAATTTGTATAATTAAATTTATATATTAAATTTATATAATATTTATATATTAAATTTGTATTGAGTGATGTTGTGATATTATTGACATGGCCAATAGACTTGACAATTGAATTCAAATTCTTGTTTAGCAAATTCATTCCAACTAATAAAATTAATTTATTTGAGAAATTACATTTTTGGTATTTGAAATTGATTTTTACATGGAAAATCATATTTATACATTGATATACATTTATTATTATCCAATTTCCAATCTTTAGGACATTCCTATATATAATAATTTGGGTTAAAAGGGTTTTAAAGGGGTAAATAAGGGGTTAGATAGGCTAGATAGGGGTTAAGAGGGAAAATAAGGGTTAATAAGGGTTAAAAGACCAAAATACGTAGATAGGCTAAATTGACCTCAGATAGGATTAAATAGGTTTAAATAGGTTTAAGTAGTTAATAGGATTAAATTAGGGTTAGAGGCTTAATTGGCCTTAATAGGCCTTAGATAGGGTAAAATAAGGTAAAATAAGATAAAATAAGCTTAAAAGACTAAAAGACTAAAAAAGGCTAAAATAGGCTTAAGTACCTAATTACTCCTTAAATACTCTAAATTAACCCTTAACTACCTAATAGGCTTAAAAGGCCTTAAATACCTAATACCCCTTATATACCCCTAAATACCTATTAACTACCCTTAACTACTCTAATACCTAGAGTAACTACCTACCACTACCCTTAACTACCTAATAGCCTTAAATAGCCTTAAATAGCCTTAAATAGCCTTAAATAACCCCTTAACTACCTGTTAAACCCTTAACTACCTAAATAACCTTTAACTACCCCAAATAATTAATATTTTAAAAAGTACTTGTGAATAATTTTTTTGACAATTATTTAAACAATTCCAAAATGCTAAACATTTTCGACTAAAATTTTGTTTAAGTTCTGGTGTTGATATTTCATTAAATTTTATATATTTATCACATGGTCCAATATAATTATTTGGTGCTATACAACCATTCATATCTTCTTTCCAATCATATGGACATTTTCTATACCAATCCAATTACCAACACAATTACCAACACAATTACCAACACAATGTACACTTAATTTACATAATTTTACACTAACTCAGTTAATTTTACACTAACTCAGTTAAATTTACACTAACTCAGTTAAATTTACTTAATTTACTTAATATTTATTACTTGTAAAAATTTTCTTTACATTTGGTATGTGAATTGGAAGATTTTGATGGGAATTTACTATTACAAATATATGACCAAATTCTTTTAAAATTAGGAGAAATATTAGTAAAATCAACTTTGGTGCCACATTGTATGAAATTATGTTTAATTTCACCAAATTTAATTCGACAAATTGTACGTAAATATTTGCCATCCAATTTTTGTTCAATCTTCCAACCCTCAGGACAAGGTTCTCTAACATAATCTTCATCAACAATTTCATCACTAATAAAATAATTAAGGGGTAAATTTGGAGTATTTAAGGGGTAAATAAGGGTAATTAAAGGGTAAATTAAGGGTGGTTGAGGGATAAAATAGGAGTCAAAATAGAAGTAATTTAGAGGTAAATAAAGGGTATCTAAGGGTAATAGCTACTCTAGGGTAATTAACGGGTCAATTAAGGCATAATTAAGACTAATTAAGGGGTAAATAAGACTAATTAACAGAAAATTAAGAGTCTGGTAAGCCTAGTTAAGGAGTAAATAAGACTAATTAACTACTAAAATAAGGGTAAAATAGAAGTAATAAAGGATAATTAAGGGTAAAATAAAGGCATTTAAAGAGTAAAATAAGAGGCAAAATAAGCCTAATTAAGTACAAAATAAGGGTTAATTAAGGAGTAAATAAGAGCCTAGTAAGGCTAGATGAGGAGTAAAATAAAGGGCTATTAAGACTAATTAAGGATAAATTAGAGATAAATTAACACTAATTAGAGCCAAAATAAAGCCATATTAGAGCTAATTAAGAAGTTATTAGAGTTATTAGATGATATACAATTGTAATTTGCATGTTGGATTAGATTTGATATTGTAACGACTAATTATTGTAAAACAATTTGGTACAAAAAATTGATAACTTTTTGGTGCTATACATATATTCTCATATACATCCCAATTATCTATACAATTCATTAACTTAACAAATTATTGAATAAAATTGAATAAATTATTTAATTTGGATTAAATTTGAAATAAATTTAAAATAAATAATTGAATTTAAATTAAATTTGAATTTTATTACATGGACATTGTTGTTTAATAATATTTGATGAAATTTTAATAAAACTTGATGAAATTATTTTCTTTTCTAATTTATCAATTGTATACTATAATCAAATTATTCATAATAATATTAATTATATATTAAATATATTTATGTATGTTTACTTGAAGTGTTGATAAAAAATTATCATTAGTTGATAAATTATTTGTTGAATTATCTATTGATTTTTTAAGATTATATAATTTTTTTAATTGTTTTTGTAATATATTTGGTGTATAAATTTTATTAATTTGATTTTTTTTAATTATATTAAAATTTCGTTCTATTGCTCCATTTTTATAAAATTTTTCTTCTAATTTCTTTTTCAAAGAATTTTCTATAGAATTTTCATTTATAATTTGTTTATTTATAATTTGTTTAATATTTGGATAAAAATCTGCTAAACAAATATTTGACCAAATATTTTTTAATTTCTTATCAAATTTCATAAAATTAAATCTAATTTGACATGGTCCCTATACAATACATTAATAATAATAACTTGATAAATAGAATAATAGAAATAACATGATAATTTGATGGTGAAAGACATAATGAAGTATTTGAATCAAATTTCCATTGATATGGACATTTTTCATCCAAATATTCTTCATTCAATATTTTAAAATTCCTATAAATATATTAATAATAGTAAAGAGTAGTTAAGGGGTAATTAGGTAATTAAGGGTAAAATAAGGTGTGAAAAGAGGTAATTTAAGGTGTAATAAGAGGTAATTAAGGGGTAATAAGAGGTAATTAAGGAGTAATTAGGTAATTAAGGAGTAATTAGGTAATTAAGGGTATTTAAGGGCTAAATAAGGGGTGATAGGTATTTTAGGGTATCTAAGGATATCTAAGGCCAATTAGGTAATCTAAGGGTATCTAAGGATATTTAAGGCTATTAGGGTATCTAAGAGTATTTTAAGCCTATTTAAGGCCATTAGGTATATTAAGGGCTATTTAAAGCCTATAAGCCCATAAGCCCATAAGCCTATCTAAGACCACTAGGTACATTAGGTATCTAAGGGCTAAATTAGGGTATTATTGATAAAATTAAGTAAAAATAATACCATAATAAATTGTATTGATAAGTTTTAATTAATTTATCTTGTAAATCTTTAAAATATAATTGACCTTTAAATTTACTTTTATATTTTTCATCTGGTATACATATTTCCATTACGGTGCTTGCTCCAACTGTACCAATATCCTTAGTAACAGCCCCGAAAGGGGCTTCCTTAGCAGTACACTCTGTACCCATAAAATTAGCTCCCTTTCCCTTAGTAACGGTGCTTGCTCCAGTGGTACCAATATCCCTAGTACTATTAGTACTATTACTATCAGGTCCATTACTGTTTGGTGGACCAGTCACCGTAACGGGAGTAATATTATAACCTAATGGACATTCATTAAAATTTGATAAATTATTAGTAAACAAATTATTATCCCATTCTAAATCACATTTTAAAGTTAATTTTTCTTTATTTTTTATTAAATCTTCTAATGGTATTGGATTACAAATTCCCATATAACTTTCATGTGGTATACATATATTTTCTATAAAATATAAATAATTCAGTTACAGCGTTACGGTGCTTGGTCAAACAGTATCCCCGTAAGGGGATATAACTAACTATTAAGCCCCGGAGGGGCTAACTAAAGGTACCCCCGTAAGGGGTCTGTATAACTAACTACTCCCCTAACTATATAACTAACTACTATATATAACTAGGTATATAGGTAAATAGCTGTGTAACCCCGTAAGGGGTATAAATAGATAAATAACTAGGATAACTATAGAAAGCCCCTTTGGGGGTTAGGGAGCCCCTTTGGGGGTTAAGAAACCCCTTTAGGGAGATAATATCTAAGTCGGTGTGTACAAGCACCGTAACGTAGATACCATATGTATACCAAAATTTAGGACATTTTGTAATATTCGGAAAATTTTTTAATTTATTAACTTTACAAGGCCATTGAATTTTACATTCATTAGAAATTCGTAATTTGTCTAGTGGAGTTTTATTTGTAAAATCCATAACTCTTTCACATGGACCAGTATAATCAAATCCGGCCTTACAATGTATACCATCACCCAAATAATACTATAACACACAATAAGATTAATTATTATAATAATTTATATAATTATGGTGATGTAATAGAGAATTACCCAATTTTGAGGACAAAATGAAGTGAAATTTGGTTCACAATTTGATGATTCAAAATTTTCCAAATTTAACATTTCACTTGCTTTTATTATTGAATCTTTAATCTTATTCTCCAATACTATAATACATATTAATACAATCTAACTAATTAACAGTAGTTAAGGGGTAAGGGGTAATTAAGGGGTAAATTAGAGCTTAATTAAGGTAAATAAGAGGTAAATTAAGCCTAGTTAAGGAGTAAATTAGAGCTTAATTAAGGAGTAAATTAGAGCTTAATTAAGGGTAAAATAAGACTAATTTAGAGGTAATTAAAGGGTAATTTAAATCTAGATAAGGGGTTATTTAGGGGTAATGGAGAGGTATCTAAGGGGTAAAATAAAAACCTAATAGGACTAATTAAAGAGCTAATTAAGAGGCTAGTAATCCTAGTTAAGGAGTTAATTGAGGATAATTAAGGGGTAAAATAAAGGCAAGTAAGGGCCTATTAAGGGGAAATTTAAGGGTAATTAAGGGTAATTAAGGCTAGTTAAGGCATAATTAGGCCACTGGTATGACTAATTTAGAGGTAAATAAGAGGTAATTAAGAGCTAATTAAGGAGTTTGAATGTGTAAAATTTACTTTGTAATTGAAGTTCATCAGTAATATTACCATAATGTTTAAGTGTAATTTCTTTTAATATATTAAATAATTCTGTACATTTTGAAAAAAATAACCAAATAGAAAAAAAGAAAAAAATTATTATTTTCTCAAATTTCATTTAATTATTCAATCAAATAATTATATTAAACCATTTAATAATATTTAACATTAGTTTATATATTTAACAACAGTTTATACAATTAACAACAATGTGATAAAATTTGTTTATATATTACACATTTGAATTTAATAATATTAATTATAAATATTATTATATATATAATAATATAATTATAATTAAATTAATATAATATTAAAATTTTATGAATAAAAATATATATATATAAGAATTGATGTTGTACCCCATCAGATATTTAAAAAATTAATATATTAATAAAATAATTAATTATAATTTATTCAATTATTTATTAATATTAATAAAATAATTTATTAATTTGTTATATTAATTAAATTTGTTAGATTCCATTATTATTATGGAATTTTCTATTATATATACAAATTATTATCATAATTCTATAATTAATTATTAAAAAAAAATATAAATTGTGGGGGAAAATTATAAATTGTCGAAAAGTTTTATTGAAGAATAAATTTTAGAATGCCAGTATTATATAATTTAACATTAAAGAAGCCTACGGGTGTAACGGCTAGTGTTCAAGGTAGTTTTTCAGCTCCAAAAGCACAAGAGTTTGTAGTAGCACGTTCACATATACTTGAACTTTATAGTTTAAATTCATTAGGGAAATTACAACAACTTGTTAGTGTTGAAGCTTTTGGTATTGTAAGAGCACTTGCAGCTTTTAGACTTACTGGAGCATTAAAAGATTATCTTGCCGTCACATCTGATAGTGGTCGATTAGTGATTCTAGAATATTCAACACAAACCAATTCATTCAAAAGAATACATTCCGAAACTTATGGAAAAACTGGTATATACTTAGACTAACTTAGATTAGTGTAGATTAGTAGACTGCTGTAGAGTACTGTAGAGTACTTAAGACTGGCTAGGACTACCTAATAGCCTTAAATAGCCCTTAACTACTTAATAGCCTTAAATAGCCCTTAACTACTTAATAGCCTTAAATAGCCCTTAACTACTTAATAGCCTAATACCTTAAAATAGCCCTAAATAGCCTAATAGCCCTAACTGGCCTTATATACCCTAAAATACCTGTAGATACCTCTAAATACCCCTTAATAGCCTTAATTACCCTTAACTACCTAATACCCCTTATATACTCTTAACTACTTAACTACCTTAACTACTTAACTACCTTAACTATCCCTATTGGAGCAAGCACCGTAACTGAATATTTAGGTGTTAGAAGAATAGTACCAGGACAATATTTAGCAGTAGATCCAAAAGGACGTGCAATAATGATAGGTGCAATAGAGCGTCAGAAATTTGTATATATATTAAACCGAGACACTAAGGCAAATTTAACAATCAGTTCACCATTAGAAGCACATAAAAGTCATTCAATATGTTTTGATTTAGTAGCATTGGAAGTGGGATATGAAAATCCAATGTTCGCATCATTAGAACAATCATATGAAAATGTTGATGCTATGCAAATTGATATTAATACACCACAATTAGAATCTAATCTTAATACTATGGATTTAGATTCACTGAATGGTGTGGATTCCAACAGAGGAATGGGTTCACACACAGGAATGGGTTCACACACAGGAATGGGTTCACACAATATGAACTCACACAGTGGAATGGATCCACGTAATGGAATGGAATCAGATGTAGTATTGAATTCTGAATTATTACGTAAAGGATTATCATTTTGGGAGATGGATTTGGGATTGAATCATGTAGTAAAGAAGGTGACATTACCAGTAGATTTGTCAGCACACTTGTTGGTACCAGTACCAGGAGGACCAGGAGGAGTATTAGTATGTTGTGAGAATTATTTAGTATACAAGAATTTGGAGCATCCAGATGTTTTTTGTTCATACCCAAGACGTTTGGAGATGTCAGAATCACAAACGTTGTTGATAACGAACTATTCAGTACATAAGATGAAGGATTTTTTCTTCATACTGCTGTTATCAGAGTATGGAGACTTGTATAAGATCGAGTTATCACATGATGACAATACAGTGAGTGAGGTGGTGATTCGATATTTTGATACAGTAGACGTGGGAATTTCAATGTGTATACTAAGATCAGGTTACTTATTCATAGGTTCAGAATCAGGAGATCACAAGTTATACCAATTTACATCATTAGACAATGGAGACAAGGATGTAATATGTACAAGTTTACATCCAGACGCTAAAAATGCCATCATAGCGTTTAAGCCAAGGGTATTACAGAATTTAGTAGTAGTGGATAGAATGAGTTCGATGGGATTAGTAGTGGATATGAAAGTGGCCGATGTCATGGGATTAAATAATTATGATATATTTGTAGCATGTGGTCGTTGGTACAATTCACGTCTTAAATGTTTAAGATATGGTTTCAATACTGAGGAATTAGCTTTCAATGAGTTACCTGGACGTCCTAAACATGTCTTCACCATCAAATCTCTAGAATCCAATTTTGATGAATATATTATCATCTCATTTCAAGGTAATACACTTGTATTATCTATTGGTGAAGCTGTAGAAGAAGTAACTGATTCATTTTTTTTAACATCAATAACAACATTACATTGTTGTTACATGTCATACCGTAACGGAGTTAGTAGTAGTGGAGTAGGAGGAGTGAGTGGAGTAAGTGGAGTAGGTACTGTTACTAATGGAGTACCTGTTACTGGTGGTACGGGTATTACTAGAGGAATATATGTACAAATACATGATGGTGGATATAGATATTTATCAGGTGATATAATAAAAGAATGGAAAGTACAATCAACAAAAAGAGTAAAATTGGCAGATAATAATGATACACAATTGATATTAGTATTGACTGGAGGTGAAATAATATATTTCCAACTTACAGATACGGAAGTACCAGAATTGGTAGAAGTAGGTAGAAGGAATTTATCAACAGAAATAACATGTTTAGCAATACAACATCCCAATTCTGGTACTAAAGCTGAATTCTGTTGTTGTGGTAGTATTGATAATATTGTACGAATTATGAAATTAGATAAAAATCTCAAATTATGTTCATCACAAATATTAGGAAATAATTCATTACCAGAATCTGTAACATTACTTACAAGTAAATTTTCACATAGTGAAGAATTTTATTCCCCTAGTTAAATTTAGTTAAATTAGTGTCCATAGTTAAGTTTGTATAGTTAAATTAGTGTCTATAGTTAGTGTCCATAGGTAATTTAGGAGTTAATTAGTGTCCATAGGTAATTTATATAGTTAAATTGTGGTAGATAGTTTATTAGTATATAGTATAATTAAATGAATGTATTAGATGATGAAATATATTTATATGTTGGATTGAATAATGGTGTATTAATACGTAATACATTGGATATGATAGGTAATTTAATAGATCAAGAATCAAGATTTATGGGTACGAAACCATTAAAATTAAAATTATTACAGTATATGGAAAAACAATGTTTAATCTTAATGAGTATTAAGACTTATATTATTATACCCAATTATCCAAATAATAATAATCTTGATATATTACCATTATATATACAATCCAATGTTATTGATACGGTGGATACTAGAGATAGTATTAGAGATGGTACTAGGGATAGTATGAGAGATAATACAGTGGATAGTATTGATACATTTAATAGTTTATTATGTTTAAATGGATTTGTATGTATATTGGGAAATAATTTGAAAATATTCCGTTGTATAATTAATGGTGATGTATTTAGTGAAATTACTATACCATTAGAATATACACCAAGAAAATTATTATTATTACCATCAAACTTATGTAATATACCGAGTACACAGATGGGTGTACATGGAGTACAAGGTATGGGATCACAGATGGGAGTACAAAGTATAGGATCACAAGGTGTTGGATCACAGATGACATCTGGTATAGGATCACAAGGTATTAGTATGATGGGAAAATTAAATGTATTAATATTAATAGTAGAATCAGATTATAATTCATATAATATAGAACAAGTAGAAGAAATAAATAAAGAAATGATGTCGATAAAGTTGGAAGGAGACAATTTTGAAGTAATGGAATTGAAAAATTATAGAGCAGGAGTGGGGAAATGGAGTTCATGTATAAGAATAATTAATCCAATAAATTTAGAAACTATAGCCAAATTGTTATTTACTGAAAATGAAGCAGCTACTACAGCATATACTTGTATATTAAATTCAATACAATTGTTGATAGTTGGGACTATTAAAAATGCACATTTATATCCAACACACAGTAAGATAGTTAGATAGTTAGGGTTATGGGATGAGAGGGTTAGGGGTTTAAGTAGGATTAGATAGGGTAAGGGGCTTAGAGGGTTAAGATAGGGTTAGATAGGCTAAAAGGGGTGGGAAAGGCTAAATAATGCTTAAGAGCCTTAAAATAGGCTTAAATAGACTTAAGTACTTAGATACGCTAAATTAGCCTTAGTAGCCTTAAAACGACCTATTACTCCTAAATACCCTAAATAGCCTTAAGTAGTTAATAGGCCTAAAATACCTTTAGATACCCCTTATATACCTAGAATAACCCTTAATTACCCTTATATACCCCTTAGATAACCCTTATATACCCTTAATTACCTTAAATAACCCTTATATACCTATTTACCCCTTAACTATCTAACACCCTAGATACCCCTTAGATACCTCTTATATACCTTAATTACCCCTTAACTACTCCTAACTACTTAGATAACCCTTATATATATGAATATAGTGGATGTAAATGATGAAGTGGAAAGTTGTATACGTGTATATGAATATGATTCGAATTATAATAATTTGGTGAATGGATTTAATATAAAGTTATTACATATAACAAATACGAAGGGATGGATCCGTTGTTTTAACAATTATGAAAACAAATTATTATTATGTGCCATTGGAAGTAAATTGAGAATGTATTCATTGGGTAAGAAGCAAATGTTATTGAAAGGAGAACATCGTAGTCTAACAAGTCATGGATTTATGGATATAAAGGTGATTGGGAGTAGAATATACTGTGGAGACATAAGAGAAAGTGTACAGTTACTGAGAATAAAATTCTATGGTGAGGATCTTGGGGAATTTGAATTAACAACTACCAGTACAGGCCCACGCTGGTTATCAAGTATGGAATTATTAGACTACAGTACAGTAATAGCTGGTGATAAATTCGATTCCATATTTGTATCCAGAGTACCACATAACGAAGATGTAGTACGGAGTAACTATTTTGAATATCATAACCAATTCCATCTCGGAGACATTGTGACATCATTTCAGAGGGTAAGAATTAATCCAATACACTCAGAAGTGGTATTATACACTACTTTGATGGGTTCAATTGGTGTATTGGTACCATTTGTAAGTAAAGATGAGTTGGACTTTCTACAGCATTTGGAAATGCTCATGTGCAACCAAATTGATACCGTCACTGGAAGAGAAGTACAAATGTTCAGAAGTTATTATTTCCCAGTACAAAATATCGTCGATGGTGATTTATGTGAAATGTACATGACATTAGATGATAAATATAATATTGCCAATCAATTAAATTTAAAAGTTAATGAAATTATTAAAAAATTAAAAAATATCAGAAATCGTATTTTCTAACAAAATAGATTTAATAAATAAAAATATTAATTTAATATAATAATTTAATATAATTTAATTTATGTGTAAAAGTATTTGTCTAGAAAGTATTTTAGTATAAGTTAGAATAGAATCTGACAATATTAACTTGTCTTTAAATTTGAAGGGGGTTATATATAATATAAATTATCCATAATTATATCAATTAAATATATATAATTTATAATAATTTTATTAAAAATATTAATAGAAATTTGTATATATAATAAATTTATAATGTCATATATGAATATATTTGTATTAAAAGAGATATTAGAAAATTGGACACAACATCAATAATACCATACACACATTTATGTTGGGTACACACATTTATTTATTAAACTTTTAATTTCTCATATTAGAGAATTTTTACATCTCTTTAAGAATTTAATTATTCAATAAGAGTATTTAACTCGGAATTTATTCTGTCAACTGAGAATTTAATCTCATAACTCAAAAATTAATCTCAATTTAGAGAATTTAGAATTTGTTAACTCGGAATTTTAAATTTGTTAACTCGGAACTTAGTTAGTTGAAGAAGATGACACAATTACAAGATTCAGTGAAGAAAGTTGATGAATCATCAGAAAGAGTAAGTCAACGTGTACGTGACACATATGCATCAAAAGATGAAACTGAACGTTCAAAAGAACAATATCCATCAAGAGATAAGAAATCTGATGATTCTCCTTCTGAATCATCAGAAAGGTCCTCAAGAGATAAATCAAGAGATACTCTTTAATCACATAATCACATTGACCTCCTAATACCATTATTTATTCCTTTATTTAATCAAATTAAATATTTGGAATCTATAACTGAGGAGGTTATTGTGATGATTTATTTTTAAGGACTAATATTCATAATTCATACACATACATATTATTATGGGGTAAATACACATAAAAAATTAGGATAACAGTAGTTGAGTTACTATATATGAGACTTTGTAATTAATTGAATAAATGACAGAAAAATTAGAAAAAAAGGTAGACACGGATAAAAAGGAAGAAGAAAATTTAGTTGAACAAGCTAAAAAGAAAGTTGATGATGTAACATTTCAACTTAAAACTTATTTCACACAATCATATGATCAAGTTAAAGAACAAACAAAAACCGCATATGAAAAAGTTGCTGAAACATTAAAATCATTTAAATAATTTAATTTTTCTTATAAATTTCATTAATTTAATGAATCTGATTAATTAAATGATTTTAATGAATTTGATGGATTTAATGAATTTATTATTCAATTTGGTTGATTAACTTGATTTGATGACCGATTTGACGGACAGTCTGATGAGCAGTCTGATGAACTTGATGGACTTTATTTGATGAACTAGATGAACTTGTTAACTAATAGATTAACTACTGATAAATTAACTAATATAATAATTTTTAGAATGAATTTTTTTAATTTTATAAATTAATTTTAATATTTTAAATATATTTGTTTAATTATTTGGATAAATTTTGTATATATATTCTATAGATGTGTGGGGAATGAAATATAATTATTTAATAATTTAATTAAATTTTGAGATAATAAAATTTTAGAAATGGCAGAAACATTAGATTCAGTAGTAAATTCAGTAACAGGAACAGCAGAGAAGATGAAAAAAGATATGGTTGATACATTTAAGAGTGCTCTTGAAAAATCTGATAAAGCTACTGAAAATTTAGCTGAAAAGGTAAAAGAAACATTTACACTTGTATCTGATAAGACGAAAAACTTTTCAGAAAATTTCACATTTGATGTATCACAAAGCGCACGTAAAGTTGCCGATTCTGTCACTGAATCATTTGATAAAATGCCCGAAAAAGTTATTGATACATTCAATTATGTCTCCGATGGAGCACAAGATTTTTTTGATAAAATGAAACTTAATGTTAATGAACTTCTTGATACTTCCGGTACGGTGACTGGTACTACGGGAGCTAACAGTACTAACCTTACCAAAGGTACTAGTACTGGAGTTGGTGGTACTAAGGTTACTAGTAATCAGACTAGTACTACTGGTACTATGGGTAGTACTACTACAGTAGGACCAAGCACCGTTACTGAGGATACTGCTAAGGGAGCTACTACTACTACTAATACTAATACTACTGGTACTGTTGATATGAAAAATGAAACTTCTAAAGAAACTGAATATGTTGAAGAAGAAGAAGTTGTTGAAGGTGATTGGAAAGCACCAAAAGTATTTCTTACACTATTATAAATAATTTTAGGTAGAAGTAAAAGAAATAAAAGTAGAAACAGGTGAAGAAGATGAAGATGTATTCTGGAGTCAGAGATCGAAATTATATCGTTGGTCAACAGATACAGATGGTTCCGGAGTATGGAAAGAACGTGGATTAGGTGAATCTAAACTATTACGTCATAGAGAAACGGGTAAAATTAGATTCTTATTAAGGCAAGAAAAGACTTTTAAAGTAGTTGCAAATCATTATGTATGGCAGACAAATAATATGTGTAAACTTACACCTAATGTTGGAAGTGATAAAATTTGGGTCTGGACTGCACAAAATACTCTTGAAGATGGTAATAAAGTGGAACAACTCGCACTCAAATTCCCAAATGTCGAACAAGCACAACTCTTCAAAAACAAATTCGATGAAGCTGCTGAACTCAATTCCAAATTATTCAATTAATCTCATACACATTTAATATCTAGTCTATACACTAATATACAGTCTATAAACACCTTAATAGTGAAGGCTAGTTCACGAGTATACACATACAAATATACCTATGCGTACCAAAGTACGTATACTTGTAATATACACTAGTGTATAGTCTATATACTATAGTAATACATAATAGCCATAATAGCCTTAATACTCTTTGAATACCTCCAGTAAACAAGGCCAGAACACACTTCCAGTTATGGTATAATCAACTGTTAGCTGACTCATTTTTAGACCACCTCAACTAACTATCTGCTCTATTAAGACCTAGTGAATTAAGACCTGATAACATACACATTATATCTACTATCTACTATAGCTATTTATATATTTATATAGAGTCAAAATATCTGGCAACTATAACCATCCATATTAGCTTAGCTCTATATCAGTTACCACATAAGATACTCCAATTACTCTTAGTGGGGAATGAATATGAATATGACGTGCCCCATGGGTAAGGGAATTTGACCCAGACTCTATCACTATAATCACTTTGTTACTAGAGCTAAAAACTTAAGACAACTAGTTAATAGTCAGAGATGAAGTTTGTTATATTAGCTTTACTTGCTTTGGCATCTGGACTCCATGCCGAGAAGTTGAACCTCAAAGACCTAGGCTTTGTACTTTTTGGAAAATATGGTGAAGGTACTAAAACCTCTGTCGCAGCTGGCGCTTGCCCACTCGGAACTCTTCCAGCCACTGTATTCCTTCACAAGACCTTTTCAAAGGGAGGTAAATTCTTTACATGGGTTAGACCAGTACATGGTAAGGTTGATGAATTAGTATGTGGAAACCTTGCTGTTTGGAAGGCTGCTGCTGGTGAAGTACTTCTTGACTTGCACTTTGTAGGTAACAAGGATTCTGAGAAGTTTGTCCATTTGGAACTCTTCCACCCAGCTGTAGGTTCTCACCACGTATTCCTTAAATTCGCTGCCGCTGGTACTCTTGAAGCTCATCTTGGTATGGCAGCCTTTGTAGCTGGTGTTCATGGATTAGTCGAAGGACTTCCTGCTCTTGAAGGACTTCCCGCACATCCATTTGTCCATGCATTGGCTGCTCATGCTGCACATCTTGCCCATCATGGTGTTCATGCTGCACTAAGTGACGTTGGTGGTCTTGTTGTTCCTGCATAATTTAATTCTTAATTTAAGTTTTAACAAATCGTTTTGTATTAGACAAACGGGACTTTGTTTAATACTTTGTAACCACATAATTTTAGTCCTATACCATAAAATATACATTACATAGAGCAGATAGTACTGGTAGAGTACCTAACATACAGTAGTGTACCTTAGTATCTTAGAGTACCTACTAAATATACCCTAAGATACATCTCCCACTATATACTCCTAATACTATACCGTATATACTTGTATGTATATACACTAGTGTATATTACCACGGGTATACTACTACTATAGTACTAACACCCTTAGTATATACCACTAATACCCCTAATACCCCTTACACTGTAACACCGTAACTAATAAAAATATGTATTATAGAATATTATCTTCAATGTTGTTGCATTTGTCTTTGTACAAGACGTATAAAGTATATATTCGTAATCTTGATCAGAACCAGAGTGACACCCTCAATAATTACATAGAGTCCAATTCCAAAACACTTCACCAAGTTAACATCGTCAGAAGTTAAAACGTCATCAATTATGACTTCCAGTATATTATTCACCTTAACATTGGATGCACGATAGTATACAATTGAGCCAACTAAACCCCTAACCAAGCCAAAGAAACAGGACATCAGTAAGGCAATGTTATGACTGAAAAAAGAGCCAAGTGTACCAGGCAGATCAATGGCAAGTGAATAACAAGTGACTAGAAGAATAATAATCTGAGAAATCACCAAAAGCCAAATTATCAACATTGGTGATAAATAACAAACTTCCGTCTTGGGTTCAGAGTTATCAGGAGATAATCTTTTCTCCATACGAATTCGTACTAAACCTGAAATCAAACGACCAATAAAATCAAAGACACTAATAGTCATAGACAACATCGTAAGATATGCAAATTGCCCATCAACAACATTTACCAAATACAACACTAATCAATTATTATTCCACTAACTAGACAATAGGCTAACTACATAATAATTTGACTAGACAATTTAACTAGATAACCGGCTAATTAAGTAGAGAGGAAAAAATTTTCCTCTCTCCTCTCACAACTCCTAATACTATTATATAACTACTACTATTAAAAATTTACTTGAATAAATTTGAAAGACTCCATAAGTAATATTTGAGATCAATAATAAGAAAATTGATTTGGGTTGTCTTATAAATACTTTTAATGCTTTTTTAAAGATATTAGTCTTATTAGTGACATTAGACTTCATCCAAATCTTGTGATTTGGATCTTTGTAATTTCCAAATGAATATATTAGAAAACTTGTCACTAAATATATTAATAAAATTATTGCCAATTCATATGACATGAATTTGGCTAATCTTTTCCCAAATCCATTCAAATACCCATGATAGAAAGAGTAAAAGAAATTATTGGCCAAATCACTTGCAAATTCAGCTACTGGATAACTCAAAAGGTAAAATAATAATTTGAGTGAAGTTTTTCCACCAACAAAATGATCAGTAATTAGTGAAGCTCCTATCATTGTAATAACTCCAATACCAAATGAACAGAATCCATTTAATATATAAAAGATTAATCTTACGGTTTCTGCTGATTCAGGAGTTAATTTTACCAGCATAGCTGACGGTAAAATCATTAATAAAAACATAAAACAAGTAATATTTAAGAATATTTGTAACCAAAAAATGTTCACTGGAAACAATAGAAACGCAATTAAAATTCCAGAAAAATAAAGAGAAATTAAAATAATTTCAAAAATAAATCCAAAATTTACATTTTGGTCACCAGACAATGTGAAAATCATTACGAATATTTTCGCAGACTTCTCATGGATTTTATATCCAAATGTTGCCAAAAATCCTAAACAAAACCAAATAAAACAAGTTAAAATTTCATTATTCGTTTCTATTTCATTATTTGTTTCAATTTTATTATTAGTTTGAATTTTATTTTGATTTTCAATTTCTTTAGAATTTTCCATTTTTATAATTTATTTATTAATAGAAATTGTTTAGATAAAATTATTTAGTAAAATTATTTGTTAAAATGAATATTTGAATTTTATTTTTGTAATTAGCTGCAAATTTTATATAGCCAAATTTAGTAAATTTGGTACTTATAATTTATCAATTAACTAGCCAATTAATTATTAATAACAATATTTTAAATTTATTAATAACAATATTTTAAATTTATTAATAACAATATTTTAAATTAATATTTAATATTCTAATGCTCTTAATTACTTAAATACCTAAAATAGGCTTAAATAGCCTACTAGTCCTAATAGCCTTAATAGCCCTTAGATACCCTTAATAGTACTAATAGTACTAATAACCCTAAAATTACCCTTATGTACCCTAATAGCCTTAACTGCCCTAAGACAGTTAGACCATGTGATTACTAAGGTAGTCATAGTAACCCTTAATAACCCTTAATACCCTAGTAATTAGGAGTATATTAATTATTCAAGTGTATATTACATAGTATATGTATGGAATAATTAAGATATTTAACCATAAGTAATACCTAATATTATACCCTATGTACTATACACTTGTATACTCATTACTATATACTTACTAACTAGACTACTTACTATAGTACTTAGTTAGTACTATGGTATTAGTACTGAGGATAGTATTGGAGCAAGCTCCGTTACGGTGTCTAGTAATACGGGAAAGGGAGCTAATAACACTTTTAGTACTCCTGGAAAGGGAGCTAATTTTACAGGTATAGAGTGTACTATGGGAAAGGGAGCTAATTCTACAGCTATGAAATGTATTACTCCTAAACTATCTGACTACACCTAATACCCTTAGACTACTGCATAGACTAGCTACTAACACCCTTAGACTACTGTATACTCCTTAACTACTAATACTCTTAAACTACTGTATACTGTGTATAGTAATGAGATTAAAGATATGGATGACATTTTTTAATATTCTGATCGACTTTATGATATAATTTGGTATAATCGAGTTTATTATTTTCAGATAATTTTTTAATTTTATTTGGTAAATCTTTTACAGGTTTAACAATTAATACTGCACATGTTGGTCTTTTAGATTGACATATATCAGATAATATTCTTTTATTAGTTACGTAAGCATATGAAATTGATAATTCTTCACATAAAATTGGTAAATGTGATACTACATCTATTGGATGTACATCTGATGCTATTAATACTATTCCTATTATACCTTTACGTAATGATTTTGTAACATCTAATACTCCTCTTTTTACAAGTCTAGTCAAATGTATATCCAAATTCATATCATTCAATTCATTCAAACTCGAATTAACAACTTCAGTAGATTGTAAATTAGATTTATCATCAGTTGTAGATTGTAAATTAGATTTATTAAGTTGATTAATATTGGATTGTCCTAGTTTATATTGTTTAGCAAGTTTTTCTACTGTTAATGCACGTTTTATAAGTTTTAATGAACGTAGAAGTGATTTACCTGTTAATTTCGGTTTAGCAATTGGTGATATATAAGATTCTTCTAATATATAATTTTCCATTATTCTTAAATTAATTAATTAAATAAATTAATTAAATTTATATTAATTAAATTTGTTAAAAGAATTTATAGAATTAAATAGAATTGAAGAATTGAAGTCCCAATAATAATATTTTATAAATTTGTATAAATTATGAAATTAATAAATTTAAATTTAATTATACAAAATTATAAACTTAAAATTAATTTAAATTCTAATATCAATAAATTCAATCGTATGAAATATTTTAATTTAGATAATTATTTTAAATAATTTAATTAGTTTAATTTTAGGTAATTTATGTACATTAAGGGATTTGACCAGTTTGGTAACTACCAGAACTAGTAGTACTAGGTATACTAGGAGTACTATGGGTACTAGGAGTATTATGAATACTATGGGAACTAGTGTTAATTTGAAATATAAAAGATTATATACATATGAATCAGAAATAAATATAGAAAAAGTAATTTGAATAAATAATTAGATTGATTAGGAAATTGAAGAAAAAGTTAGAAAAACTATTGAATCTGAAAAAATTCTTGTTTTTATTAAAGGAACTCCTAATGAACCACAATGTAAATATTCATACAATGTAATAAACTAATTTAGTAATTAGTTAATTAGTACAGTAGTAAGGTCCGTTACGGTGTCTAGTAATACGGGAAAGGGAGCTAATAACACTTTTGATACTCCTGGAAAGGGAGCTAATAACACTTTTGATACTCCTGGAAAGGGAGCTAATAACACTTTTGATACTCCTGGAAAGGGAGCAAATTCTACAGCTATTGAGTGTAATAGTAGTACTAATAACCTAACTACTACTTAGGATACTAGTGCTACTAGACCAAGCACCGTTACGGTGGAAAATTCCACTATCCAAATTGCTGCACCTAACCTAGGCACTTGACCCTTAGGTACTAGGTTCGAATCCCAGTCCAGTACTACTAGTAATACTAGTGGAAAGGGAGCTGTTGATACAGTTGTACCAAACCTCCTTTACGGTGGAAAATACTAGTACTAAAATGCTGCTACTACTAAAGATTACTATAGTTAACTACTTAAGACTACTTAATTACTATAGTTAACTACTTAAGACTACTTAATTACTATAGTTAGATTATTACTTAGTACTGTTAGTTGGACCTGACACCGTAACGGAGAAATTAATTTGATTAAAAAATTTTTTAGATGATAGAAATATTGAATAATTATAAATTGAATTATTCATATATAAATGTATTTTCACATGATTTATTAAGAAAATGTATTAAAAATATTAGTAATTGGCCTACATTTCCACAACTTTATATTAATGGTAAATTTATTGGTGGTTACGATATTATATATGAATTACATATTAATGGACAATTATATTCACTATTACACAATACCAATACTCAATCCAATTCACAATCCAACACTGGATCCAACTCACAATCTGATTAATTCATAATTAATTTAATTTTCAAACCAATTACCAATTAATTTAATAAATTTAATTTAATATTAATAATATTTTAATATTAATAAAATTTTTTCTTTTTTAATTTATTTTTTTGTATTGCATGCAATGGAATCTTAATTATTAGATCAAAATATTAAATTAATTTTCATTATAATAAAAATGTATTTAAAATATTCAAATATATTTAAAATATATAATTTAATGTAAATTAGTATAGATTAATATAGATTTATATTGAAAATGTGTTAACTAATATAATTTGCATGTGTATAAATATTACACACAAAAATTAAAATAATTAATATAATTAATTAAATAAATATATATATAATTAATTATTTATTTATTTAATAAAATGTGTAAATATATTATATATAATAATGGAATTTATATTAATATTAATGCAAGGAATCTGGGGGTTACAATTTATTTAAAATTGTGTAAAAATATTTTTAATATGTTCTTATTACAAATTGTTTTAATAATTTCTTAATATATTTTTATATATTAAATTTTTTTTTAAAATTCAATGTTTCAATAATTAATATGTTATTTCAATAAAAAATTTTTGGCAAATCAATGCCTAAAATTTTTTTTAATCTAAAATAATTAAAATCGAATTATAAAAATTTAAAATCAAAAATTATAAATCAAATTATTAATTTTATTTAATTTTAAAGAAATTTGATTTATTGATATTAAAGATTTATTGAATTGTGTATACGTCTTGAATTTAACAATTCAATTTAATAAATTCAATACAATAACTTCAATACAATAAATTTAATTCAGTAAAATAAATTTTGTATTATATTTTCTAATTTTTAATGAAGTTTTTAATAAACTCAATTGTTTTCTTAAATTCAGTTGTTTTCTTAGTAAATTCAGTAAATTTAGTTTTTTCTTATTAAATTCAGTAAATTTAGTTGTTTTTTCCGAAATTCAGTTTTTCTTTTAGTAAATTTAGTTTTTCTAATTCTAATTTTACCAAATTCAGTTTCTTAATTTTAGTTCAGTAAATTCAGTTTAACAAATTCTCAAATTCAGTTGTTTCTTTAGAAAATTCAGTACAACAAATTCAGTTTAGCAAATTCAGTTTAACAAATTCAGTCCATTAAATCAGTTGATTAGGAAAATTTTTTAAGATGGAGATTGGTTTAATGAGTTTGTATGATATATTGAATAATAAAAAGAAGAATGTAAGTTTATATTATAATCGTTTAACGGTTATTAATAATCTTTTACGTTATCAGAATAATTATTGTTGGATACATGAAACTACTTATCCAATACAACCATTTCCAAATATTCTTAAATGTAATTGTTTTTCCACCGTAACGGTGCTTGGTCACACAGAAAGTAATGGTCCTACGGCTACTAACAGTACTAAGGATATTACTAGTACTACGGCTACTAAGGATATTAGTACCACAGGAGCAAGCACCGTAACTAAGGGAAAGGGAGCTAATTCTACAGCTATGGAGTGTACCCCTGGAAAGGGAGCTAATTCTATGGTTACAGAGTGTATTAAGGATATTAAGGATACTAAGGAAACCCCTTTCGGGGGTACAGTTGGAGCAAGCACCGTTATGGAGAATAAATGTATGGAAGTAGAATATATAAGAAAATTATTGAATGAAATGTATAATAATATAATAATAGATTTTAAATCATCACAATGTATTTCAATCATATATAAAAATCATATTTATTTATATTCCAATTTATCATTATGTAAATTCAATGCCATCGGAATCAACCATTCCACTGGTAATATCTCCACTGACAATGCTAGTCCTAATCCTACTGGGATCTCCACTTCTACTGGTAACTCCACTGCTAATTCCAATGGTATTGTTAATTCCAATGGCATTGTAAATTGTAATGAATGTAGAATAATAGAAAGAAAAGAATTTACAAATGATGAAATACAAAATGCATTATATGAAATTGTGGAAAAAGGTGAAGATAATAAATATGGTTTAACCTTGTTGGAACATTCCAATTTATTAAATTTACTTGATGGTATTGATAAAATACAACATTCTGTTAAGTCTATTGGTATTCTTGAGGGTCTTATCGAGACTAATTATAAATATTCCAATATTGATAATATAAATGTAATACATTGTAATATTTTATTAGATGAGGTTAACGTAACGGGGTCTTCCGTTACGGGGTCAGGTCCCACGGGTACTAACAGTACTGAGGATATTAGTACTAAGGATATTAGTACCACTGGACCAAGCACCGTAACTACTGGAAAGGGAGCTAATTTTACAGCCATGGAGTGTACCTCCGGAAAGGGAGCTAATTCTATGGTTATGGAGTGTACTACTGATACTAAGGATATTACTACAGTTGGACCAAGCACCGTTACTGAGGAGAACTTAATATTAGAATGTATAAAATATGCAAATGAATTAATAGAAAAAGTATATAAAGAATTAAATTCAATATGTAGTTCATTAATAAATGAAATTAATATATATTGTCAACCACCATTGAATATATCAATAAGATTTTTAAAACATTACATGTGTTTTGAATATTTATTGGAATATAATTGTGATTTGAATAATTTACAAGATACAATTTATGGAATTAATATTAATAAAGAAAATGTCATCTTACATGAATTCATACAACCAAGTCTCATCTCCATAAATTCCATCCATAATACTTTCAATTTATTATTAACACGTATTAAATCTTATATTATTAATATTCAAAATATTAATAATGTTAATATGGAGAAAGAGGAAATTATGGAGAAGAAAGAGGAAAAAGAGGAGAAAATGGTTGAGAAAGAGGATATTACTGGAGTTGTTGATACTAATACTAAGGGAGTTGGTATGGATACTAAGGAAAGCCCTTACGGGGCTAAGGAAAGCCCTTTTGGTGCTAAGGAAAGCCCTTTTGGTGCTAAGGAAAGCCCTTTCGGGACTAAGGAAACTCCTGGTGGATTGTTGGTTGGTGGACCAGACACCGTAACGGAAGAATTAGAATTAGATGGAATAGGAACACCATCACCAAATAAGAAAAATTATATAAATAATGATATATTAAAAATGTGTGATACGAAAATCATTGATTCAAATCCAATCAGTATTGAAAATAGTAACACAAATACATTTAATAATTCCGAAAATACTTCACCAAATACACATTCATTCAATATTACAAATCTATTAAATAATCAATATATTAATTCTCCAAATACTATAGACAAGGTAGATAAGGTAGACGGAGTGGATGGAATGGATGGTATGGAGAGGATAGAGTCGGTAGACGGGATGGAGACTCTGGAGAGGATAGATTCGGTAGATGGTATGGATAGAATGGAATCTGTAGATACAGTAGAAAGAATGGATACAATAGAATCTGTAGAAACTATAGAACCTATAGAACCAGTTGATACAGTGGATACAGTGGATAATATGAATACAGTAGATACGGTGGATACAGTAGATACGATGGATAAAATGAATGAAGAAGATAGAATGGAAATAATACCATATTGGTGGAGATATTATGTAGAAGATAATACATTGGGTGAAGGTGATGTGAATGGAAGATATGAATCGATAGGAATAAGACGTTTTACACGTTCATATTTGAAGGAAGAATCAAGTACACCAAAGAATAAGAAACATACCAATGGAGCAAATTATTTACTCACAAGATCATCTTCATCAGATTTCAGTACCAAATCTAATGTTAATCTTTCCAGAGAAACCATTACTACAAATCTACAAGAAGATGTTTTACCATGTTTCTGTACCAATTGTATTAATTATATCTCCAATATAACACGAATTTTACATTATCAAGAACAAAATGGTATTTTTTAGTTATTCCGTTACGGTGCTTGCTCACACAGTAGTTAGATAGTTACTTAGTTAGGTAGTTAAGTATTTAGGAGTATTCTAGAGGTATTAGGTAGTTAAGGGTACTTAAGGAGTTAATAGGCCTAAATAACCTAATAGGTTTAGATAGGCTTAAAATACCTTAGATAACCTAAATAGGCCTAAACTACCTAATAAGGCTTAAAATAGGCTTAAATAGCATACTAGTCCTAATAGCTTTAACTGCCCTTATATACCTCTAATAAGCCTTAATAGCCTTAAACCCTAAAATACCCTTAATCGCCCTTAATAGCCTTAAGTACCCTTATATACCCTTATATACTCTTAAATACCTTTCATACCCCTACTTTATATTAATAATTAATTTAGAGAAAATGAATGTAGAGAAAATGGAAATAAATGAATCGGATAGAATAGTGAATGGATTAAGACGTTCAATAAGAACAGCATTGGAAGTTGGTAGTGCAATAAAAAAGAAAATCAATTCAGATTATAAACCATTAATTGATACACTTAATGTAGCACTTTTATCAACGTTTAGACTTGGTGAGTATCTTTTTACACATTCCAATTCTAATTCAATTGATGATACAAGAGAATCGTATAAATCGGAATCCTTTACAGAAATAAATAAATCAACATACAAATCAGAATCTTTTAAATCGGAATATGATACAAAATTAAATAATTTGCAATCATATGAATCAAATACAACACTGAATAATTCACCTACAGTACAATCGAATGTACAGTGTAATTCACCCTCAACTGTACAGACTACTATACCGTCTACAATACAGTCTACTATACAATCGAATATGGAATCGATGAGAAATGAATCGATGAGAAATGAATCATATATGATTAGTAATGAGATGAGAGAAAATGAAGAGATGGAAGATGTTGGTGAATTGATATACATGGATATAGGAATGGAGAGTATGAGTAGTACATTTGAAAATGATCAATATTTGAATTATGATATAATGAGTGAGGATGATGGTTCTTCATTTACCTCATTGAGTTCATCAAGTCCGAAGATGTTTAACAAGAGGAAGAGCCCAAGTAGGAGTAGGAGACCATATAGAAGTTTGAGTAGTTTGGAGAATTTACCAAGTAGCAGAAGAAGTACAAGAGATTTATCACAAACAGATGATATGTACATTTATGATATGAATAATTTAAGTGATAAAGGTGAATTTGAGGATTGGTATAATGAAGATAGTGACTCGAGTAAAAAGAGTGTAAAATATGTCCAGAAGAGAATGCCACCCAGTAGACCTTCAGTTAGTAATTTAACTGAAATCTATGGTTCACAAGATATGTTAATTCCAATGGGTCCATTACCCATTGGTGTTTATTTTGATGCTTCAAGGAAGTTATGGCGTTGCCAATGGCGTGAAAATGGTAAATTCCGTACTAAAGGATTCTCATTAGGACATTATAATACACTTGCTGATGCTCGACATGCTTGTATTTTATTCAGATGTCAAGTTGGAAATATGAATATTCAACCCGAATGGTTAACACCAAATTATATCAAAGTCTCGGAATTATTAAATCGTAAAGCATCACAACCCAGTAATAATACACCCAAAAAATCCAATCGCAAGAAAAAACGTCAAGAAGATTTATATGAACCTTTTTCATAAATTTTTTTTCTTATCTAATATATTTCTAGTTACGGTGTCACGTTACGGTGCTTGCTCCAACAGTAATAGTTAAGTAGAGTAGTCTTAGGTAGTTAAGGAGTCTAGTAATAACCTATAGTACTATTAGTATACAGTAGTCTATAGTAGTCTTAGGTAGTTAAGAGTATTAAGTGTAATATACAGTAGTTAAGTGTATTAGGTGTATAGTACTATTAGTATACAGTAGTTGAGTAGTAAGTATATAGTATAGTAGTATTAATAGGACTTTACCTAGAGTACCTCTTAAGTACCTTAGATACCTACTAGTACTCCTTAATACTCTAGCACTCCCCTAATAGGCCTAAAGTACTTCATAATGCCCTTAAATAGCTAGATAGCCTTAGTACTCTAATACTCTTAGTATACCTACTAGTACTTAACTACGCTTACTATCTAGATTACTTTAGAGTACTTAAGGATATTGGTACCATAGGACCAAGCACCGTAACTCAATAACTACTTAGTACTACTTTACTCAGACTACTATAGATTAGATAATATATATGTGTGTATTGAAATATTAAAGTGGTAATATAGTTAATTTTCCATCTTTATATGAGATGTGTAGATTATCATGTTCTTTATATTGATCAGAGAGTATACCAACAGCAATTGGTGATTCGATTTGTTTTTGTATTGTACGTTTTAATGGACGTGCACCATATGCTGGATCATATCCTATATCTGCTATATGACTCATTGCTGCATCATCTATTGATAATTTTATATTCTTTTCTGCTAATCTATTACTTAATTTCATCATCTCCATATTCACTATTTTTTTCAATTCTATAACAGCGTTACGGTGCTACGTTACGGTGCTTGCTCAAACAGTAACTAAGTACTCCCTGTACTGGGGTATAACTATTCTAAGGGTATAACTACTGTAAATAACTAAAGTACCTCGGTAGAGGGATATAACTAATCCCCTAATAACTAACTAATCCTATTAAGTATATAACTAACAACAGTGAATAACTAAGGGTATAAGGAACCCCTTTTGGGGGTATTGGTGACCGTGTGACCAAGCACCGTAACGGAACACCGTAACGTACCAATTTTGGTTAAAGAATCAAAAACAATAAATTCATCAATGCGATTAAGAAATTCAGGTGAGAAATTTTGTCGTACAGAAGTCATGACTTTATTTTTCATTTCATTACGTTTTTCAGGAAAACGAGCAAGTTCAAGAATATTCTGACTACCAAGATTCGATGTAAATATAATCAAAGAATTCGTAAAATTAACCTTACGACCAAGTGAATCTGTTAATCTTCCATCATCCAATACTTGTAATAATATATTATATACATCACTATGTGCTTTCTCACTAAAATTGCGTTACGGTGTGAGGTCAAACAGTAACTAATCCCCCGTAAAGGGATATAACTATCTACTTACTAACCCCCAAAGGGGATAAATAACTGATTACCGGAGGTATAACTACTAGTATATAACTAACTACCTAATAACTAGTACTCTTAAGTATATAACTAAGTACCCCCGTAGGGGATGAGCAAGCACCGTAATGGAGATACATTTCATCAAATAATAAAATAGAATAAGGTTTTCTACGAATAGCTTCAGTAAGTAAACCGCCTTGTTCATAACCAATATAACCAGGTGGAGCACCAACTAATTTAGATACACTATGTTTCTCCATATATTCACTCATATCAAATCTTATAATAGCATCTTCTATATACAATTATTAAAAAATAATTATAGAAAGAGGAATTTGTGGGATAGGCTGAGTTAAGGAGCTCCGTTACGGAGCTTGGTCAAGCGGATTAGGATAACTAACGGTAGATAACTAAGGTAACTAAAGAACTAGTAGTGGTGGGTGGCCGTGGGAGCAAGCACCGTAATGTAATACCTGAATCAAATAATTGTTCAGCAATAGCTTTAGATAATTCAGTTTTACCTACACCAGTTGGTCCAAGAAACATTAAAGCAGCAATAGGTTTTTTAGGATCATTCATACCAACTCTAGAACGTTGTACAGCATTAACAACAGCATCAATAGCTTCTTGTTGACCAATTATACGTTTATGTAATTCTTCATTTAATTGTAATATCTTCTCTTTTTGACTCTTTATTAATTTATTTAATGGTATACCTATAACCACGTTACGGTGCTTGGTCAAGCGGTAACTAAGTATCCACGTAAAGGGTATAACTACTGTAACTGAGGAACCAACTACTAGTATATAACTCCCTCTAACTACTCCTAATAACTACCCTAATACTATTAAGTATATAATTAAGAATATTAGTAATAGTAATGACTATTGATACCAGTCCATTTGGATACAACATTAGCAATATCTTCTTTAGTTACTGTATCTCTTAATAATATATTACCACCTGTTTCCATTACCTATATTAAATAATTAAGAAAATGACTAGAAAAGAATAAATGTCCAAAATTGATCGGGTTAGAAGAAATAAATTTTCCTCAATCCTATCAACTTGCTGCTGTAACTACTAATATCGAAAAAATAATTACAAATAATAAATAAATGTACTAAAAGGTTGCAAAAGTAGAAATTAGTGGGGTAGGCTCAATAAGGTATCTCAGTTACGGAGCTTGGTCAAGCGGTACCCCGTAAGGGGGTTCTATATAACTACAGTAAGAGGTATAACTAACTATATAAGTAGTTATATAACTAAAGGAACTATATAAGACCCCTTCGGGGGGGTTGGTGGTATTGGTGGCCGTGGACCTCACACCGTAACGAACTTGTTTAATATAATTTTCATAATTATTAATATTAGTTTTAAGTTGATTTTCAAGATCAGGTAAAGTTTCAAAACGTAATTCAGCAGCATGATTTAAATCAAAATCACGTTCAGCTTTATCAATTTCAATCTTAACAATATCAATACGTTCTTTTATATTTCTTATATTATCAACTAATGATTTCTCTTTTAACCACATTTCATTCAATTCATCCTATCAATTAATTAATTATTGATTTAATTATTTGATTACTTTTTGTTTTGTTAATTCATTAACAAGATTATCAATATTTTGTAATCTTAATTTATCATTTGGTTTCAAATTTTCTTTTTCATTTTTTGATAATATTCCTAATAAATATTATTAACTAAAATAAGATAAAATAATTAAAAAATAATTAAGAAAATTAGGTAGAAATAAATAAAGTCCAAAATTGATCGGGTTAGAAGAAATAAATTTTCCTCTCTAATCAATCTTGCTGCTGTAACCACTCATATACCAATTTTTAATTACAAAAAATAAATAAATGTACTAAAAGGTTGCAAAAGTAGTAAATAGTGGGGTAGGTTAACTAACTACTGTTTAAATAACTAATGTAATAAGGATACCAATATTATCATTATCATTAATAATAGAAATTTTTTCCATTTCAAGTTGTAATAATTTACGTTCAATTATATCTAATTGTAATGGTTTACTACTTAATTGAATTTTTAATTTTGCAGCAGCTTCATCAATTAAATCTATTGCTTTATCCGGTAAATATCTATCACTAAAAACAAATATTAATTAAATAAATTTATTGAATAATTATTTATTTATTTAAATATTTGTATGATACGTGATATAACGATTAGATAATAAAACAGCTTGAATTAATGTTGAATCTAATATACGAACACCATGATGTACTTCATAACGTTCTTTTAATCCTCTTAATATATTTATTGTTTCTTCTATATTTGGTTCATCAATCTAATAAAAAAATTATTAACCAAAAAAATAAAAAAATAATTAGGAAAATAGCTATTTAAAAAATAAATGTCCAAAATTGATCGGGTTAGGAAAATAAAATTTCCTCAATCCTATCAACTTGCTGCTGTAACTACTAATATCGAAAAAATAATTACAAAAAATAAATAAATGTACTAAAAGGTTGCAAAATGTGTAATTAGTGGGGTAGGCTCAATAAGGTATCTCAGTTACGGAGCTTGGTCAAGCAGAATAGTATAACAACTGGTAAATAACTACTGGTATAACTACTGTATAATTAGGGAACTAACATAGATGGGTTGAAATCTACGTTCTAATGCTTTATCTTTTTCGATTTTTTGACGATATTCTTGAAGTGTAGTAGCACCGATACAACGTAATTCACCTCTTGCTAGCATAGGTTTAAGTATATTACCAGCATCAAGTGAACCTTGAGATTCACCAGCACCAACCAAAGTATGAATCTCATCAATAAACATAACAATCTCACCTTGTGAATTCTCAATCTCATTCAATATTTCTTTTAATCTTTCTTCAAATTCTCCTCTATACATTGTACCTAAAAATATTATTGACAGAAAAAATGGGAAAATAATTCCAAAAAAAGGATTTTGGAAATAAATGTCCAAAAATGATCGGGTTAGAGGAAATAAATTTTCCTCACCCGGTAGAAATTGCTGCAGTAACTACTTATATGGAAAAAATAATTACAAAAAGTAAAATAAATATCAAAGAGGTTGCAAAAATGGTAGTTAGTGGGGTAAGCTCAATAAAGGAGCTCCGTAACGGAGCTTGGTCAAGCAGAACCCCTAAGGGGTATAACTACAGTACATAACTGGATAACTAGTACCCCCGTAGGGGATGTACAAGCACCGTAACTTACCAGCAACAATAGCAGCAATATCTAATGATATAACTTTACGATTTTTTAAAGAATCAGGAACATCACCAGAAACAATACGATTAGCTAAACCTTCAGCTATAGCAGTTTTACCAACACCAGGATCACCAAGTAATACAGGATTATTTTTAGTACGTCTACTTAATATTTCTATTGTACGTCTTATTTCATTATCACGTCCTATTACTGGATCTAATTTACCATTTCTTGCCATATCTGTCAAATCTTTACTAAACTTATTCAATAATTTATAACTCTAAAAATAATTTTCCAACAAATTTTTTATTAAAATAAAATAAAATAAAATAATTCAGAAAATAAATAAAATTTTTATTAAAAATTTTAAGGATCAGATTCGCCTTTTAATATCATTAAAAAAAAATTTTTTTTTAATTTTTATAATTTTTATCATCATTTCAATTAATAAATAAATAATTAATTAAATTAATAAATAATTGAAATTTTGTCTATATATACATTTTCAGTATTTCTTGTAGTAATTTTACGTTTACCACGTATAGATAATACTGTATCTTTTAATTTTTCTAATGTTATTTTATATTTTGTTAAATATGGTCTAAAAAATTTTGTATCTTCTGCTGCTAATCCCAATAATAAATGTTCAACACTTATATATTTATCCTAAATATTATATTAATATAACTTAAAATTAACTAATAAATAGAAAAATAATTAGAAAAATAGGATTTTGGAAATAAATGTTCAAAATTGATCGGGTTAGAAGAAATAAATTTTCCTCAACCAGTGGAAATTGCTGCAGTAACTACTTATATTGAAAAAATAATTACAAATAGTAAAATAAATATCAAAGAGGTTGCAAAAATGGTAGTTAGTGGGGTAGCTATGTTACGGTGCTCCGTTACGGAGCTTGCTCAAGGGGAATAGGATAACTAACTATATAACTAGTATATATAACTAAAGGAACTATATAAGACCCCTTCGGGGGGTTGGTGGCCGTGTGAGCAAGCACCGTAATGGAAGATACACCAAATTCTGATTTATAACGTTTAGAAATATTAAGAACATTTTCTAATATTCTTCCAAGTATTTTACGATCACCAAATGAACCAGACATACGAATTTGTTTTTTAAGATGATTTTCAAGTTCTTTTTTTAAATTATCAACATTTAATCCAAGATTATTTAATACTTTTAAAACATTATCATCATTTATTAATGAATATAATAACATATCACCTTCGACATATGATGAATCAAATTCATTAGCAATTTCTGTTAATGATGTTATTGCTTCCCATGCTTTATCAGTATAATCTTGTGAATTAAATACATGTCCACCATTATCCATCATCATTAATTTATAATCATGTTTTATATTCTCTATATACAATTAATTAGAAAATAATTAACCAAATATAATTTAATTAATTTTAAAAAATAATTCCAAAAATAAAGATTTTGGAAATAAATGTCAAAAATTGATCGGGTTAGAAGAAATAAATTTTCCTCTCCAAATCAATTATTGCTGCTACCTAAACTAGCTAAACTACCTAACTATAGTAAGTATGGTAACTACACTACTTAACTATAGTAATTATAATTAACTAAATAAATTCTAAAATAACTAAAATTAATTAGAAAAATAGCTATTTAAAAAATAAATGTCAAAAATTGATCGGGTTAGAAGAAATAAATTTTCTTCTCTATGTAACTATTGCTGCTTCAATAACACATTTGGTAAAAAATAATTACAAAAAGTAAAATAAATAACTAAAAGGTTGCAAAATAGTAATAAGTGGGGTAGGCTCCGTTACGGTGTTACGTTACGGAGCTTGGTCAAGGGGAGTAGGATAACTAACCATATATAGCTAGTATATATAACTAAATAGAAGAACCCTTTTGGGACCATTGCTGGTTGGTGGGACCAGTCACCGTAACGCAAACCTGGTGAATGATTGTATGAATGTCCAGTATTAGTAATCATACACATAGAGAAATCATGTGAATTATTATGATTATCATTGATAATATCATTTAATGAAAAGACATTTTGATGAATAGAATTCGTTTTTAAATTGTCTCGTAATTGTTGTGATTCCAATTCATTATTAATTTTAACATTTAAATTATCTAAATTATTTAATAAAAGATGGAATCGATTTTCTATAGGATTACGAAATGATTCCACACATTTCAATAATAAAATTATTATTAAATTCCACATCTTTAAATAAATTAATTCATTTTAGAAAAAAAAATAATTTTTCCAGAAAAAAATAATTTTAAAAATAAAACAAAAATTAGAAATTAACAGAAATTAACACAATTTGATAAATTAGAAATTAATTAGAAATTAATACAATTTAATTAGAAAATAATTAGAAAAAGAAATTTAAAAAATATTTTTAAAATTTATTGCGATAAATTAAATTAAATAGAATAATATTATGACCCAAGATTCTTATGGTGAATTAATAAAGAATAATTTATTATAAAATTTTTTTTGGTTAATTACCAAAAAAAAATATTTAAATGTATAATTAAAATTTAAAAAATAATTAAATAAAAAAAATGTAAACAAAAAATTTTTAAACATAATAATAAAAGTAATTTAAAAGGCAATTTAAAAATAGTTAAAGAGTAATAAAAAAGGTGATTTTTTTAATTATTAATAGTTTTAAAAAAATTTATTAATTAGTTTAAAATTAGTTTAAAATTTTTGTAGATGAAAGATTTAAAATATTTTAATACATTTTTGGATTATTATAATAAATTAATTAATAAATTCAAATCCAATAATAATAATATTGAAGCATGTACTATAATTGATGAAAATTATACTAATATTACTACTCCTAAGGGAGCTACTAATATCCCTGGAAAGGGAGCTAAATATACACTAAGTAGACCCCGGGAAAGGGAGCTAAATGACACTTTTGGTACTCCTGGAAAGGGAGCTAATTCTATGCCTATGGAGTGTACTAGTGAGAAAAATCCTAATAAAATTGCTGCTGTAACTAATACTGGGGAGTCGAGTACTTTTTCTGAGGATACTAATGAAGATACTGTAGAGATATGTAAGACCCCTTCGGGGGATAAGGAATCCCATTTCGGGTTTGGTGAGGAAGTTGATGTAGAACTAGACACCGTAACGGAAGAATTTTTAGAATTAAAAATAAGAAATAAAGAAATTAAGAAATTAAATGAAATATTGGAAAATTATCATAAAAAAGATGAAAAGTTAATAAAGAAATTAAAGAAATTAAAATGTTCAAATAAAGAATATGATTATTTTCCTAAATTAGGTGAACAAGATCATGATCTATGGGATCTTAAAACTATAACATATGATATTGATATTAATTATATACATATACTTTTTTTTAATCATTATAATTTAAATGAAAATTATGAAATTTCTGATCGAGTCGATGGGATTGAGAATGGAATTAGACGAGTCGATGGGATTGGGAATGGAATCTATGGAATTGGGAATGGAATCTATGGAAATGGAAATGGTATCGATGGAATTGGAAGATATAATATAATGAAAATAGAAAAAATGATAATGAAGAGTATAGAAAATATAAATGAAATGGAAGAAATATTAATAGATAAATTTGGTATAGAAATAACCAAAACAAATATCAATTGTCTATTCAATAATAATTGGATTAATGATGAAATCATCAATTTCTATCTACAATTATTACAAAATCATAATCGTATCTTATTAAGTAGTTACGAGTAGATTAAATTAGTTACGAGTAGATTAAATTAGTTACGAGTAGATTAAATAGTTAAAGTAGTTAAGGAGTTAATGGTATTAATTCTTCCGTAACGGTGACTGGCCCACCAAACAGTAATGGTCCTGATAGTAATACCAGTAAGGATAGTAAGGATAGTACCATAGGAGCAAGTACCGTAACTTAGGGAAAGGGAGCTAATTTTACAGCCACCGAGTGTACCATGGGAAAGGGAGCTAATTTTACAGCCATGGAGTGTACTATGGGAAAGGGAGCTAATTTTACAGCCATGGAGTGTACTATGGGAAAGGGAGCTAATTTTACAGCCATGGAGTGTACTATGGGAAAGGGAGCTAATTTTATGGGTATAGAGTGTACTAATGAAAGGGAGCTAATTTTATGGGTATAGAGTGTACTACTGAAAGGGAGCTAATTCTATGGGTATGGATTGTACTAATAGTACTAAGGATGGTACTAGTTAATAAACTATTAATACTAAAATTGCTTCACCTAAAGTACCTGCTGGACCCTTTGGTACTAGGTTCGAATCCCAGTACCTCAACACTAGTAATACTATGAATACTACTAAGGCTAATACTAAGGAAAGCCCTTTGGGGGCTAAGGAAAGCCCTTCGGGGGTAGGGAAAGTCCCTTTTGGGGGTGGCTGTTGGACCAAGCATCGTAACGGAGGAAGAAAATCCCATTACTCCTTACTACTCCTTATTTAATTAATTATTTAATTATTAATTGAATAATTTATAGATGTAATATTGGATTGTTATAATTATAATACTTTTTTTTATGAGCGTTTATCAGTTGGTGAGATGAGTTATGACTATATGAGTGTGAAACGTTGGACAAGAAGAAAGAAGATAAATATATTTGAAAAGGATTTATTATTTATACCAATAAATGTATCGAAAATACATTGGGCATTAGGTGTAGTAGATATGCGTAAAAAATGGCGTAGAATAATGTTATTTGATTCATTAGGTGGTAGTAATCCACATTTCTTTAAAACTATCAAAAAATATCTACAAGATGAATATAAAGAAATTTTTAATAATACAATTAATATAAATGAATGGAAAATTAGAAATGGATATTATTCCGAACCATATGCTCCTATACAACAAAATACATATGATTGTGGATTATTCTTATGTCAATATGCTAAATGTATTACATTTGGTAATAAATTCAATTTCATTAATTTCAATTCCAAATTTCTAAGAAATCTTATGATTTATGAAATTTTAACTAATAATATTATACTCATTTATTCTATACACAATTTATACTACACAGTTTATATATATATATATATGTATTTACTAATTTATATATTTTAATATATATAATTATAATATATAATTATGAATTTGTATATATAAATTTGTATATATAAATTTATATATTTCCCCATAAATATATTTATTATAATTTATATGTGTAAAATATTTTAAATAATTTTTTTAAAATTTAATATAAATTAGAATTAATAAATTGAGAATAAAATGGAAGAATTGGAAAATAAATTTCAAATAAATAAATTAGAAATAAAATGGAAGAATCGGAAGGATTGGAAGATGAAAATAGGATAATGAATTAGGATAAAATTAATATGAAATGATATAAATTAGATGAGATTTTATATTTATAGAAAAATTTTCCAAATATAAGAAAATATAAATTTATTGATACTAATAGTAATGGTATGAGTATTATTGAGGAAAATTCTACTACTAAAATTGCTGCACCTAAAGTTGTTACTGGACCTAGAGGTACTAGGTTCGAATCCCAGTCCTTCACTACTACTAGTAATACTGGTATTAGTAGTACTAAGGATAGTAGTACCACTGAACCAGGCACCGTTACTGAGGAAAATTTGTCTACACAAATTGCTGCTGTAACTAATTTTGGGGAGTCGAGTACTAATACAGTTATAGGTACTAAGGTTATTAATACTACTTCTAGTACTACTAATTACTAATAGTACTAAGGATATTAAGGATACTACTACTAATGGTACTGAAGAACCTGACACCGTAACTGAGAAAAATACTATAGAATTTGCTGCTGTTATTGTTGCACCTAATCTAGTTACTATTAATACTCCTTAAATACTAATATTACTACTGGTACTAATATCGTCAGTACTATGTACAACTGTAGCCGTGGGACCAGTCACCATAACTGGAGACACCTTAATGGAAAAAATATTTAAGTAATATTAAAATTTGAAAGATTTATAAAATTTTTCCTAAATTTATTCAAATTTGTTAAAATAAAACTATTGTAGTAAATTTTTTCGTCTTTTAATTCAATATTCAAATATTTCAACAGTATTAGTTATACCAACAGATAATTAATTAATTATCTCATGGTATAACTTCTTAAAGAAAACTATAATAGAATTATACCTTTAATTTGGTACTCAACATAGTATTATGGATACTAATAGTACTCTAAGTATTATAGATAGTATTACTATCGTACTATGAATATTAGTACTATAAGTACTATGGATACTATTACTCTCAATGTAATCTATTATAATAGTAATATTATATTCTATATTGTATATAGAATATAAGAATAATAGAAAGGAAATAATATATATGAAATTACACCCCCACAATTTATAAATAATAAACATAATTAATAAACAATTGATTTAATAATAAATAGAAACTAATTATAGTAATTGAAAATTAATGAAAATAACAAGAAAAAGTACAAAAATTATTAGAAAATTAATTAATCAAGAAAATATTGATGAAGAAGATGATGGAGATGAAGATGAAGTGTAGTTAATAAAGATGAGTTAATGAGTTAAAATGAAGATAAGTTAATAAGTTAATGAGTTAAAATGAAGATAAGTTAATAAGTTAATGAGTTAAAATGAAGATAAGTTAATAAGTTAATGAGTTAAAATGAAGATAAGTTAATAAGTTAAAATGAAGATAAGTTAATAAGTTAAAATGAAGATAAGTTAATAAGTTAATGAGTTAACAAACATGAGTTAATAATAAAGATGAAGATAAGTTGAGAAAGATGAATAAAATAAATGAATCAATGACATATGAAATTGTTGTATTTATGTTAGTAGTATTATGTTTATCATCAGCAATTATATTTGGTGTTTTAAATTCTTATTTAAATAAAGAAAATATAAATTTAAATAATTCAGAAAATTTAAATAATTCAGAAAATTTGAATAATTCAGAAAATTTGAATAATTCAGAAAATTTGAATAATTCAGAAAATTTGAATAATTCAGAAAATTTTGTTGATTCAGAAATTTTTAATAGTTTTGATAATTTGGAAAATACAAATTATTTAGAAAATTTGGAAAATTGTTAATTTTAATGTGTTAAATTTTAATGTTTTGTTAGTTGAATAAGATGAAATTAATCTTTAATATATATAATATATGTTAGATATATAATTTAATAATTAAATATATAACAGTATTAGATGTGTGTAATTAGTGTGTAGTTAGTGTGTATAGTAAGTATAGTATAGCAGTCTAGAGGTATTAGGTAGTTAAGGAGTAGTTAAGAGTATTAAGGTATATTATAGGTAGTTAAGCTATATAAGGGGTATTAAGTGTGTTTATAGTAGTTAGTAGTATACCTATAGTGATATACACTAGTGTATATACATTAGTGTATATAAGGGGTATTAGGAGTACTAGGTGTATTATAGGTATATAAAGGGTTTATAGTCTTAAGTAAGTAGTCTATAGTAGTAGTATTTAGGAATAGTTAAGGCTACTAAGCCCATCAGAGCTACCAGGATTACTAGCTAGTTAGGTATTTAAGGCTATTTAAGGGATATATTTTAGGTAGTTAAGGGATATATTTTAGGTAGTTAAGGGATATATTAGGGAGTATATATTAGGAATATGAGTATGTGTATACTCGTAAATTAAGGTTATTAATAGTATATATATAATAGTAAGAGTATTAGATGTATATGTATATTAATAAGTTATTAAATATAAATTTTTAAAAAATATTTAGAATCTTATTTAATCTTCAAATTATTAATTAAATTAATATTAATATAAATTAATTAAAATTTAAATAGAGTATAAAAAATTATATTGGAAATGGTGTTGATAATATTTTTAAAAAATAAATTTTAATGAATAAAATTATTTTTTTATCAATTTTAGGAAATAATGTATTTTAATAATTAATAAATTATGTTTAGGATGAAAATATATTTAATTGTAAATTTGAACAAGTTGATGAATCAGAAATGCAATTTTCAATATTTGCATCAATTGATATTATTAAACAATTATGTAAAAAATTATTCATAATTATTAATTAATTATATAATTTATTTATAAAATTGTATTTAATTAATTAATTAATTAATATTTATTATTTTAGTATCAGAACAAATATCAATGGATTATTCAATAATTGATCCTTATTTGGGATTTATATGTCCTACAATTGGTTCTAATTTCTTTAAAATTTATTCTTATATTACTGCTACTTGTCTTAAATTCATACTTATACTTAATGATACTAATCTCAATTCCAATACTATACGACATGTTCTTCTTTAAATAACTAAATTTATCCTCTAAATTATCTAAATTTATACCCTTTAATTAGCTCTAAATTAGTTATACCAGTTCCTAAATTAGTAATACCAGGATCTTAGTTAACCATTAATTATTACTTATTAGACTCCTTAACTACTCTAAGACTACTACTTAATAAGCTTAATTATCTTCTACTTAACTACTTACTTTAGTATTTAATTAATGTATATTATAGTTGTTTGAAGAGATAAATGAATTATATAGTAGAACAATATGTAATCCATTATTATTTAATAAATTAACAAATCAAACTTTTTTAAACAAATTAAGTCACTAATTTTATTTAATTATAATTAATTAATTAAATTATGAAAATTATTAATAAATTATAAAATTATATAAAATTATGAATAAATTATATAAAATTATGAATTGTGGAAAAATTTTTTAGATGAAATAATAATGAAATATAATATATAAAATTATTCATTAACATCAATAATTCCTGAATCTGATCTAAAAAAATATATATTCAGTTACTGTGTCTAGTACAACTAAATAATAGAACCCCTGGAAAGGGAGCTAATTTTACAGCTACCAAGTGTACCCCGGGAAAGGGAGCTAATTCTACAGCTATAGAGTGTACTCCCGGAAAGGGAGCTAATTTTACAGCTATAGAGTGTACTCCGGGAAAGGGAGCTAACTAAGTACTAGAAGTGTATAGCTATATAATTAGGAACCCCTTAGGGTAATAGCTAAGCCCCTTCGGGGATAAGGAGACCCCTTACGGGGATAAGGGAACCCCTTTTGGGACTAAATAACTAAGTCGGTGTGTACAAGCACCGTAACGGGATAAAACATTACAATTCAAAAATGCATTCAGATTCAGGAAGATTTGGTGAATCATAAACTTTACATATTCTTTGATTACCTTTACCTTTTCTTAATGATAATCTACATGTTGATGCATGTCCAATTACATTTCCACCAGCTAAATATTCCATTACGGTGCTTGCTCAAACAGTATCCCTAGAGATACTATAACTAACTACCATATATAGCACTATATATAACTAACTACACCCCGTAAGGGTATAACTAACTACACCCCGTAAGGGTATAACTAACTAATCCCCCGGAGGGACTAACTACCTAAAGGTAGAACTACTACTAGAGGTATATAACTAACTAAAGTACCCCTTTCAGGGGTTAAAGGAACCCCTTCGGGGATTAAGGAGCCCCTTACGGGGATAACTAAGTAGTGGTATTGGGAGCCGTGTGAGCAAGCACCGTAATGGAAACCTGGTTTGGTTGGATTAGAAATGAAAGATAAATTACCAGAAGGTTCAGAAATGACATGATTAGTTAAAACAATAGCAATATTAAATTGTTGTGCAATTTTTAATAAATTTGAAAGTAATTTATTAAGTTTCTGTTGTCTTTCAGCAAGTTCACCACGTCCAGAATAATCAATACGAAATAATGATATTATTGAATCTATTATTAATAATACAAATCTTTCTTCTACCATCTATAATTCCGTTACGGTGCTTGGTCAAACGGTACCCCCGGAGGGGGTTCTATATAACTAGGTACTCCCTGAGGGACTAAGGAACCCTTGTAAGGGTCTTAACTAGGTATATAACTATATAACCCCCTTAAGGGTATAACTAACTAAAGGAACCCTGTTAGGGATTAAGGTACCCCTTCGGGGATAACTAAGTAGTGGTATTGGAGCTGCTGGAGCAAGCACCGTAACGGAACACCGTAAAGTAATACCTTAGTAGTTATGTTATTAATTAGAAATAATAAATGTTCATGTGTATAAGCTTTAGAATAGAAAATATTATCCAAAATAATAATTGGATCTAAATCAAATCTCTCACAAATCTTCTCTATCTTCTCTGGACGAAATGTATTCTCCGTATCAATATAACATACCTAAAATACACACTAATACTACTGTAATATACTGTAGTAATCTTAAGTAGTTAAGGGTAGTTAAGGGGTAGTCTAGTCAGTAGGTATCTAAGGGTATTTTAGCTATATAAGGCCAATTAGAGCTATTAAGGGTAGTTAAGAGTATTAGGAGTAGTTAAGATGACACTTTGTAATGTGGTAGATTAATAATTTGTGAAGTAACAGAAATAGTATGACATATTTGTGTTTTACCAGTACGATTTTCACCAAATAATTCTGTTATTGACATTGTTTCTATACCACCATTCAATAATTTATTCAACATTTCACTTCCTAAGACAGCGTTACGGTGCTTGCTCAAACGGTACCCCGTAAGGGGTATAACTAACCAACTAACTACTCCCTTAACTATATAACTAACTACTGTAGAATTAGTATCCAGTAAAGGGTCTAATAACTAATACTCTTAAGAACTAATCCTCTAATACCTAACTAATATAGGTATATAACTAAGTAATACTAAGGGTATATAACTAAAGTACCCCTTTTGGGGTTGATGGAACTGGTTCCGCTGGACCAAGCACCGTAACGGAAACCATAAATAATAAATAATACCAGTATCAATTTTAAGTATAGATTTTCTTAATTGATAAAGTTGATTAGCAGAAATGAAAGAATTTGTAATTTCTAATTTGGAAGCGGAATCAGAAATTTTCTCAACTTTCATTTCTGTTAATCCTTTTATATTACATAAATCTTTCTTCTAAATTATTTAATAATATTATTGTATTTTACTGTTGTCTGTATTACACCTAATATTGTACATATTCCAGCACTTTTCAATTTATTTATATCTGATACATTTATACCCATTTCTTCCAATCTTTCCTATACAATACAATAATTTAAATAATTAGAATACAATTGGTAAAAAAGGTTTTGTAATAGTATCAGTAGAAGATTGTATAGTAACACCTTTAGATTTTGTTATAGGTACAGTTACCATTATGAAATTAAGTTAATGGAAGTTAATAGTAATTAATAGAGATTTATGGAAGTTTATGGGAATAAGAAGAAAATAGAAGGGAAATAATGAAGAAAATTAAGAGGTAGCTAGGGGTAACTCAAGGGAATCCAAGGGAATCCAGTGGAATTAAAGGGAATCCAAGGGAATCCAGTGGAATTAAAGGGAATCCATCTGAATAAGACTAGAACTTAAGGCTAATTGAGATGTAACTAATGGAATAAGATTAAATTTGATTGGAAGGTTTTAAAAAATATTTAAATAATTAATTAAAAATTTTTTAATAATTTAAATTTAATGTGTAAGATTTTTCAAGAATATAATAAATTTTAAGAATAAAAATTATTTAAATGCAATTTTTATATATAAATTAGTAAATTAATTAGAGAAGGATAAATGACATTGATGGTGCACAGTTGATATATGCATGAGCATTTGGAACTTTATTATTTTAATAATTCATTTGTAATAATTCATTTGTAAAAATTCATTTGTAATATTAATTTGTCATTTTCAGTTAATTTGTAAAATTTTGAATTAGTTTGTAACTAATTTTAAAATTAATATATTTATATTAGTGTCAAGTGTGTCATTAGCTAATTAATAAAAATGAGTTGCATTTTAAAATGTAATGATAATGATGAAATTGTTATCAAAGATTCTGATAACATTTATAATAAAACACATGATTACGTAATACTTAATCCAATTAATTAAATTAAATAAGTTATTTTATGACTGTGAAATGAATTTTGTAGGTTGAGAAACCATCAGTAATGTATAAACCAAGTACAGTAGTACCACCAAATAATATATTGGAAATAACACCACCTAAAGATTTGGAATATCCAATTACATTTTATCCTACTGTTGATACATTTTTTGATAAGGATAATAATACTTTGGTTACATTAATGGAACTTCCTGGTTTTCCTATTTCTGATATTGAAATTAATATTGGTGATGGTGAAATGATTGTTTCTGGTACGTTACGGTGTGAGGTTCACGGCCAACAACCCCCCGAAGGGGTCTTTCTTAGTCCCCAAAGGGGATTTCTATACCCTTAACTATATACCTACAGTACTTAGTTATACTCCTAATACTCCTTAACTACCTAATACCCTTAATATACCTAGTTACCTCTTAACTATATAGCTCTCTATCATCCCTTAACTAGCTCTAATTACCTCTTAACTACCTAACTACCCCTTAAATACCCCTAGTTACCCCTTATATACCTCTCTAGCATTCCTTAACTATAGATTGTAACTAGTTTAATTTTAATTATACATTTAGGTCCTAGACCTAAAGATGAATTATATGAGAAATTTGGAGATAATTTGAATATTCAAATTAGAGAGAGGAAAGTTGGATTCTTTTATAGACGTTTCAAACTTCCAAATAATGCTATGGATAATACTGCAACAGCTTGTTATGATAATGGTATCCTTAGTATTATTATTAAATGTTCACAATTCTCACCCATTCGAAGAATTGAAGTTACTAATACACCAAATCATTTCAATAATAAAAAAAATAATCAATCCATTAATAGTATTGATAATAATAATGAAAATTAATCTTGTATAATATTTTTATATTAGTTACGGTGCTTGCTCCAACGGCTCCCGATTCCTCAGTACCAGCCCCGAAAGGGGCTTCCTTAGTATCCTTATTATCCATAGTACACTCCATACCCATAGAATAAGCTCCCTTTCCCTTAGTAACAGTAACGGTGCTTGCTCACATAGTAGTAGTAGTCTAGAGGTACTAATGTACTATACTTACTAACTATACATAGGGTATACTACTAGTACTAGAGTTACTAGGTAGTTAAGGTACTATAGCTATCTAAGGGTAGTCTAAGGGTATTAGGAGTAGTTAAGTCATCCTAATAGTAATTAGTCTATAGTAGTCTTAGGTAGTTAAATACTTAAGGATACTAGTATATATATACTAGTACAAACCTTAAGTACTCAAGGACTGTCTGTTTAGGGTTATATACTATGAATTTATGGTTATACGGTTATATTATGAATATATATTTAAAAAAAGATTAATGTGTATTTATAATATGATCAATAAGACCATATTGAAGTGCTTCTGATGGTCTCATATAATTATCTCTAGAACAATCTTTTTCAATTTCTTCTACACTTTTTCCCGTAAAATTCGATAAATTTGTATTTAATATTTCACGAATTTGTAATATTTCATTTGCTTGGATTTCTATATCACTTGCTTGTCCATGTGCTCCTCCTAATTATTCCATTACGCTGCTTGGTCAAGCAGTAACTAACTACCCCGTAAGGGGTATAACTAACTAAAGGAACCTGTAAGGGTCATAACTAGGTATATAACTATATAGTCCCTTCGGGGGGTTAGTGATTATTGGAGCTGCTGGAGCAAGCACCGTAACGGAACACCGTAACGTACCTAAAGGTTGATGTATCATAATTCTAGAATTTGGCATAGCATATCTCATTCCTTTAGTACCAGAAGCTAAAAGAAAAGCACCCATAGAAGCTGCTTGTCCTAATGATATAGTCTCTACTGGCATTTTCAAACTTCTTAATATATCAAATATTGCTAACCCTAAAAAAAATAATGTATGGAGAAATTGTGTAATGAAATTACCAGAAGTAACAGAACCACCAGGTGAATTGATATAGAATTTAATTGGTAATTTTGGATCATTTTCATTAATTCTTAAAATAGAAGAAATAATTTTAAATGAAACTTTATCATTTAATTCACCAGAAAGAAATATAATTCTATTCTTTATATAAAATTCATCCAATAATTTATTATATGATTCTTTCTAAAAAAAATTAATTAAAATAAAAATTAAAATTAATTTAAAATTACTTGTTCATCTATAGAATTATATAAATTATTATAAGTATTAATTTTATTAATAAAAAGTGATTTAGTATAAATATGCGATAAGATTCTTTTATTAGAAGAATATTTAAATACAAATATTAAAAATATGTCAACTAAAATTATATTTAAATTCATTAACAAAAATTTTTTATATAATATTTTATATTACACATTTACACTATTTTTCCAATTTTAGCTCTAATTTTTCTTAATTTAACTCTATTTTCTAATTATTAGCCTAATAACTTAGTTTAACGTAATTTTTCTTAATTTAGCTCAATTTATTATTATTAACGTAATTTTTATAATTGTATAGATGATTGAGAAAAGTAAGTTGATATAATAAAAATTGATTAGATATAGAATTAATTGAAATTTGTAAGAAATGTAAATTGGAATTACCATTTAATAATTTTAATACTTGTGAAATTAATCAAAGATTAGAATATATTTCTTGGTTCCTTAATCATAAAAAACCTTTAAATCTACAACAATCTTTATCATTACTCAATGTATCATATACTCTAATCTAGTAGTCTTAAGTAGTTAAGAGTAATATACTGTAGTATTAAGTAGTTAAGTAGTATTGAGGCTATTAGGTATATTAGATAATTAAGGGTCCAGGAGCAGTGTTGAGGTACTTGGATTCGAACCTAGTACCTAAGGGTCCATCAGCTCCCTTCGGTGCAGCAAGAATTATAGTAGAATTTTCCACCGTTACGGTGTTTGCTCCAATATTACTACTAATTTACTCTATTACAATACTCTAGTACAATAGTCTAGTAATAATTAATGTGTAATGAATAAATGAATAAATTAGATGATAAAAGGAATTAAAGAAGATTTAGGTTTTTAATCCAAATTAATTAATTCAATTGATAAATTAAATTGATTAAATTGTATTATAAATTAGTACAACATAATGCTATACCATTTGAAGGTTCAGCAGAAGCAGATGCCATTATATCATTAATATTTAATGATAATTTTCTAGCTACTTTATATCCTCCTATATATACAAATTACTACGTTACGGTGCTTGGTCAAGCGGTAACTAATCCCCGTAAGGGGTATAACTACTCTAGATAACTATGTATATAACTAAAAGAGCCCCTTCGGGGGTTAAGAAGCCCCTTTCGGGGATATTGGTACTGTTGGCCGTGGACCTCACACCGTAACGGAAAAACAAACCAGTATAAAGTTCAAATTTATTACATAAATGATAACCATCAGGACATGATATCATTCCTTCTTCTTTACTAATTAATTATTATATACTTATATACTCATAACTAGTCTTATCTACAGTAGTCTAGTCAGTAGGTAGTCTATAGTAAACTGTAGTAGTCTACTGTAATTAAATACTCCAAAGTACTCCTAACTAGTTAAGAGTAATTAAAAGTATTACGTGCAATTAGTACAACCGATAGTAATATATGAAGATTCTATACCACCTAATGAAAATGATGCTTCTGCTTGTATTTCATCCATTCCAATTGCCTATATAACATCCATTACGATGTCTAATACAATAGTTAACTAAATAACATATTAAACTACTGTACTACTTAAGGGTTACTATAGACTCTCTTAACTACATAATACCCTTAACTACTTAAGACTAGACTACTATACTTAAGACTAGAGCTACTGTACTTAAGACTACTATAGAATAATGAATATTATAAATGATACATGTGAGAAAATGGATAATTCATCAAGTAGAAATGGGAAATCACAATTATTAAATGGTGCTCCACCAATATATAATGGTAATTTATTTGTTCTTGTTATTACTAAATATTTATATATATTAAAAAAATTACCTTTTGTTATATATTTCATATCCAATATTCCTATAATCAAATTGTGAACTCATGAATAATAGATTGTTTACTCGTGATAACTAATTTGTTAACTCGTAATAACTAAATTGTAAACTCGTAACTACTAGATTTGTTAACTCATGATAACAAATTTGTCTACTCGTAATAACTAGGAAAATTTAGTAATTATTTATTACCGTTGATATATAAAAGTATATCGTATTTATCTCGAACAAGTGTAATATGATACCAATGATGATGTTGTAATTTTGAATTTGATGTTAACTCTAATAATTAAAATTTAAGTGGAAAAATTAAAATTAAAGTAGAAAAAATTAAAATTAAAGTGGAAAACTAATTAAATTGTGAAATATTTTACCGATAGTTTTATTTCCTTGTAATGAAATTGATATTTTGATTGTACCAGACTAATTAAAAAAATGAATTAATAAATATATTTACTAATGGATTTATTGATATTTCTGGTGATGCTTCATTTATTAAATCTGTTTTATATCCCTATTCATTCTTATACTCATTTAATACTAATAATCTAACTAGAGTAATTAAGTAGTCTATAGTAGTTAATGGACTAGTCTAGTAAAGTAATTAAGGAGCAGAAATAGAATTTTCTTCAGTTACGGTGTCTAGTCCAACTGTACTATACTCATTACCAGTAGTAATACTGGACTGAGATTAGAACCTAGTACCTATAGATCCAGTAGGTACTTTAGGTGCAGGATTTCTAGTACTATTTTCCTCAGTAATAGTACTTTTAGTATTAGTACACTCCATACCCATAGAATTAGCTCCCTTTCAGTACTACTAAAAGTGTCATTAGCTCCCTTTCCCTTGGTACTAGACACCGTAACGAAGTCAAGTCCAATGATACTAATAATCTAACTAACTAATACCATAGTACTAATTAATTACTATAGTTAGTAAATAATTAAGTAATAATGAGTTTAAAATTACTTTATGTAGAATAGTACAGAATTGATTAAATTTTAAAGAATTTTGTAAAGATTTTTCATCAGTTAACATATAAATATAAAACATTATTGTAAAATCATTTTCAATCAAATTTCCATTTCCAATTCCAATCCCATTACCAATCCCATTCAAAGTATTTCCATTGAAATTTCCAATTAATTCATTAAATTTTCCATTCAAATTATTAAATTTCCCATTCAAATGATTATTATTATTATTTAAATTATGATTATTAATGTATATAAAATTATTTCTGAAATATGCAGAAGTACCAATACCACCAAATCCTGAATGTCCTGATATTATACCAATACCATGATTACCATATCCACTACTATCCACTGGATATATCTCATCAAATTTCATATATAATATTCTACCTAATATCATTATTATTAATAATTAAGTAGTCTTAACTACTCTAGAGTAGTATAATTATAGTAGTCTAGTCTAGTATTAAGTAGTCTATAGTAAGCCTTAAGTACTCTAGTGGTTGAGTAGAGTAGTCTAAGGGATTAGATGTAGCAATTTTGGTACTCCGTTACGGTGTCAGGTCCAATAGTAGTAAAAGTACCTGACTCCCTAGAATTAGTTACAGCAGCAATTTCATTAGAATTTTTCTCCGTAACAGTGACTGGTACACTATTATACTACCATTAGCTCCCTTTCCAGGGGTACTAAAAGTGTCATTAGCTCCCTTAGGAGCAATTTTGGTAGTCTTATTTTCCACCGTAACGGAGTCAAGCCCAATAATACTAATAATGTAACTAACTAATACCATAGTACTAACTAAGTACTTAAGTAAGTAGTCTAAGTTAGTAAGTAATTAAGTATAAACCTGAACGTATAGCATCTGGTAGTATAATTTTTTCATTATTATTAATACAAATAGCGGAATCAACAATTAAATCACATTTATCATAATTTATACTTAATATTTTATATACAAATATTAAATTATATATTATAAAATTTTTTATTATTTTATTCATTAAATTTATAAAAATATTATTACACACAAAAATTATAATCAAATATATATAAAAAAATTAAATATACAAAAAAAGATAATTAATAGTAAATTAATTAATAGTAAATATAATTAATATGATAATGTAATGAAATTATAGAATTTATACAACATCATAAATTATAGGGGAATAATATATTAATAATATTAATAATTTAAAATTAATTTAAATTTATTAATTTGATTTAAATAATTTAATTTGATTGGATTGGATAATTTCTATTGTTATAATTGTTTAATATGGATCAAAATTTGTATGATGAATTTGGTAATTATATTGGACCAGGATTTGAAGATGATTATGATAATGGTTTTAATTCTGATATTTCAGATACTGAATCCAATTATAATTCCAATCATAATAATAAAATACAAGATTCTATAGATAATTCTATAGATAATTTAAAAGTAGATTCTGTAGTAGATTCTCTAAAAGATTCTATTAATTCCCTAAAAGATTCAGTAGATTCTATAAATTCTCTAAAAGATACGGTAAATGAGGAAGAAGTATATAAAGGAGTAGAAGTATATATTAGAGAAGAAGATATACAAACAATAGAAATACCAATAATAAAATCAAATGAAATAAATAAAAGAAAGAAATATAAATTAGATTCAGATATAACATTAAAGAATTTTCATATATTAGAAGAGAATTTACCAGAAAATAAATTTAATTTTCAATTTCTATCATCAATTACTAAAAACCCACAATTTATACGTAATATTTGTATTGCTGGTAATTTTCATGATGGTAAAACTACTTTTATTGATCGTTTAATAGAATTTACACGTCAACATACCCATACCCATACATTTCATACCAATTCTCACTATAATACCAATAATTCTAATTCTCCAAATAATAGTACAAATTCTCATAAATCTACTGTAAAGTATAATAAGTATAGTAATAGGAATGGTGATATGGAATATAATAGATATATGGATAATAGAATGGATGAACAATTAAGAGAATTGAGTATAAAGAGTACACCAATATCAATAATATTAGAGAATAGATTATATGAGAAGATAAATGAAGAGAGTAATTATCCGAAATATAAATCATATTTATTTAATATATTTGATACACCAGGACATGTGAATTTTATGGATGAGTTTGTATATTCTTTAGCTATTTGTGATGGTTGTGTATTAATTGTTGATGTATTAATTGGATTAACTAAAGTAACTGAACAAATTATTATTCAATGTTTACAAACTGGTGTACACATGTGTTTAATTTTAAATTGTATTGATAGATTAATATTAGAATTAAAATTACCACCTGCTGATGCTTATCTTAAAATACAACATACAATTATTGAAATTAATCAATTTATTTATTCCTCCAGTACGGTGCTTGGTCACACAGGTACTACTAGTACTAAGGTTAGTAGTAGTAATACTAATACTAAGGAAACCCATTTTGGGGATAAGGAAACCCCTTTTGGGGGTACCTTAGGACCAAGCACCGTAACGGAATTATTTGATCCTAAAAATAATAATGTAGGATTTGGATCAAGTAAATTTGGTATATTTTTTACATTGAAATCATTTGCAACTTTATATACAAATGATAATGTAACACAATTCTCGAAATTGTTATATGGTAATTATTATTATGATCCTATACATAATATTATTACTACCAATAATACTACTACTAATAGTACTCGTACTAATGGAGTGGGTGTTAATGGTATGAGTGATGGATTGGATGGTACGAGTGATAGAGTTAATGGTATGGAAGAAGGAAATAACGGTAATAATAGTAATTATTTAATATACTCTAGAGTAGATAGAGTAGCTAGTATTCTTAGGTAGCCTAGTACTTAATAGCCTAAAATAGCCCTAAATAGGCTTATGGGCTTAATAGCGTTAGAAGCCCTTAGATACTCTAATAGCCTTAAATAGCCTTAATACTCCTTATATACCCTTATATACCTCTAATAAGGCTTAGATAGCGTAAATAGGCTTATGGGCTTAATAGCGTTAGAAGCCCTTAGATACTCTAATAGCCTTAAATAGCCTTAGATACTTAAAATACTCCTTATATACCTTAATATCCCTTAGATACTCTTAGATAGCTCTTAGATATCTATTAAATAGTTTAGAGTATAATAAAATTAATGAATATGTATAGAAATAGAATTGGAAAGAACATTTGTAGTATTTATATTGGAACCTTTATATAAATTAATATCACATATTGCTAGTGATGAAAAAGAAGATTTAGATCTTATATTATCTGATTTATCCAATTCTTTATTCAATACTAAATTAACACATACTAAAAATACGAATTTTAATACTGAAGATTTGGATACTGAAGATTATGATATGGAAGATGTGGATATGGAAGACGAGGAAGATGAAGAAAATTCTTCTATAGAAAATTCTTTTAAAAATAATAAGAAAAAAATAATATTAAGAAAATTAGATTATAAATTAACAACGAATAAGATAATACGTAAAGTATTTAATCAAATATTTACAGATGCATCAGCATTTGTAGATTTGATATTAACAACAATACCATCATCATTAGAGAATAATTTGAATAAATTTATATGTCATTATAGTGGTACACTTTATAAGAATTTGTTAAATAGTGTTGGAAATTGTGATCCATCAGGTCCATTAATAATATTTATAACGAAAAATTATTATTTTGATGATGGATTTAGTTTATTTGGTAGAATTTTTAGTGGTACAATATTTAAAGGACAAAAAGTTAAACTTTTAGGTCCAAGTTATACATTAGATGATGATGAAGATGTTATTATACGTAATATTTCTAATATTTGGATTTATGAAGGTCGATATCGTATTGAAGTTACTAATATGACTGCTGGGAATTGGGTTATGTTATCTGGTATTGATTTATCACATTATAAAATTACTACTATTGTTAATTCCTCCAGTACGGTGCTTGGTCCAACAGATACTAATGGACCTAATACTATTACTAATGGACCTAATACTAATACTAATGGAGTTTATAATAATAAGGAAGCCCCTTTCGGGGCTGTTGATACTGGTGCCGTTGGAGCAAGCCCCGTAACGGAAGAACTAGAATTAATGAAAATAATAACAAATATAAAATGTATTAGACCAATATTTAAAATAGGATTAGAACCATTGAATCCAAATGAATTACCAAAAATGATAAATGGATTAAGAAGTATAGAAAAAAGTTATCCAGGTTCATTAGTCAAGGTAGAAGAAAGTGGAGAACATATAATACTTGGTACAGGAGAATTATATTTAGATTGTATATTACATGATCTAAGATTATTTGGTAATTTAGAAATTAAAGTCTCGGATCCTGTTGTTAAATTCAGTGAAACTATAACTGAATCCACTTCTCTCATAACATTTACACATACAAATAATCTTAAAAATAAATTATACATGATCTCACAACCATTAGAAAGTAATATTTCTACTTTACTAGATTCTACAATAGGAGTTAATAGTATAAGATTGGATAGTGGATTGAATGGTATGGGATTGAATGGTGGATTGGATAGTATGGGATTGAATGGAGTTAATAGAGGAGTTTATAGAGGAGTAGGAATGAGTAGTATGGGTATGAGTGGATTGGATATGGAATTGAATAAAGAATGGGATATATTGGATATAAAGAATGTATGGTCATTTGGTAATGGTATACCAGATGTATTAATAAATGATACAATACCTAATGAAGTTGATATAAATTTATTAAATCATATTAAATCTTCTATTATACAAGGATTTCAATGGGCTATTAAAGAAGGACCATTAATTGAAGAACATATTAGGTACTGCGTTACGGTGCTTGCAACAGCAGCTCCGATATCACCACTTAGTTACCCCTAAGGGGTACTTTAGTTATCCTAGTTATCTACTATAGTTAGTTATACCCTTAAGGGGTTCCTAATTATATAGCTATACACTTCTAGTACTTAGTTAGCTCTCTTTCCCATAGTACACTCCATAGCTGTAAAATTAGCTCCCTTTCCCGGGGTCTACTTATTGTATATTTAGCTCCCTTTCCCGGGGTCTAGTTAGTTATATACTTCTAGGTAGTAGTTAGTTAGTTAACTACAGTAGTTATAGTCAGTATATTACTTAGACCCTTACGGGGAGTAGTTAGTTAGATATACTCTTTAGTACTTAGTTATCCTATTTCGCTTGAGCAAGCACCGTAACACCGTAACCGAATATTTCTAATTAAATATTATTTAGAAATGTTAAATTTCGATTAATAAATTGTGAATTATCAAATGAATATATTAATATTACACCAGGACAAATTATACCAGCCACAAGGTAATCAAATACTCACTCACATACACTTAACTACCTAGTACCCTTAACTACTGTACTTAACTACTCCTAATAACCCTTAACTACTAAATACTTAACTACTCCTAATAACCCTTAACTACTAAATACTTAACTACTCCTAATAACCCTTAACTACTAAATACTTAACTACTCCTAATAACCCTTAACTACTTATTATTACTATATATTAATTAGTAGTAATATGATGTAATAGGAGATTATGTTATTCATCATTTTTATTGAGTACACCAAGATTAATGGAGCCGATATTATTTAGTGAAATATTTTGTCCAGCAGATTGTGTATCAGAAGCATATAAAATCTTATCAAAAAGACGTGGACATGTACTTAAAGATATGCCGAAACCTGGTACACCTTTCTATATAGTACATGCATATCTACCAGCCATTGAATCTTTCGGTTTTGAAACTGATCTTAGGTAATATATAATTAACAGTTAATTTAGTAGAGTTAAGTAGTGTTAAGTAGTGGAGTTTAGTACAGTTAATTTAGTAGAGTTAATGTAGTAGAGTTAAGTAGTAGAGTAGGTAGAGTTAATTGGTGTTAATGTATGTATAGAGTTGATACAAGTGGACAAGCATTTTGTTTATCAATGTTTGATCATTGGAATATTGTACCAGGAGATCCTCTAGATAAAGTATTTTCCAATTAATTTAGTTTAGTTATCCCCTACGGGGAGTACCTTAAGGGGTTCTAATTTGACCCCTTGGGGCAGTAGTTACACCTTAGGGGGATTAGTTAGTATCTCCCGGTGGTACTTAGTTATCTACAGTAGTTAGGTATTAGGGAGTTACTTATACCCTTAAAGGGTTCCTTTAGTTAGTTAGATATACTCTTTAGTACTTAGTTATCGTATTTCGCTTGAGCAAGCACCGTAACGGGGTGGAAAATATATTTAGTCAATAATATTACGTACATTGGAACCAGCACCAATACCACATTTGGCACGAGAATTCCTAGTCAAAACACGTAGACGTAAAGGATTAACAGAAGATGTATCAATTAATACATTCTTTGATGAAGAAATGATTACATCATTAGCAGAAAATTTACAAGAATTTTATTAATCAAAACTTTTTATAAAATTAATATATAAAATTATATATTAATTACTTTATAAATTATTTTATTATATAAATTATTTTATAAAATTGTTTTATAAAATTGTGTTTAAGAATTTCTATAAAGAATCAACACCACAGACGATTTTCAATAATTTTACGTGTTTTTATATTTCATACTTTTCTTTAATATTATTCCTTCTTTAATTAATATATTTATAATCGTGTTTTTATTTTTTATTAATTAATCTTAATTTTAGTTTTTTTCTAAAAAAAAATCTTTTTTTTACTTTTATTTTAATAATACTTTTGAATATTTCTTAAATTCCCATGATAAACTAAAAGTACTACTAATAATCTATAACTAATAAATAGTAAACTCGTAACAACTAAATAGTAAACTCGTAACAACTAAACTTATTAATAAACTTTTAAATAAACTTATTAGTTCTTTAAATTAAATCTAATGTATTTGAATAAATAATTCAGTTAAAACTCTGAAGAAAATGAGAGTTCGAAATTTACAGACATATTTACGTGAACAGAAATGTGTCCGAGTGGGCAATTTGTCAATTTGTAGAGGAATGCGTCTAGGAATTGACGCGGTATATTTTTTCAAATCATTAAAATCATTAAATGATCCATTAAGTGATGCATATGCCTCATTGTCACCCTCGTTTATACCATGTTTGGAGGAACAATTGAACTTGATGATGGCATTGGAATTACAGCCATTATTTGTATTCCAAGGAATGCAGCCGAAGTCACATATGTTATTGTCAGCACAGATGATTGGATTCACAATGCATGACGGCTGGGCAGCATATGTAAAAGGAGAAGAGTCATTAGCATTGAGCAAGTTCTCACAACATATATACAAGGAGTATTCAGAAGATACTCTACAGTTGTTAATGTCATATTTAAAAGGAAAAGGATATGAAATAATAAGAGCACCATACCTGGCAAGTAGTCAGTTGGTATATTTTATGCAAGAAGGTTTGATTGATGCAGTGATTGGTCCACCATCGACATTACTATTTGGTGTACCAAGAGTTATCATGGGATTGGATTTGGTGAAAAGTACATTTGAGTGGGTGGAGTTAGATGAATTATTATCCACCTGGTCAATAGATAGAGAACAATTTATAGACTGCTGTCTATTAGCAGGAACAGAACATTGTCTAAGTTATCCATTGTTGACTCAGCCATTTTCATTTTCTAACGCCATTGAATATATTAAGCAAGCTCCTTTGATTAAATATTTATACCAACTACCGACTAGAGATAGGATAAATGAATATATTGATGGATACTGTATTGCTAAATCTTTAATTACACATCCACTGGTCATGACACTTGGTGGTGAGGTGACGAACTTGTCTAAATCCGACTCGTTACCATCAGATTATCATAAAATCGTAGGATCGAAATTACCAAAGCCGTTATATTATTTATTAAGTGAAGGATTAATTTCTGTACAATTACCATTTGCATTGGCGTTGGGTGAATGGATTGATGAGCCGAATCAAAATGCCGATTCACTCGAGTTTAGAGATTTGTTGACAGATTTACGTGAATATCAATGTAGAGCATTGGGATTGCTAGTGATGAAATTGGATGATCAGTTTCGAACAAAACAGATTAGATATCCAAGATATGTCTCATTAATGAAAACACATGCCATGAAACAATCGGCTAAATTATTAATACCAAATACATGTCAAATTAAAAATTGGTACATTACTAAAGAATTATTAGATTTAGAAATGAAACGACAAAATACACAAGATATTGGACTTGAATTTTGTCTTAATTGGCATAATTTCCAAGGTCTACAATTATTATATAATGGTATCAATACTAATGGTATTAATTCCGTTACGGTGCTTGCTCACACAGATATTACCAATACTAATACTAATAATAATACTAATACTAGTAGTAATGGAGTTGTTAATGAGGGAGTTGGTGGGGAAGGTGATGCCGTTGGACCAAGCACCGTAACGGGAGACACCGTAACGGATGACACCGTAACGGGAGAAGATATAAAAGTAATGAATGTATTATTGAATTTTATGTTATTGGAGAATTTGGGATATTTTACAAATGAATTGGGTTCGACAGCATTTGGTCGTGTATTATCAAGTTCAGGTTTAGGAATGACAGGATTATTAATATTAGAATTGATGAAGTTTGGATTATTTACAGGTGAACCATTTGAATCACCACCAGATGTACCATATGCACCGGAATTACAATATAAATCGGATGATAAAAGATTACAAATGATAAATCTAATTGGTAGATTAGGTACATTAACAAATGTAACATTAGATACTAGAATTTGGATGGGTAAAATTGATTTCGATATTGCTTCATTTAATATGGTGGTCAAATTCCTTAAAAGAACCATAAACTACTTGACTGAATCAAGTCTATCATATTTATTATTAAGTGATATTAATAGATTTGCACATTTAAGAAATGGTGTTTTCGATCCATTAAACCCACAGTTACCATTATTTTATAGTAAACCTTCATTTCTAGGAGTTGTTTTAAAAGTACTCTTGCTAGAAAATTTGACATTAGAAAGTTTAAATAGGACATTTCCCAACTGTATTAATTTAAAACAAGATTTAACCGATTTTACAATCTTCTGGTCCAAAATCTATACCATGTTACATAATCTGTCTTATTTAATACAGCTAGGTGATGTTTTAGAATGTTTTGATGGAGCTACTTTATTATTAAAGAATAAATTCGATAAATTGGGAATTGATACTAATATTCTTAAATTATAAATTTATACCATTTAATGTTATACAGTACTATGTATTAGGGTATTAGTGTGTTAGGGTATTAGTAGTTGCTAGGTAGTCTAATAGGTATTTGAGGGTTGCTAGTAGTATATACTAGGGTATTAGGTATCTTAGGGTATTAGTACTAGGGGTATTCTAGGTATATAAGGGATATTTAGTATTATACAATAGGGTCAGTAGGTATCTTAGGCTATTAAGTACTAAATACTCTAGGTATATTAGGTAATATAGTAGCCTTAAGTATACTATGTACTCTATGTAATATATATATTTGATGGTATAGGACTAAAATTATTTGGTTACAGAGTATTAAACAAAGTCCCGTTTGTTTAATACCAAACGATTTGTTAAAACTTAAATTAAGAATTAAATTAAGCGGCAACAACAAGACCACCATCGGCCTTGAGTGCAGCATGAACACCGTGATGGGCAAGATGAGCAGCATGAGCAGCCAATGCATGTACAAATGGATGTGCAGGAAGACCAGCAAGTTCAGGAAGTCCAGCGACTAATCCATGAACACCAACTACAAAGGCACCCATGCCAAGAACAACACCATCACCAGGAACAGCACCGGCAGCGAATTTAAGGAATAAGTGGTGTGATCCTACAGCTGGGTGGAAGAGTTCCAAGTGGACAAACTTCTCAGAGTCCTTGTTACCTACGAAGTGCAAATCAACAAGTACTTCACCGGCAGCAGCTTTCCAAACAGCATGAGTTCCACATACTAGTTCATTAACCTTACCATGTACTGGTCTAACCCATGTGAAGAAATGGTCTCCCTTCTTAAAGGTCTTGTGAAGGAATACAGTGTCTGGAAGAGTTCCGAGTGGGCACCCTGAAGCAACAGTGGTTTTATCGCCATCACCATGCTTTCCAAAAAGGACAAACTTCAATTCCTTGAGGTCCAATTTTGCGGCATGAAGACCAGATGCCAAAGCAAGTAAAGCTAATATAACAAACTTCATCTCTTAATAATCTAGTTGTCTTAAGTTTTAGCTCTAGTAACAAAGTAATTAGTGATGGAGTCTAGGTGATATTCCCTTACCGGTGGGGTACACCATATATAGTCCCCACTACCAATTAGAACATATGCATAATATTGTATTGAAAAAAGCTAATCCAGTCTGCTATGGATTTCTAGAATGGACAAATATCTTGACTTAATATATGAATATATAATTGGCTATAGTATATAGTAGATATAATGTGTATGGTATCAGGTCTAAATCATCATGTCTTAATAGAGGTAGCTCATAAGCTAGAGTTTATTTAGTCTGTGGATGGGAGTGTATTCTAGCCTTGTTTACTGGAGGTATTCAAAGAGTATTAAGGCTACTATGTACTAGGGTGTATAGACATACAAGTATATTAAGGGTATTATATGTACTTTAGATAACCGTAGGTATATTATGTATAGTATACATATTACAATACTTAGATATAGTACAGACTATACTAGTGTATATTATATATTTATAACTAATAACTTTCAAAATAAACTATTAAAATTAAATAAAAGTGTATAATTTAAAAAATTAGAATTAAAAACATTTAAAATTAATTAAAAACATTTAAAATCTATTGAAAAATTTATTAATTGAAATTGTTAATGAAATTTAATGAAAATTTATGAATGAAAATTATTCAAAGTTAAAAATAGAAATTAACTTAAACTGCATTGAGATAATAAAAATATTTTACATATTAATCCCCTAATAAAGGGTTTTCATCATCATCATCTGATCCTAATTCCACTTGAATAACTTCAGGTCCATCTTCAGGTTCTTTCTCCTTTTTCTTCTTATCTTTTGACTTTTTATGTTTCTTTTTATGTTTCCGTATAGATTTTTTGAACATTTTTAATGAAATTCTTGATCCTTTGCCACCTTTTCCTGAATCTTTTTTATGATGAGTCTTTAATTTCTTTCTTCTACCAGTTTCTGTTCCTCCAGTTTCATCAACATTTTCATAATCACGTTTATTCTCATTAGTACTTCCTTCATAACCAGTTGTATCATAACCACTACTTTCATGAGTCATATCTGTATCATGAGTTTCATCTCCTTCATGAGTTCCAGGAAGAGTTGTATGATAGATAGGATCCTCAGGAGTTGTAGGAGATGGAATGTGATCATCATAATCTGAACTTTCTGATGTTAATCTACTTTTAATTTTACTCAGAGGTCTGTATACATATTTCTTAAAACTTTGTCTAAGTGAATTGGTTCTAGATCTAGTAGAACTAACGGAACCGGAAGTAGTTGAACTGGTTAATAAACTTCTACTCCTAGAACTTCCAGAAACTGCTTCCCTTGAAGAAGATCTTGAAGTATTAGAATCACCAAAAACATCATCCTCCAATTGAGTAAGCATTTCAGCTGTCAGTTCACCTTCTCTTAAATCTGTTCTAGGTCTATTTCTAGGTGGTAAAGTTGGTCTACCATCAGATGTATTTCCTTGATCATCACCTGATGTACCACTACCAGCTAGTCCACCTAGAGTACGTTCATATCCAGACGTACCATCTTCAAGTTCATCATCTGTTGTCATAAATTCAATTGGATCTTCTGTTTTGGACTCATGATCAGAATTTTCATCCTGTTTCTCAGAATCTGAACCAATCACTCGCTCGTAATCATGTTCAGAAATAGTATCGTAGTAGTTACTTTCAGGTCTTTGTCCATGATTCTCAGTTCTATTTCTTAATTGTTCATACACTGACGTATATTTATATTCTAACTCTTGATATTCTCCTTCCTCTGTATCCAGTGGTATATTCTCATATGATGGACCCTCATACGTTGGATTTTCTAATAAAACACCTTGAAACTCCGTATTTTTATACAATGGATCCTGTTGTGTATGATCCTCTTGGGTACTATCCTCTTGTGCGGGATCAGCTTGAGAATGATCATGTTGACTAAAATCATGTTGAGTTGACTCACCTGTTGTTTCTAATGTTGTTTGTAGTGTTTCCTTATTTCCCACACCAGACATGTCTTCATAAATTTCATCATCTGATTCATCAGTATCTGAACCAATTACTAATCTTTCAATATGTATTTCATCCATATCTATATCTTTTGTGGTTCCAGTAGTACTAGTAGTACTAATACCACTAGTAACAACTGTATCCACAGTAGCACCAGTGTCCCCATGTAATTGGACAATGTCATCACCTAAAGTAGGTTGTTCTAAGTATTTCCAACAACCTGAACGTAATTCAAAATGTACATAAACTTCAGATCCTTTTTTACCACAATGTATTACTATTCTTGGGCATTCTAATTCATAAAATCTTACAAATAATAATGGTGTCGACCCATCATCTTTCCAAATCTTTATACCATTATGTGTAACTGTATGTACATTTGCATGACCCCATGGTACAAAAGCTGTATAATTACCAATATGATCAGACCCATGACCAATTACTACATTTGGATTATTTCTATTGGTTAATTCCAAAATTTGATCATTACACATACAGCTATAGAATAATAATATACAAGACACAATTTGAATCTTATTTATTGGATACATATAGGCCATGAGACTATTTTCATGAGAGATCAAATTGGTGTTTACACATTTCCAGATGTATGGGGGAGTAAAACTAATATAATCTCGTAATTCAATAATTATATTCTTAAATTTGTTTGACAAATCAATTTGAATTGGGTTGAACTTCAATATATCAAATTACCTAAACTATTAAACACACACCACTAATATTAATAACTATTATCAAAATTAATACACACATTTATTTTTAATTTATAGATCTAATCAATTAATTTAATATTTTATTAAATTTATTAACAATATTTAAAAAATCTACAAATCCATTCAATTAACTTTTTAATTATTTTTAAAATTAGATTTAAAAAATTTTAATTTATAAAATTAAATAATTATCAAATAATTTTTTTAACAAATTAAATTTAAATTAAATATTTATTTGTTTTGTCATGTTATTATAAAAAATTGGAAATATTTATTGTCATTTTATTAATTTAATTATGAAATTTTTATTAAATTATTTCATCTAATTAGATTTAATAATACAAATATATAATATTATTATATACTAAATTATTATACCAATGCAACTAACTACAGTAACTCTACCAACTACAAGTCTCCACTAACTCTACCATGTCCAAGTCTCCAACAGGTAAACTAACTCCACTAAGTCAACAAGCACAAACAATAAAACATAATAGACTCAACACTAAAAACATCAAGTCTCTACCAAGTCCAAGTCTCCTTAACAAGTCAACTAACTCTACTAACTCCAAGCCTATACCAACTCCACTAAATCCAAGTCTCCACTTAACTCAACTAACTCTACTAACTTTACTAACTCCAAGCCTATACCAAGTCAACTAAGCCAACTAAGTCAAACTCAAGCACTAAAACCAAAACCCCAATCACAAACTCTAAAAACACAATACAGACAAAAATAAAATCAACATAAACTCGGGACAATAAATAAATAGACTCGGGACAATAAATAAATCAACTCGGAACAACAAAACACAATAGTCAAAACTAAAATCAACATAAAGTTAAAACTAAAATAAACTCGTAACTATAAAATACTATAAACTCGTAACTATAAAATACTATAAACTCGTAACTATAAAATACTATAAACTCGTAACTATAAATAATAAACTCGGAACTACAAAATCATATAAACTCGGAACAATAAATTAGAATAAAACATTAGCAACATGCATTAGGTGTTTCATCAGGTGTAAGTAATCGTGCAGATTTGGGTGCATTGATATGATGTTTTTCACATTCTTTATCCCAATCAATATCTTTTCCATGTCCTTTAGGATAATATTTAATAACTTCTTCAGTTTCTTCAATTTCTTTATAACGTACCACTTCTTTAACTTGTGGTATTTCAACTCTACGTTCGACCCATTGTTCAATAATTTGTGGACGCTCAACGACTTTCTCTACAATTTCTACTTTTGGTACTAATTTATTTCTATATTGGATCTGTGGTACTTCTACTATCTTATCTACATATTTAACATCTGGTACTTCTACTACTTTTTCTACTATTTGTGTTACTTCACGTGGTACATGAATTACACGTTCTTTTATTACTGGTTTCGCTACTACACGTTCTACTGTCTTTATTACTGGGATTTCTATCGTTTTTGTTATTGTATCTACTGGTTGATATGTTGTTACAGCAACCTAATCAATCATTAATTTATCCGTAATTAAGGGTAGTTAAGTACAGTAGTTAAGGAGTAGTTAGGGGTAGTTATGTAGTTAAGGAGTAGTTAGTGCTATTTTAGGGTACTATAGATATCTAAGGCTATCTAAGGATATTTAGAGGTATTTAATGCTAATTAAGGGTATTTTAGCTATACAAGGCTTTATAAGCCTCTAAGTCTATCTAAGCCTAATAGAGGTAATTAAGAGGTAAAATAAGGCTAATTAAGGGTACTTAAGGCTAATTAAGGGTACTTAAGGCTAGTTAGGGGTACTTAAGAAGAAAATTAAGAATAATTAAAAAAATGTGTAAAATAATTTTAAAATGTGTTAGAAATGTGTAAATGTGTAAAATAATTTTAAAATGTGTAAATTAATGTGTAAATATATTAGAATAATTATAATTTTACCCATTGCCTATCAACTCTAGAAGAGACTTCATGTGCTCTAGAACGATCAGCAATAGTATTAACAAGTCTGACATTAGAATCATTGAAATCTAATTGTCCTTCATTAGGAATGTTATCAGAATTACAGCAATTCATTTTATAAATTTATATAAAAAAAAGTGTAATCACACGATTAAAGAATTAAAATGTGAAATAATTTAAAAAACTAAATGATTCTATTAATTTTTGTGGTAAATTTAATTAATTTTACAATGCACAGCATGTGCATGTCAATGCGCAATTGAGTGCCTTTAGAATCAATAAATAACATCAAAATTTTTAATACAATTTTTATTTAAATTCATTCTATAATTATACAAATATATTAATTTATATTACACATTTTATAATAAATAGAAATTTTATGGTAATAAATGTAATTTTAAAGGTAATAGAGGCCATTTTAGGGTAATTTGTGTAAATTTTACCCTAATTTGGAATATTTAAGCTTATTTAGAATATTTAATAGTGGTTTAATATATTTATTAGTGATTTATAAGATTTATTTATTTATAGTAAATTTATATTTTGAGATTCTTTAATTCAAATTTTTATAATTTATAATTTATTATTTGGAATCTGTAAATATATAATTTGAGAAATTATATTTTGTATTTTTTTTTAATTTTAGTAATTAGAAATTGGATATTTTAGAAATGTGTAATTGTACCCCACTTTAATTAAAATTAATATCATTTTATTAATTTTAATAATTAATTATAAATATGGATAAAGATACAAAAGTTGGTGAATATGATGAAGATAATAGAATTCATAAAATACGTCTTACATTAGTGTCTAGAGATCTTAAATCTATTGAAAAAGGTATTAATCAATTTCTAACCAAATTTTCTATTCCAACAGATATTTAACTAAATAAATTAAATTTAATTAATTTAATAATTTGATTAGCATGTCGTGATATAATAAATGGTGCTAAAGAAAAGAATTTAAGAGTAATTGGACCAGTACGAATGCCTGTAAGAAAACTTAAATTAACTACAAGAAAATCACCATGTGGTGAAGGTAATCTTATATCCAATTAATTAATTTAAAAATTATTCAATACTTAAATTTATTTAATTAAATTATTGAAGTTAATGTTGTATTAGGTACAAATACATGGGATCGTTTTGAAATGAGAATATATAAACGTTTAATTGATTTACATTCTTCAAGTGCTGTAGTACGTAAAATTACTTCTATACCACTGGACCCTGGTGTTGAAGTTGAAGTCTCCATTTAATCTACACCATTAATATTCTACCACTATACATATTTATTATATTAATAAATTTATAAAGATAATTTTTATTAATTTTAATTTTATGTTTTTTTATTAATTTAATTGTAAAAAATTAGTGTTGTTGAGATGATATATAGTAGAAGAGCAAATATATATGATTTAGTAAGTTTAAGTGATTGTAATTTGGTAAATGTAATTGAAAATTATCAAATGAAATATTATTTTTATCATTTATTATCATGGCCACATCTTACTAATATTACTATTAATAAAGGATTTGTTTGTGGTTATTCCATGTCCAAATTGTATCAAATTTACTAATTATTTAATTTTCAATAATTTTAATTATTCTAATTATTAAAGAAGATTATTAAATTATTTAATTATTGTATTAATATTTGGATAATTGTGTTAGAGAAGAAGATAAGAATAAGGCTGGACATGTTACAGCTGTTGGTGTATTAAGATCATTTAGAAATTTAGGAATTGCAACTAATGTTATTAAACAAACACGTAATTTTTTATTTTATATACTTAATAATAACTATAGTAGACTAGTATAGTTTACTGTAGACTAGACTACTTTGCTAGACTACCTAAGTAGTCTAAAATAGCCTTAAGAGTACCCTTAAGAGTACTATAGAGTAATGGGTACTAGTGATTATTAGTAGTAATTTTGGTGAAGAAAATTCCAGTACTAATACTCCCGGAAAGGGAGCTAAATATACACTAAATAGACCCTAGGAAAGGGAGCTAATTCTATAGCTATGGAGTGTACTAGTGAGAAAATTAGTAATAAAATTGCTGCTGTAACTAATTTTGGGGAGTCAGGTACTTTTACTACTATTGGACCTAACACCGTAACGGAGTACCAAAATTTCTACATCTAATCCCTTAGATTACTCTACTCAACCACTAGAGTACTTAAGGCTTACTATAGACTACTTAATACTATATTAGACTACTGTAGACTACTATAGAGTACTTAAGACTACTTAATTATTATTAATAATAATGATATTAGATAATGCAATGAATAAAGTATATGATTGTGATTGTTCATATTTATATGTACGAGTTACAAATTGGGCGGCATATTCATTATATAAATTCTTAGGATATTTGTAAGTCATTATATTAATATATTATAAATTTTTTAGTGTTGATGAAGTAGCTAAAGAATATTTTCATGATAAAGAAGATGCATATTCTATGAAATTAATTTTTAAAAAAAATCCTTAAACTTTTCAATATATTAATTTAATGTAATAATGAGAAATTATATGAAATTATTTGTAATTGTATGTAATTATGAAGTTAGTTGGTATAATTGTGTAGATAATTGGAATGGGGAAATGTGTTAATATAAATTTATAAAGTATATTGAAATGCGTTTATCATTAAAAAAATTATCGCAAGAATCTCCAAAAATACAAGCGGTTTGTTTTAATATAATAAATAATTAATTAATATAATTAATTAATATAAAATTAATTTATATATTTAGCCGAAAGACGCTGGAGTAGTATTTTCAAATCAAGTACTTCCATTAAGATTTACACTTAATTTTAAGCCTTGGTTATTTCTTTGTCTAGTTGGATTTACTGGTACATTCTGTGGTAATTTCTTTTATAAAAAATTCCTACTCAGACCAAATCCACCAAATGTAATTCTTCATACAATAAAATAAAATTATTTAATTAACATATAGACTAGTTAGTAGTTTAGTACTGTAGTTACGGTATTCAGTAGTCTATAGTAGTCTTAGGTAGTTAAAGAGTCTAGTATAGTAGTTAAGGGTATTAGGTGTATAGTACTATTAGTATCAGTAGTCTATTACAGTAGTTCAGTAATCTATAGTATTTATAGTATTGTTTGTAATAGTTATAATTTTTTTATATAGCCTAAAAGAGATCCGAATGAAAGACCACCAGAGCGACATCCACATGCTCCAGAAGAATAATTAATGATATTTTTAAATGTATTTTATCTATTAACATTTACTTCATATAAAAATTTTTCTTTTAATTTTAAATACAATAATCTTACCAATATATACTCTAATACTATCTACACAAAGGATTATACCTACACATGTGATGATGGCTATACAAGGGATTCTATCCATACAAGGGATTATGGCTATACAACTAATGGCTCTAAAAGAGATAATAAATTGAATAGTAAATTAGGAATAAATTATGAAGATTTAATGAATAATAATGAATTGGATGAAATTAGGAAAGAAAAAAAGATTAAAATACCATATTTTGTTGAATATCCAATTGATAAAGTTATTGATGAACCTGATATTACTAAAGAAGATTTAGTTAAATCTATATTATCAGAATTGGGATTTTTTTCTTCCTCCGTAACGGTGACTGGTCCACCAAACAGTACTAACTATGGTACCGTTGGAGCAAGCACCGTTACTAAGGGAAAGGGAGCTAATTCTATGCCTATGGAGTGTAATAGTGAGAAAATTTGGAATGAAATTGCTGTTGTAACTAATTCTAGGGAGTCAGGTACTTTTAATGAGAATACTGAGGGAGTTAGTGAGGAAGCCCCTTTCGGGGCTGGTACTGATGGAACTACTGGCCGTGAACCTCACACCGTAACGGGGAAAGATTATTTAATAAAAACTTCTATTATTGATAAATTTGATAATATGAAGAATGAAATGGAAAGTTCAATAATATCAGAAGAAATAAGTCCATCATTAGGTAAACAAAGAGTAAGATGGTTTCCAAATCATATAAGTCGTAGTTTATCACAGTTACATTATTATTTGAAAATGTCTGATATAATTTTGGATGTAAGAGATGGTAGAATCCCATTCATATCACCCGATGATTACTTTTTCAACTTATATGAACAAGAATTTCCCAATAAACCAAGAATTATTGTTTTTACACATTCTGATAAATTACCTAAAATTGCCATGTCACAATGGTTAAAATATTATCGTATAATTTTTCGTAATATTTATAAATCCTACGTTACGGGGTCTTCCGTTACGGTGTCAGGTCCACCAAACAGTACTAACCGTACCAAAGGTACCACTAGTACTAGTCAAACCATTAGTCCTACCAACAGTACTAAGGATATTAGTACCACTGGACCAAGCACCGTAACTGAGGGAAAGGGAGCAAATGACACTTTTAGTACTCCTGGAAAGGGAGCTAATTCTACAGCCATAGAGTGTACTACTGAGGAGGCCCCTTTCGGGGTTGGTTGCCATGAACCTGACCCCGTAACGGGGAAAAATCCAATGAATAGAGTAATGTTTGTAGATGCAATAAATGGTATAAAAGAAATAATATATTTAAAAAAACATATATTTCGAATGACAAGAAGAATAAATATTAAAAGAATAAAAAAAGGATTAAAACCAAGAGAAATCAGAGTAATTTTAATGGGTATGCCAAATGTAGGTAAATCATCATTAATCAATAGATTAATTGGTAAAAAAATTACTAAATCATATAATATTCCTGGTATAACAAGAAATATACAATTATACTCCCAAAATACTAAGAATAACACTAATAAGGGTATTAATAAGGGTACTAATAAGGGTAACAAGGGTATGATTGGATATAAGAGATTAATATTAATTGATACACCAGGTATAGTATATAATGAATTAAAAGATGAAAAAAGAGATGAAATGATGTTATTATATAGTGGATTGAATTTATTAAATGAATGTGGTTATGAATTAGATGAAGTAACAATAATATTAATTAAACAAATATTAAAAACTTTATTATTAAATAAAAATTTTATACAATATAATTTTAATAATTTTATTTTTTTAAATTCTTTCTTTAAGAAATACTCCGTTACGGGGTCAGGTCCACCAAACAGTACTAACAACAGTACTAATAGTACTACAGTTACTAAGGGTACTACTAATACCTTAACTACTAGTAATGGTACCACTGGAGCAAGCACCGTTACTGAGGGAAAGGGAGCTAATTCTACGGCCATGGAGTGTACTAAGGGAAAGGGAGCTAATTTTACAGCCATGGAGTGTACTATGGGAAAGGGAGCTAATTCTACAGCTATGGAGTGTAATAGTAGTAATATTGAGGATAGTAAGGGAGTTGTTGGAAAGAGAGCTACTAGTAAGGAAGACCCTTTCTGGTCTGGTACTGAGGGAACTGGAGCTGTTGGTGGTACTAATACTGGAGTTGTTGGAGCAAGCACCGTAACGGATGATGAAATAGAATTTAATATAAGTATAATATTAGATAAAATGAGTAAATGGTTTTTTGGTAATAATTTATTTAATTGTTGTAATAAATTCTTAAATGATTTTAGAAGAGGTAAATTAGGTAAAATCATGTTACAAATACCCAATTTCTATTATATCAATTTCTATAATAAAAATTCTAATACTAGAAATTATAACAGTAGTAGAGATTATAGCGGTAGTACTAGTACAGGGTCAACTAGGGGTATTAGAGGTAGTACAGAGTCTAGAGATATTGGTAGTGATTCTACTGGTATCGTAGATTCTACTAGAGATATAAAATTACAATATAAAAGAGGATTATATGAAGGATGGTAATATATTATTATATATAATTATATTATATTTATTAATTTTATTTCTTCTTGTGATTTAGTATTTTCTTCTTCCACTTCTCCGTCGATTCCGTCTATTACTCCATCTACTCCATCTACTCCATCTACTCCATCCTCTCCATCTACTCCATCTATTCCATCCTCTCCATCTATTTTATAATGTGATTTAAATTGTAATTTACCGAAAGATTTGAAATTATATGGATGAAAATTTATAGTAGGAACATTTTTACGATATCTTAACATTTGTCCCATTAAATATCTTAATCTTTTATTATTACGATTTAACCATGAATAACACTAAAATTCAATCAAATTATTCATTAATATTCATTACTATTTAATTATTCACTAATAATTAAGATTAGTCTAAATTTAGTCTAAATTAAGTTAAAATTTAGTTAGTTATTAGTTAGTTATTAGATTAATTGTGTACTTGACGTTGTTGAAAAGAATCACCAGAAATGAGAATAAAAATATCAGCATGTGTACAATTGGAATTAAGTTTAACTTCCATAACACTAATACTATGAATTAATTCAGGACTAATATTATTTCCAATATAAATTCCTTTTTCTAATAAATTATTAATTTAAATAAAAGTTACGTCGAGTAAATATTGATTCAAATGAATCATAAATTTCTTTTTGTCTTCTTAATTTATATATTTCAAATCTTCTTGAATATAATTTCCAATTTCCATAATCACTAGTACTAAGGGGTAATTAAGGCGTTAAATAACGGTAGTTAAGAGCCTGTGAAGGCTAGTTAAGGAATAATTAAGAGTATTTAAGGGTAATTAAGGCTATTAAGAGTATCTAAGGCTATCTAAGGCCTTATGGCTATTAAGAGTATTTAAGGGCTAATTTAGAGTATTAGGCTTATCTAGGTAGTTAAGGCTATTTAAGGGTAAATAAGGGAAATTAGTAATTTTATACTTTAAATTATTAAAATTAATATTTATATTTGTTATTATATTAAAATGTGTTTTAGTATTTATATGGAATCCATAAACTATTTGATAAATTATATACAAAATATAAATCATAAAAATTATAAAATCAATAAAAAATAAATTAAATAAAATTAAATCTACGAATTAAAAAATTAAATTAAATTAAATTATATTAAAATTAAAAATATTAAAAATAGTGTTAATGTATTGGTTTTGTTTTTTTATGAAATTTAGATAATAATAATAAAATATATGGTAAGATAACTTCAGAAAAGATTCTTCTACGATTAATATCAATTGGTTTAATAAGAAAAGTATAAGTACCAATACCAATAACAATTTGACTAGTAACTTGCATAGTTATATATCTTAATGCTTGTATATGATGAAAAAAGAATTGACAAGTAAATAATCCAATGAAATATACAATATAAATTAGAAATAGTATTGGGAATCTTAATGGTAAAAATGCTGCAACTTTTGTTAAGAGAAATTGCATTACTAAACCATTATGTACTGGATATGGTGGTGTTTTTAATCCTAATGATATAAATACATCAAATAATGAACCTATAAAATCTACTATACATAATATTATCATTATCCAATATATTTTTATTACTTTTTCTATTGGATTTTTCCCCGTTACGGTGACTGGTCCACGGCAACCAACAGCCCCAAAAGGGGCTACCTTATCCCCGAAAGGGGCTACCTTAGTATTAGTAACTCCCTCACTACCCTTAATATCCTTACCCTTAGTATCCTTACTAATATCCACAGTATCCATAAAAGTACTTGACTCCCCAGTTTTAGTTACAACAGCAATTTTATTAGTATTTTTCTCCTCAGTTACGGTGCTTGGTCCTACGGTACTAATATCCTTAGTAACAACCCCAAAAGGGCTTTCCTTAGTATTAATATCCTTAGTACTAGTACCTTTGGTAAGGTTAGTACTGTTGGTGGTACTAAAAGTGTTATTAGTTCCCTTTCCCGTAGTACCAGTCACCGTAACGGAAGACCCCGTTACGGAATATTTATTTAAATTAATTAATGGTGTACCCATGGATAAAATAAAAATAATAATGAAAAATGATATAATTGGAAATAATATGAATCGTAATGAAATAGTAATTAATCCTTTAATATTACTCAAAAATAATTCTTTATCAACTTTACTTAATGTTAAATAATGTCTATAACATAATAATGAACTTCCTAATACATTATTAATTCCAGTTACGGTGATACGGTGCTACTTTACGGTGCTTGGTCAAGCGAAATAGGATAACTAAATACTACAGTAGATAACTAAGGAACTACATAAAGGACCTCCCCCGTAAGGGGTAACTAGATATATAACTAATTACACTTAACTACTCCCCTAATAACTAACTAACCCCGGAAAGGGAGCTAATTCTACAGCTATGAAGTGTAATAGGGAAAGGGAGCTAAATATACACTTTTACTAACTAGGGAAAGGGGCTAAATATACACTTTTACTAACTAGGGAAAGGGAGCTAACTAAGTACTAGAGGTGTATAACTGTATACCTAAATATTCCTAGGGTATATAACTCCGTTACGGAGCTTGGTCAAGGGGTACCCCTAGAGATAACTAACTACAGTAGATAACTAAAGAACTATATAGAAGGCCCCTTAAGGGGCTAGTGGTTGGTGGGTGGCCGTGTGACCTCACACCGTAACGAACCTATTAAAGAATAGAGTATAATAAAAATAATTTCAACCATAGTAATAGTATAAAAAGATTTATTAAAACAATGCATCCACTTGATATATAAAAGTTCATAAGGATCATGTGAGAACATTTGTAGAAAATTCCATCGAGGTAATGATTCAGGTCCATTCCATAATAAAGAATTAATAATTTCACGTTTTCTAATAATTTGTTCATTATATATTATCAATTTCTTCATTAATTTCTTTATAAATTTTGGTAATATTAAATATGTCATTTTTAATATTGGATTATTTATTTGTATATTCATATTCAATATCTTTTCATTCTCAATACTTAATCTAAATATTTATTAACAAATAGTAATAATTAGAAATAAAATAAATAAATAGGAATAATTAGAGGAAATAAAGGGGAAAATAAAGAGAGAAAATAACGGGGAAAATAAAGGAGAAAATCTAGAGAAAATCTAATTAATTTGATACTGTGAATTAGTATCGAAATGTTTATAATGATATGTTGTAGATTGTAATTTTTTATCTTTATATATATATTCATATTCAATATTTTCTATAGACTTAGCCATATCATCTTTCATGTAGCTGGTCATATCATCTCTCAAGTCACTTGTCATATGTGTCATATCATCTCTCATATGAGTCAAATTATGAGTTAAATGTGTCATATCATTAGTTAAATGTTGTGTAATATTTGTTAATATAATTTGTTCATCATTTAATAATGTAATATCTCTCATATCTGTTAGTTCATTAGTTAGTTCATTGGTTAGTTCATTAGTTAGTTCATTGGTTAGTTCATTAGTTAGTTGATCATTTAATTGTGTTATATTATTGTTAATTAAATTTTTAGTAAATTTTTTCATTAAATTATCATCAAATTCGATATTTTTTTGATTATTTAATATTATTTTCTCTTGTGAATATGTTCTTTTTCCTATCAATTCCATTTCATTTTCTTTTATAAAATTCATCCATACTTCATCTTCTAATTCTTCTTTTACATAATTATTATATTCTTTTATATACGTTACGGTGCTTGCTCCCACGGCTCCCGACTCCTCAGTAACTCCCTTAGTATCTCCCTCAGTACTAGTAACCTTACTATCCAAAAAAGTACCTGACTCCCCGGTTTTAGTGACAACAGCAATTTTATTAATATTTTCTTCACTAGTACTATCTTTAGTACTAGTACAATCCATGGCTGTAAAATTAGCTCCCTTTCCCATAGTACACTCCATAGCTGTAAAATTAGCTCCCTTTCCCGAGGTACACTCCATAGGCATAGAATTAGCTCCCTTTCCGGGAGTACCAGTACTAGTACCTATGGTAAGGTTATTAGTAGATTCTTTAATAATTCCCCAACTAAGTTTAGGTTCATCCATATCTAAATTATCACCTAAATCGGTGGTATCACCCAAGTTATCCATATCACCCAAGTTATCCGTATCACCCAAATTATCAGAATTGTTAGGAATAAAATCAGGTAATTGTGATTGATGTATTGGATTATTAATTTTATATTTATCAAATATATTCATCTCCTTTTCGGAGATTTTATCTTCCCTATCATAAACATTTTCTCTTTCGGAGAATTTATTTTCCCTACTGTACACATTATTTCCTCTATCATCGAATTGATTCCCCCTATCATCGAATTGATTCCCCCTATCATCGAATTGATTCCCCCTATCATCGAATTGATTCCCCTTGTTGATAATATTTTCAAGAGATTGACCAAAAATTAATTTTTCTAATTTAACTAGAAAAGAAAAATCGTTTAGATAATAACTTGGTCTTAATTTCCATTCAGACATTAATAAACCTAATTTATTAAATCGGCTATAGAATAATATACCACCTAAGACTTGTAGATATAATATAGCCATATCAACAAGTACAATAGAAGATTTAGTAGCTAATCCATAACCATAAGTTGTTATAAGTTCTGGATAACGATTAACTTCATCATTAGCAAGTTTAGAATATAATCTACGAACTAGAATTACTTGGAATCCTGTACCAAATGAAATACCAACCAGATTAATAACAATTAATAATATACAAGGGAAACCTGTAAGTGAAAATGATATTAATACAAGATGTAATGCTAAGACTGTAATAATCCCATGATAAGCTGATAATGTAATCATCATAATTAAACTAATAAATAATATTAATGGTAAGAACCATTTATGGAATTTATCATAAGTATTATCATTTTTACGTCTAGAGCCTGCTAAACATGTTGTAAATAATACTGTAGATACTATTAATGACCAGACATTATCTTGTATTTCACTTATATCAAATGATAATCTTAATACTCCAAATCCTATTAATGTTAACATTAATATATGAAGTATTGATAACATACTCATGAAATCTGATGATTTCAAATAATATGCATGACGTAATTCTATACCATTCATCTAATCCATACAATCCTATCAGAATTATCCAAATTTAACAAATATTAGTACAATTTAACAAAATTTAGTACAATTTAAGAAATTTAGTAGAAATTAACCAAAATAACAAATTTTATCCAGAATTTCCTTCTTTACCCAAAATTTATCCCAATCTATCCTAATGTATCCTAATGTTACCCTAATAACCATTTAATATGAGTAATAAAATTGATAATATATTTACACATTAGAATAAATTTTGGTAAATTTACCAATAATTAATTAATATTAATAATTATATTTAATTATTTTATTAATTTACTACACCACATTTACTAACCAAATTCTATCAACCAAATAATAAATAAATGGTAAATAAAGATAAATAAATGGTAAATAAAGGTAAATTTTAATAAATTAAAGATAAATTAATGGTAAAATTTAATAAATTAGATTAAGAATGAGAATAATGGATTAAGAATGTGAATAATGATTAAGATTGAAATAATTATAATAATATTGTAATTTGATATGATCATCTTGTGTTGGAATGGAATTATGTAATTTATTTTTGAAATTATTATATTTTTCTAGATTATATTTATAATTTGATTTGGTTAAGATTTCACCCATTGATGGTCTTGGTCCATCATAATTTCTCCATATTGAACATCTTGGATCATTCCAATTGAATCTTATATTTGGATCTGGTGTTACACAATAACATTTTTGTAATATACATACATTTTGCGATTTATCCAAATATTTATTTGTTGCATTTATATACCATAATACTTCTGTTGTTAATAATGGATCATTATTCCAATTTGTTATTTTTTTTGATTCATTTTTCCATTTTTCATTTAAATAATTATATAAAATTTTCTCCTCAGTTACGGTGCTTGCTCCAACGGCACCCCCTAAAGGGGTTTCCTTAGTATTAGTACCAGATCCCCTAGTATTAGTAACCTTACTGCCCTTAGTACGAACTCCCTCAGTAAAAGTATTCGACTCCCCAAATTTAGTTACAGCAGCAATTTCATTAGTATTTTTCTCACTAGTACACTCCATACCCACAGAATTAGCTCCCTTTCCCTTAGTACTAAAAGTGTCATTAGCTCCCTTTCCCATAGTAGTAGTATTAGTAGTACTGGTAGTTAGGTTATTAGTACTAGTACTGATACCTTTGGTAAGGTTAGCACTAGTACCAGTAACCTCAGTACTATTAGTGGCCGTGTGACCAAGCACCGTAACGGAGGATGTAATAAGAAAATCTTTAAGTGTACCTATAATATAATTTTTAGAAGATTCAAGATTAAAAACATCATTAAGACTAACATAAGGAATGGAACCAAAGATAGAAAAAGGATTCCAATTTTCCTGTTCAATAGTTTTATTATATAATTTTTCACGTGTGAACCAACGTTTTCTTGGAAGTTCTCTAGAAAGTCGTTTATTGACTTGAGAAACAGATAAATTATTAAAATCCATACGTTTCCTCAAATTTTTGTATAAACTTTTATATTGAAAATCAAACCACTCATTCAAGTCTCGATTATTTCTAAATTTTGATAACTCGGAACATTCCAATAACTCATCATCCATTAAAATTGATGTACCCATTGAGGATCTTGGACCACCAAATCGAACCAGAAAATAAAGTCCCAAATCAAAATTATTCTCATACTGTTTCTTTCTTAATTTTAATAAAAATTTATGCTTATATTCTTGTTTATATATATTTTTTTTAATTGGTGTGACAATAGGATTAGGAGTATGAGTGGGTTTAGGAGTAACAGTAGTATGAGGTTTAGTAGTAGGAGTAGGTTTAGTAGTGTGAGTAGGTGTATGAGGTTTAGGAGTAGTAGGAATTGTATTGTAAGTAGAGTTTTTAGGTGTATTGGTTAAATTTGGTCCTGTAGGTGAAATTGTAACATGTGTAGGAGTATCAGCTGTACCATTTAAGGGTAAATTAGTACCATTTAAAGGTTGAGCTATACCATTTAGAGGTAAATTAGTACCATTTAAGGGTAAATTAGTACCATTTAAGGGTAAATTAGTACCATTTAAGGGTAAATTAGTACCATTTAGAGGTTGAGCTATACCGTTTAGGGGTAAATTAGTACCATTTAGAGTAGGAGCTATACCGTTTAGGGGTAAATTAATACCGTTTAGAGGTGAATTGGTTGGAGTATTAGTATTGGAATTATCAGTGGAGATATAAATAGGATCATCAATAGTACCAGTAACAATTAATATTGAATCTTCTTTTTGACCTTTAAAACGTTTAGGCGTTTCTAAACAAATTTCTTCTAAATTAAATACAGAAATCATTTGTAGTAAAATTTTAAAAAAATATTAAAAAAAGATTAATTTTTCTAAAATTAATAAAATTAATTACATTTTAGAAATTTTTTAAAACAATTTAATATTTTTAAATTAAATGTGTGAAATAATTTAATAACATCACAAATTATATAAATTTAGATCAAATTAATATTTAAACAATAATTTAAATTTTATTAATAAATTTAGAAAAATAATTAATAAATTTAGAAATATATTAATAAGTTTAGAAAAATTAGAAAAATAAAATTTTATATTGAAATATTTGATTAGAATATTTACAACAACACAATATTTACACACAATTTTTATTTTTAGAAATTTAATTATGAAATTATTATTATTTATTATTGTATTTGTTGATTGTAAATATTTAATTAATCCTATTCTTACAAGTCTTAAGAGTAAAGATTTACCAGAAGATGCTACTCTAGATTATGCTTACATGACTAAAAATAGAACTACTAAACCACAAATAGAACATGAACCAGTGGAATCAGTGGATACTGAGACTAAAGAATCTGAAATTAGGGAACCTGGAATTGGTAAACATAATTCAGAAGAATTAGAAAATTTGGTTAAAGGAAATTTAGCTACAAATAATGCACAAAGTGGTACATTTGGTGAAAATAGTGGTAATATGAGTAATAATACAAATTCAAATAATACTACAACAAATAATTATCATACTGAAAAAGGTTTTAAAGATGATATACCAGTAGGAACAATGCAAGTATTTTTAAAAATTAAAATTTAATATATTTTAGACTACACCAAATATTAAAAATACTACAGGTAACAAATTTATTAATTTAAATTTATTTAATTTATGGATTTGTAATGAATTTGATAAGTTTGAGTTTAATAATTTGATTAGATACATCAAATCATAAAGGAGATACATCAACATTTGTAACAAATAATTTTTATAATCGTAAGTTTAAAAAAATTCTATTATTAATATTTAGCATCAAAAAATGATAATAATATAACAATTGGTGGTGAATTGGAATATGAATATTTATGGAAACGTATTTATGATATTGATGAAAAATTATCAGAATTAAATCCAATTAATTTGAATCCAAATAATTTGAATCCATTAAAAAGAAAAGGTTTAATTATTACATTTGATCCAGAATCTGATCCCAATAATAAAACATTAACAATAGATAATGAAATAACTATATAATATATTGTATAAAATGTGTATATATAATGAATAGTAAAACTAATATTAGTTTATTTTTTTTATGGATTGGGATTTTTTTAGGTATTTTAGGTATTGTTTTTTCTTTAAATCGTTTAATTTTATTATTTTCTAATTTGTTTATTATTTTTGGATTTTTTTTCTTACTTGGTTCTAATAAATTTTTTATATTCTTTTCTAAAAGAAGAAAAGGTACTGGATTTTATCTTATTGGTGTATCATTAATTGTTATTCCTATTTATGAATTAAATAATAAATTCGGTATTTATATACAATTATTTGGTATCATTTTACAATTATTTGGATGTTATTACTTATTTCATGAATTCTTACCCAATCTCATTAGTTATCTTAAACTCACACCACTCAATACACTTTTTAAAATCAATTTCATTAATAAATTATTCAATTTTCTAACACTTAAACAATTACCAACGTAGTCAATATATTATAACAATTCTATATACACATTATATAATATATATAGTAGTTAAGGAGTTAAGTAGAGGTATCTAAAGGGGTAATTTAGGGGTATTAGGTAGTTAGGGGTAGTTAAGGGTATAAGGGGTACTTAACGGTATTAGGTAGTACAGTAGTCTAAAGTAGTACTAGTATACTAGTGTATAGTAGTTAAGGTATATAAGGGTATTAAGTGTGTATATATAGTAGTTAGTAGTATTAGGTGTAGAGTATTGAGGGGTTTTAGTGTATACTCGTAATTTAGTATATGTATAGGAGTACTATACAGTACTAGGTATATAGTAGTAGTATAGTAGTAGTATACCAGTAGCAATATACACTAGTGTATATACATACAAGTATATAAGGGTGTAGTATAGTAGTCTAAGTAGATGGTCTACTAGGTACTTAAGGGCTATTAGGAGTACTCGCTGCTTAGGTACTTAAGGTTATTTTAATCCTATCTAAGGCTAGTAATGGTAGTAATAGTAATTAAGTGTGTAAGTATGTAGTCAGTAGTCTAAGGCTATATAAGGGCATTATGTAGTACTAAGGCTAATTACGTATATAAGGGCTATTTAAGCCTATTAAGCCTACAAGCCCATAAGCCTATTTAGGGCTATTTTAGGCTATTAAGTACTATTAAGGCTATCTAATGTTACTCTAGGTATATTAACTACTATCCTAAAGCCCATCTAAGTCTATCTAAGTCTATTTTACTCATATTTTAATCCTATTTAAGTCTTATTAATTATCTAAGTCTAATGTGTATATGTGTAATGTAAAGTTTTTGTATGAAATTAAATGAATTGTTGTTTAAAATGATGAAATTCTTGATTTGTTAAATAATTTAATTTTATTAATAAATTACAAATTTGGATAATTTTTTCATTTAAATTATATTTCGACATTTCAATTAAATAATTCATCAATAGATTTTTCTCAATCTTTTTTATCTCATCTTCTTCTATATTATTCATTAATCTCATAACTAATAAGGACTAATAAGGCCTTAAATAGCTAAAATAGTACTTAAATACGTAAAATAGCCTAAAGTAGTTAATAGGCTTAAAATAGGTTAAGAGTACCTAATAAGGCTTAAAAGGCCTTAACTACATTAAATAGCTACTTAACTACTCTAAATTAGGCCTTAAATACCCTTAACTACCTAAAACCCCCTTATATACCTAATATACCTAAAATTAGCCTTAAATACCTAAAATTAGCCTTAAATAGCTAAATAACCCTTATATACTGTAAATTAGCCTTAAATACCCTTATATACCTAAAATAACTACTTATATACCCTTATATACCTAAAATAACTACTTATATACCTAAAATAGTACTAAAATAAGCTTATATACCTAACTACTAATATGTGAGCAAGCACCGTAATGGAGAAAACATACCTATATAATGTAATAATCCATAGAATAATAGAAAAGTATTAATATTATAATTTGTAAAGATATTATTTAGAATATATTCAAGTTCATTTGGATATTGTGAAATTAATTCATAAATACAATTTATGACTACATTTGTATAATTTAAATTATTCAATTGATATATTAATACTTTTAATATTTCTTTATATAATTTATTTTCCATTTTCAATTTTAATAATTTATATATTAATTTATATATATTTTGTTCATCCGGTATGGTGTCCGTTACGGTGCTTGCTCCAACAGCATCCAACAATCCCCCCGAAGGGGACTTATATATCTCTACAGTACTCATAGTATTAGTATTACTACTAGTAATATTAGTACTGTTAGTATCCGGTCCATTACTGGCTGTTTGACCAAGCACCGTAACGGGATAAAAACCACTCGACTCCCCAAAATTAGTTACAACAGCAATTTCATTATTATTTTTCTCATGTATTATTATTATTAATAGAAATCTTAAAATAATACCAAAAATTTCATTTAAATAATTTTCAAATACTTTATTACAATTTATTGATAAAAGTATTAATATTGTTTTATTTATTTCTATTATATTTATATTATTACCATTTAAATATTTTATACATATATTTATTATTTCTTCCGTTACGGTGTGAGGTTCACGGCCAACAATAGTACCTACAGTACTCTTAGTACTAGTACACTCTGTAACCATAGAATTAGCTCCCTTTCCCTCACTACCATAACCCTCAATAAAAGTACTCGACTCCCTAGAATTAGTTACAACAGCAATTTCATTAATATTTTCTTCACTAGTGATAGTAGTATTATTAGATCTTTTAGGTGCAGCAATTACAGCAGCAATTTCATTCAAATTTTCCTCATCCATTTCATTCATATCATTCATATCATTATTGTTAAGATAATTTTTATATTTAAAAATAATATTAATTAATATAATTTCATTATTATTATAATATTTAATAATTTTTTTAAATATTTTATTCAATAGAATTTTTTCTTTTAATTTTATTAATTTATTTATATATAATATAAATTGTATATATTCTTCTATAAAATTCTCTTTTATTATTTCATTATCCAATAATTTATATAATATTATATAATATATTTCCGTAACGGTGCTTGCTACAACATCTCCAATATCCTTAGTACCAACAGTACTACCATTACTACTAGTACACTCTATAGCTGTAAAATTAGCTCCCTTTCCCTTAGTTACGGTGCTTGCTCCAACTGCACACCCAAAAGGGTCTACCTTAGTACCAGCCCCGAAAGGGGTTTCCTTAGTAGTACACTTTGTGGCTGTAAAATTAGCTCCCTTTCCGGGAGCAGCAAAATGGGTGATAGAATTTTCCTCAGTTACGGTGCTTGCTCCAATGGTACCCTTAATACCCTTAATATTAGTACTATTATTATTAATATTATTACTATCTGTAGCCGTGGGACCTGACCCCGTTACGGAGGAAATAATATGTTGAAATAATATAAAAATTAATTTATATAAATTATTATGAAAATTATCTAAAAATTTATTTATTAAATTTATATTTTTTGATATTTTATATAAATTAATTTTTTCTAAAAATTTTATTAATAATTTTACATTTTCTAATATTAATTTATTTTCATCAATTTTACATAATTTCATTAATAAATTTATTATTTTATCATTTACTTCATTAGAATTGATAATATTTTCATTTAATTTATTTAATAATTTATTAAATACATATGAAAAATATTTTTTTTCTTCATTTATTATTTTATATATTATTATTTCTTCCGTTACGGTGCTTGCTCCAACAGTACTATTACTAGTAGTTAAGATATTAGTACTATCCACTAACCCTAAGGTATCAGTATTATCCACTAACCCTAAGGTATCAGTACTATCCACTGACCCTAAGGTATTTACTGATGATTGTATTGTATCATTTGATAATTCATTAATTAATAAATTTAAAATATATATAATTAATTTATTATTTAATTCATCATCTAATTCATTTGATTCATCTTCTGTTGGATTGGATTCATCTGTTCCATTGGATTTAAGATCTGCTGCATTTAATTCATCTTTTGTCATATGGTATTGATTTATTAATTGTATTAAAATATTTTTATATTTAAAATATAAAAAATTTAATAATTCTATAGTAAATTTAATAGAAAATTTTAAACAAAATATTAAAAAATTAATTATTTTTTCCAATAATTCATTTTCTAATAAATTTTCTAATAAATTATTTTTTATTAATTTATATATACATATACATTTTCCTATTATTATTCCATTATATAACTCCGTTACGGAGTGAGTACCACGGTAACCCCTGAAAGGGCTTTCCTCAGTATTAGTACCAGATCCCCTAGTATTAGTATCCTTAATATCCTCAGTAATATCCTCAGAAAAAGTACCTGACTCCCCAGATTTAGTTACAACAGCAATTTCATTCAAATTTTTCTCACTAGTACACTCCATAAGGGTAGAATTAGCTCCCTTTCCCGAAGTACACTCCATAGGCATAAAATTAGCTCCCTTTCCAGGGGTAGTAATAGGAGTATTAGTGGTACCAGGTACTACTGTAGTTGCCGTGTGACCAAGCACCGTAACATTATTAAAATTAAATAATTTATAATTATTCTTAATATAATTTATTATATTTATTATATTATATTCATCTAATCCATCTACTGTGTTACCAACTCCACTAAGTCCATCTACTGTACCAACTCCACTAAGTCCATCTACTGTACCAACTCCACTAAGTCCATCTACTGTACCAACTCCACTAACTCCATCTACTGTACCAACTCCACTAACTCCATCTACTGTACCAACTCCATCAACTCCATTAATAAAATCAATTGATAATAAATTGTTTAATATTAATTTTAAATATTTTGTATTATTTTTTAAATTTTTAATTAGAAAATTTATTGTTATAATTTTATTTTTTATATTATTATAATAAATATTTTCTAATATTATTTTTATTATTTTATTATTCAATTCTATTATTTCATTATTATATATATTTAAATATATTTTTATACATTCTTCTACTTCTTCTAATACAGACTCTTCTATATTTTCTACCTCAACTAAGGGATTTTCTACCTCTACTAAGGCATTTTCTTCTAAATTTCCTCCCTCTATTACTACATTTTCTCCTCTCTTTCCTCCTTTATTAATAATTTTATGAATATGTAATGGATTGGTATAAAATAAATTATTTTGTATATTATATAATAATATTTTAGGATATTTTATATTTTTTGTTAATATTATTTTTAATATTTCTATTAATTTATTATTATCCAATTCCATATTTTCTATTAATTCTATAGACATATTTGATTTTATATCTTCACTTAAACCAAGAGAGAATTTTATTACAACACTGGATCCGGATCCTTCAGTAGATTGTACAGTAGTTCCTACAGATGATCCTGTTCCTACAGTAGACCCCTCAGTAGATCCAGTTCCAATTTCTATGTTAGTATAAAAATAAAATAAAATATAATATAATAATTTTTTTATTATTAATTTATTATTTATTATTATTAATGTTAATACAATATTTTTTATATCTTCCGTAACGGTGTGAGTACCACGGCCAGTAGTACCAACAGCCCTAAAAGGACCTTCCTTAGTAACAGCCCCGAAAGGGAGTACCTTAGTAACAGCCCCGAAAGGGAGTACCTTAGTATTAACTCCACTAATAACTCCTTTAATATCCTTATTAGTATTAGTACTACTATTACCTATAGTACACTCTGTGGCTGTAAAATTAGCTCCCTTTCCAGGAGTAACGGTGCTTGCTCCTAGAGTAGTAGTACTGTTAGGAGGAGGAATACTATCCGTAGATCCATTACTTTCTGCTTGACCAAGCACCGTAACGTAGAATAAATGTTGAAATAATAAATCAAAATTAATAATTGTATAACAATGAAATAAGATAAAATTTAATAAATTTAATTGATTTCGTTCAATTATATCATTAAATATATATAATTTTTCTTCATTATTCATATATCTTAATATATTTATTAATATATTTCCCTTTTTAATATAATTTATATCTAGAGAAATTATTTTATTATATAATTCTCCCGTAACGGAGTGAGGTCCACGGCCAAGAACAGCACCGAAAGGGATTTCCTTATCCCCGGAAGGGGCTTCCTCATCAACTCCCTCTCCCTCAGAAAAAGTACTCGACTCCCTGGAATTAGTTACAACAGCAATTTTATTAATATTTTTCTCACTAGTACACTCCATAAGGGTAGAATTAGCTCCCTTTCCCTCAGTTACGGTGCTTGGTCCAATGGTACTCTTAGTAGTACTATCCTTAGTACTAGTATTGTTATTATTACTTTCTGTGTGACCAAGCACCGTTACTGAGTATTTATAAAAAAATGTCGTAATAATAATTAAAAAATTAGAAAAAATATTTTCATCATTAAAATTAAATTTAAATAATAATTTTAAAATATTTTCATAATAAATTTCCAAACAATATTTTTTTCCCAAAATTTCATTTTCTGTTAATTCATTGTCTGTTATTTGAATATTTTGTATAATAAATTTACATATTGTAATTAATTTTGATTTTATTTTTATTATATTTATACTTTTTTTTATTATATAATTTAATATATATATATCAATTAATTCCGTTACGGTGTCAGTACGAACGGCACCAGTACCAACAGTACCTACACTACCCTTAGTACTAGTACCTATACTACTATTACCCTTAGTACACTCTGTAACCATAGAATTAGCTCCCTTTCCCTCACTACCAGTCACCGTAACTGTATTCTCAATATTATTACTTGACTCCCTAGAATTAGTTACAACAGCAATTTCATTCAAATTTTTCTCACTATTATTAGATCTTTTAGGTGCAGCAATTACAGCAGCAACTTTATTACTCAAATTTTCTTCAGTAACGGTGCTTGCTCCAAAAGGATCCTTAGTAGTATTATTATTAATAATATTATTATTAATACTATTGGTATTGGTATGGTTAGTACTATCCGTGTGACCAAGCACCGTAACGGGAAACACCGTAATGGAATTTATAAGATTAATTAAATTAAAATTATTTGGTATAATAAATGTATTAAATAATAATTGTTTAATATTAAAAAAAATTGAATTATAATTTAATTTATTAATTAATTTAATTAATAATTTCTTCATTAATATATTTAATTTATTATCAATATTTATTATATTTTCTATTATTATTATTAATATTTCATTAAAATATTTTATATCTATTTCTATATAATTTAATATTATTAAATTATAATATAATATATTTAAATTATTATTTTCCAAATTTTTTTCTTTTTCCAAATTTTTTTCTTTTTCAAAATTATTTAATAAATTTTTATTTTTTTCAAAATTATTTTCTAAATTTTTATTTTTTTCCAAATTTTGATTATTTTGATTTAATTTTGTTAATTTATGAATATTGTTTAATAAATTGTATAAAATAATATTTGGATTAAATAATTTTAATAATTTTATTATATAAATATATTTTATATTATTAAATATTATTTTTAATATTTCTTTCAAATTTATTTCATTTTTATATTTTATTATTATTAAATAAAATAATTCAAGTTCCGGAGGGACGGTGACTGGTCCTACGGTATCAGTTACAGTAACTGGTAATACAGTATCCATTACAGTATCAGTTACTATATCTAATTCACTAGATAACTCATTAGACTCTAATAACTCATTAGACACTAATAACTCATCAAGTATTGTTAACTCAGTAAATCCATTAGATAATTCATTAAACTTATTAACTGTATCTAATTTGTTTATTAATGAGTATAAAAATAATTTATCATAATGTGTTGGTATAATAATTTGTATTAATTTATTTAAATAAAAATTAAAATCATTTAATAATAATAAAAATATATTAATAAAAATTTTATCATTTAATAATAAATTATAATATTTTTCCACATAAATTTTTGCATCCACAAATATTTTATTAGAATTTTTTTCCAAATTTTTTTCCTCAACAAAATTATTATCAAAATTTTTCAAATTATTCAAATTATTAATTTTTTTATTAATTTTATTAGAAATTTTATTAATTTTTTTATTTTTATAATTTTGAATAATTTGATTAATATTTTTAATGTTTAAAAATAATTTGATAAAATTTTTATGAATTTGTAAATTTTCTAATATATTTTCTAATATTTCTTCATAATTCATTTCTAATTTATTATATAATATTAATTTTATTATTTCATTAAATATATTTACAGGCTCCGGAACGGAGTCAGTTACTGACTCAGATACTGATTTGGGCACTGATTTAGGTTCCTGAAGTACTGTAGAGTCAGAGACTGTTTTAGGGTCTGATTTAGAATTAGATTCTGATTTAGAAGTAGACTTATGTAACGTCTTAGACTCAGTTACAGTATCCAATTCATTCTTAGACTCAGTTACAGTATCCAATTCATTCTTAGACTCAGTTACTGACTTCTTAAACCCAGATTTAGACTCTGATTTAGATATAGGCTCAGTTACAGACTCTGGTACTGATTTAGAGTCCAACTCTGATTTGGACTCCTTAAGTACTGTAGATTCATTTTTAGTCTCCAATGGTGATTTAGACTTCTTAACTACTGTAGATTCTGATGTAGTCTCCAACTCAGTTACAGACTCATTCATAGACTCCTTAAGTACTGTAGACTCCTTCTTAGACTCAAATTCATACTTAGATTCCTTAACTACTGTAGATTCTGATGTAGTCTCCAACTCAGTTACAGACTCATTCATAGACTCCTTAACTACTGTAGACTCCTTCTTAGTCTCCAATTCATTCATAGACTCCTTAGTCTCCAACTCCTTCTTAAACTCATCCATAGACCCATTCTTAAACTCCTTAGACTCCTTAGTCTCCAATTCATATAGAGTTATCCATTTTAATGGTTTAAATGGTATTAATTGTTGTAGAATATAATTATTAGTATTTAAAATAATAAATTGTAATAGAGGAAAATTATTTGTATATAATAAAAATGTAAAAATTTCTAATATTTCATTTGATTTTATTTCAATATTTTCAACAATTTTATATAACAAAATTATTAATAAATTTTTATTAATTAAATTATTTTTTTTATTTTTATTAATTAAATTATTTTTTTCATTTTTATTAATTAAATTATTTTTTTTATTAAATTTTATATTTTGATGGAAATTAATTTTTTGATGGAATAATTTTAATATTTGTATTAATTTATAATTTTTTATAAAATATTTTATAAATATATTATTTTTTTTATAATATAAATATATTTCAATTATTTCATCAAAATGCAACAAATTTTTATTTTTCCTCAATAAATTTTTCTTCTCTACTGTATCTATTGCATCTTGTTCTATTGAATCTTGTTCTATTGCATCTTGTTCTATTGCATTTTGTATAATTGAATTGAATAAATTATTAAAATTGAATAATTTAAAAAATGTAATTAAATTAAATTTTTTATTATTATTTAAATAATTTAATTCAATTTCTTTAAACAAAAATAATTTTATTTCATTTATATTCATAGAATTTATTTCTAATTTGGTTAAAAATTGTATTATAGTTTGGAAAAAAATTTGTAAATTTGTTATTAAATATATATGAAATATATATATTAAATTTTCTATATTTATTATTCTATACAATAATTCAATTATTCTTACTATTGAATATTTCACAGTATTACACTTAGATACTGAAGAATTAGGTACTACAGACTTAGATCCTTCAGATACAGTATTAGACTCAGATGATCCAGATTTAGGTACTTCAGATACTGTATTAGACTTAGATAGTACAGATTTAGGTAATTCAGAATTAGGTACTATAGAAATTTTCTTCTTAGAATTAACTACTTCAGAATGTGATAATTCAGATTTATGTACTTCAGAATTAGGTACTTCAGAATTAACTAATTCAGATTCTTCATCAGATTTATGTACTACAGATACAGTATTAGACTTAGATACTGCAGATTTAGGTAGTTCAGAGTTAACTAGTTCAGATCCAGACTTATGTACTACAGATTTAGGTAGTTCAGATTGTGATATTTCTGACTTAGATACAGTATCAGAGTTAGATACTTCTGATTTAAATACAGTATTAGAATTAGATACTTTAGAAACAGTATTACAGTTAGATACTTCAAAACTAGATACTTGAGTTTTAGATACTACTGAATCAGAAACTTCAGAATCAACCGTTTCAGATTTATATACTTGAGACTTAGATGCTTCTGATTTAACCATTTCTGATTTGGATACCACCGAATCAGATGATCCAGAATTAACTACTTCAGATACTTCATAATCTACTTTCATTACAGTATTACACTTGGATATTACTGAATTAGCTGATCCAGAATTAGATACTACAGAATCAAGTAGTCCAGATTTAGGTACTTTAGAATTAGATACAGTATTAGATGACTTAGAAAGTTCAGATTTAGGTAGTTCAGGATTAACTAACTCAGAGTTAGATACTTGAGATTTAGATACTTCAGACACAGCATCAGAATTAGATACTTGAGATTTAGGTACTTCAGATACACTATTAGACTTAGATAGTCCAGATTCATGTACCAAGGAGTTAGATAGTTCAGATTCAGTATTAGACTCAGATAGTCCAGATTTAGATCCTTTAGAATTAACTAGTTCAGATAGAGTATTACACTTAGATAGTACTGAATTAGGTACTTCAGATACAGTATCAGAATTAGATACTTCAGAATCAACCGTTTCAGACACAGTATTAGAATCAACAACTTCATAATCTACTTTCATTTCAGAATTAACTACTTCAGATACAGTATTACTCTTAGATACTACCGAATTATCTACTTCAGAATCTACTTTCATTACAGTATCACACTTAGATACAGTATCACACTTAGATACTTCGAATACAGTATCACACTTAGATTTAGTATTATGGTTGGATAATTGATAAATTTCATCATCTGTTAGATTAGAAAAAAATGTAATAAGATGTTGAAAAATATGAAGAAAATTATTTTCTAAAAATAATAAAATAATTTTATATAAAAATTCATTTGAAATTTTAATTTTATTTATTAAAAATGATAATAAAAATAATTTTTCTTCTTTAAAATTTTCTTCATAATTTTGTTTATTATTTTCTTTAAAATTTTCTTTAAAATTTTCTTTATAATTTTGTTTATTAATTTGTTTTTTTATTAATTTATATAATAAAATTATAATATTAATATTAATATTTTTATTATCAATAATACAATTTATTATATTATCCAATATAACTTTTTTATCCATGACATTAGAGTCATTTGTGTCCAGAATGACATTAGAGTGTTTTTCAACGTGATTGTCCATTTTATACACATTTTTATCCATAATGAAGTCAATTTTATCAATTTTATCTAATTTATCTATTTTATGGTCAATTTTATTTTTATGGTCATTTTTAAATTTTTTCTCCTTATTGGTAAGAAAATTCTTCTTTAAATCCGTCTCACTGGGATGTAAATTTTTATCTAAATCATCCTCTAAAACATTTGAATCCTCTAAAACCTCTTTAAAGGCCTTAGAATCCTTTAAATTACTCTTACTGGAATGTAAATTTTTATTTAAATCTCCCTTAAAATCCTTTGAATCCTCCTCTAAAACCTCTTTAAAGGCCTTAAAATCCTCTAAATTCCTCTCATTGGAATGTAAATTTGTATCTAAATCATCCTCTAAATCTCCTTTAAAATCCTTTTTAAAATCCTCATTTTCTCCCTCAAAACCCTTCTTACAATCCTTAAAATCCTCTTTTAAACCCTTAAAATCCTCTTTTAAACCCTTAAAATCCTCTTTTAAACCCTTAAAATCCTCTTTTAAACCCTTAAAATCTCCTCTAAAATCTCCATTTTCTAACTCTAAATCTCCCTCAAAATACTCATTTTCTCCCTCTCTAACCTCCTCAACCACCTCTAAATCGTCTTCAAAACCCTCCTCTAAAACCTGTTCCAAATCTCTATTACTTATATTCTGAAATATATAATGAAATAAATTTTTATATAAAATTCTATTGTAATATTTTAATAAATTAAATTTATTAAATTGTATTAATAAATTAAATATTTTTATAAAATTAATTAAATTTAAATTATTTATAATTTCTGTATATAAATTTATTAATTTATTTATTAATATTAATAATTTTCTTAATTTTATTTTCAAATTATTTAATTTTATTAATTCAATTTCTTTTTTTAATTTATTTTTCAATTTTTTAATATCATAATATTTTATTTCTTCTATAAAATTTATATTATATAATTTTTTTTCAATGCTATTAGAATCCAATACTAATCCTCCTGAGCCTAATCCAATGCTATTAGAATCTAATACTATACCATCTGTACCTAGTGATCCACCTGATCCTCCTCCTACTGTACCTCCTCCTGTACCTACTAATCCACCTCCTCCTCCATCTGTACAATCTAAATTCCAATCAAATTGTTCAAATTCTAATAATAAATTTTGTAAAAATTCTATTATTAATTCATTATTAAATATTATTGTTATATTATATTTATATAATAATCTAATATAATTTTTTATCCTGTCCATAGATTCAGTAGAGTCCATACAGTCAGTGGAGTCCACAGAGCCATTAGACTCCATACAATCCACAGAGCCCATAGACTCTGACTCTATCGAGTCATATAATGAATTGATTATATATTTGTTAGTGTGTATTTTGGGAAATTCAGATTTCATTTTTAAATAATTTTTTAATATTTTTGGATTTAATATTATTAAATATATTAATTTCATTTCTATATCCAAATTTTCCATTACATTATATAATTTATACAATAATTTTTTACAACATCTATCAATCAATCGGCTAGATGATTTATTACTACATCTATCAATCAGTTGATTAGTACGTCTGTCATTCTGTTGACTGGTCCTATGACTAGTCTGTTGATTAGTACACTTATCATCCAATCTACTAGTCCATTTCTCATCTAGTGATAATGTTAATAATATTAGAGTAAGATTTGATTTTGATAATTGATATAAATAATTATCAATAAATTTATTATTTAATTTTATTAATTTATTATATATTATTATAAAATTATAATATATTATTATTTCATCTTCTAATACATAATGTACTGTAGATCCAATATCATGTCCAGTTAACTCTCTAATATCATCTTCAACCTTATCTATTCCTCCAATTAACTCTCCAATTACACTGTTAGATGTATTAAGTTTAATAAAATTGATGAGAAAATGATAAAAAAAATAATTATGGAAAATTATTTTCATTTTATTAAAATATATAAAAAATAATAATAATAAATGATAATTAGAATTAATATTTATTATATTAATTTCATAATTTATATTCAGTTTCATCATTAAATATATTATTTCTATTAATAATAATTTATATTCCAAATTATTATATAATTTTTTATACAACAACATTAATATTGAAGGATCCAGAATATTAATTGGATTTATTGGAGTGTTAAGTGGAGTTACTGGTGTTATTGGAGTCATTTCAATACTCATAGGATTAATTGTACCCATTGTATCTATTGGTGGAAAAAAAATATTTATTAAAGAATTTATTGTATAATAATTTGATTTTTTATATAAATTTAATAATAAATTTAATAATTTAATATTTTTTGTTAATAAAAAAAATTTCGTAGAAAATTTAATAAAATTTTCTTGTATCTTTGGAAATATTTTATTATTACAATTTTCTTCAATAATAAATATATTTTCTTCTATAAACTTATTATATAATTTTATTATATCCGGAGGGAGTGATAGAGTAGATGGTGGAGATGGTATTGAGGGTACGGGTGGTACAGTTGTGGTAGCTGTTACAGTTGTTGTGGATAGATCAATATAATGAGGATAATATAATATATTTGATAATATAATTGATGATTTTTCATTAATATTATTTAATAATTTTTTTAATATTTTTATATACTCCGTTACGGTGCTTGCTCCAACGGCACCAGTTCCCTCAGTACCAGCCCCGAAAGGGGCTTCCTTAGTATTAGTAGTAGTACACTCCATAGCTGTAAAATTAGCTCCCTTTCCGGGAGCAGCAAAATGGGTGGTAGAATTTTCCTCAGTTACGGTGCTTGCTCCAATGGTACATGGTACAGTAGAATCTAACACATTTGATCCTAGTATACTGGAATCTGGTAAACTGGAGTTTTGCCCATTAGAGTCTTTTACAGTAGAATATTGACCGTTGGAGTCTTGTCTATTTGACTCTTGTACAGTAGAATCTAGCACATTGGACTCTTTTACTCTAGAATCTTGTAGATTTGATCCTTGTATAGAGGAATCTTGTATACTAGACCCTAGTACACTGGATCTTTGTCTACTTGACTCTTGTATACTGGAATCTTCTCCATTAGAACCTTTTCTACTTGACTGTTGTAAAGTAGAGTCTTGTACAGTAGAATCTGGTCTATTTGACTCCTGTAAAGTAGAACCTTGTATTCTAGAATCTTGTCCATTAGACCCTAATACAGTGGAATCTTGTCTATTTGACTCTAACAAATTGGACTCTGAGACACTTGATCCTAGTATACTGGACTCTTTTACAGTAGACTCTTTTACATTAGACTCCAACACATTACCATCCTGTCCATTGGACTCTTTTACATTACCATCCTGTCCACTTGATCCTATTACATTACCATCCTGTCCATCTGACCCCTGTCCATCTGACCCCTGTCCATCTGACCCCTGTCCATCTGACTCTCGCCTGGATACTAAACTTTCATAAAATCTTATTGAAATTTGATTTATTATAGAAATTATTATATCATCAATTTGATAATTTAATATTAAGAATAAAATTTCTTCATAAAATTCTATTGGAATTTTTTGTATTAATAAATTTAAAATTTCTATAATTTTTTTATTATTTCTTTTTAATTTTCTTATTATTTCTAATGTAATTATTTCATCAATTTTTATTTCTAATAATTTTATAAATAATATTTTTTCATATTTTTCATTCAATATTTCTATTAATAATTTATTCCAATACGGTGTCAGGTTCACAACAGCAGTAATAGTAGTGGAGTTGATGGTATTAGAGCTGATGGTATTGGAGCTGTTGGTATTAGTGGTATTGGAACTGTTTGACCAAGCACCGTAATGGATAGGAAAAAAATTATATAAAAATGTATCTCTAATAATATTATTTAATAAGTTAATATTATTTTTAATAAATTTAATTAATTTATTTATTGAATTATAATTTTTTATATTTAAATTTATTATACAAATTTTTATTAAATTTGGTAATTCTATAAATAAATTTTCATTAAATTTTTCATCTAATAATTTTTCATTAAATTTTTCTTCTAATATTTCGTCATTAAATTTTTCTTCTAATAATTTTTCATTAAATTTTTCTTCTAATAATTTTTCATTTAATAAATTTTCTTCATTTAATAAATTTTTATTTAAATTTAATTTAATTAATTTTTTTAATAATTTTATTAATTTATTTACATTTTTTTTTGTTATAATTCCATTTTTTATATTTCTAATTAATATTTCCATTTTTAAATAAATATCCTATTAGAGATCCGAAAGAGATCCTATAGAGACTATCCAATAGAGATTATACTATAGAGACTATCCGATAGAGATTATACTATAGAGACTATCCGATAGAGATTATACTATAGATATCCGATAGAGGTTATACTATAGAAATTAGGCTATAGAAATTAGGCTATAGATTATACTATAGAAATTAGGCTATAGATTATACTATAGAGATCCAGTGTTGGTATTATACTATAGATATCCTATAGAGATACGGTGTTGCGATTATACTATAGAGACTATCCGATAGAGATTATACTATAGAAATTAGGCTATAGATTATACTATAGAAATTAGGCTATAGATTATACTATAGAAATTAGGCTATAGATTATACTATAGAGATCCAGTGTTGGTATTATACTATAGATATCCTATAGAGATACGGTGTTGCGATTATACTATAGAGACTATCCTATAGAAATTATACCGTTGAGATTATCCAATAGAGGTTATACTATAGAGATTATACTATAGAGATTATACTATAGATATACTGTTGAGATTATCCGATGTTGTAATGATCCGATGTTGAGAATATCCAAAAATTAAAATTATCCATTTAATTATCCATTTAATTATCCATTTAATTATCCATTTAATTATCCATTTAATTTTGAATTGTTAATTTAATTTAAAATTTTCTGAATTTAAGAATTTTGAAATTTAATTTAAAAAATTTTAAGAATTTCAGTTTAATTAAAAAAATTTTTTTTTTAATTTAAAAATTAATATAATACAAATAAATTATAATAAAATACAAATAAATTACAATAAAATTATTAAAATAATTATAAATATTGATAAATTTATTAATTAAAAAATTTTTTCTATAAATGTGTGGTGTTATTAATTAATTTTATTATTTTATTTTATTTATTTATTAATTATGGTTGAAGAATCTGAAATAACTGAAACTAATTCTACAAATGTTCTTGATGAAAATCGTGAAGTTATTAATCAATATATTAGAAAAGTTAAAGAACATCGTGATTTAGAACAAAAATTAAAACAACGTAAATAATTTATACAATCTTTAAATTTATAACTCAATTTGTTAATTTTAATTATTTTTTTTAGTAAATTTGTTAATTTTATTTTTTTTTTCTTTTTATTTTAATTTAATTTAATTGGTTAATATTAATTTTAATTTAATTGGTTAATATTATTTTAATTTGATTTAATTTAATTTTAGTACGTATTGATATGATAGAATTGAATAAGAAAGATATGAAGATAGAAGAAGATTTGAAAGCATTACAGAGTATAGGACAGATAGTAGGAAATGTATTACGTAAAATTGATGATAATAAATATATTGTAAAAGCAAGTTCAGGACCACGTTATGTAGTATGTTGTAAAGTTAATATAGATGTGAATTTATTAAAAAGTGGTACAAGAGTAGCACTTGATATGACTACATTAACTATTATGAAAATATTACCAAGAGAAGTTGATCCAATTATTTATAATATGTTAAATCATACAAATAATAATCGAACTACCGGAGAAAAAAAAGATACAAATAATAAATCTACTGAAGAAAAAATTGGAACTACTGAAGAAAAAGATGCAAATAATAGAACTACTGAAGAAAAAATTGGAACTACTGAAGAAAAAGAGGAAGAAAAAGATACATATAATTCTATAGGTAAATTAAATTAGAATTTATTTTTTTGTAGGTGGATTAAATAAACAAATTAAAGAAATGAGAGAAGTTATTGAATTACCTTTAAAAAATCCTTTTCTATTTAAACGTATAGGTATTAAACCACCAAAAGGTATACTAACCTATAGACTACTATAGAGTACTTAATTACTTAAGACTAGAGTACTGTAGTTGACTATAGAGTACTGTAGACTAGTACTATAGACTACTGTACTTAGATAGGCTTAAATAGGGTTAATAGGCCTAAAAGGCCTTAAATACTCTAAATTAGCGCTAAAGTACCTAAAATAGCCCTTAAATAGCTAATACCTTTATATAGCTAAAATACCCATTAATACCCTTAAATAGCCTCTAATAGCCTTAAATACCCTTAGACTACTTAATTACTAGTGGTAGACTAGACTTACTACCTAATACCTCTAGACTACTTACTATAGTCTACTTTATACCCTTAACTAGACTTACTACCTAATACCTCTAGACTACTTACTATAGTCTACTTTATACCCTTAACTAGACTACTATACTAGACTCCTTAACTACTATAGAACTACTACACACTTACACACTTAATTAATACTCTACACACTAGGCTTACTTACTATCTACATAGTTACACATGATACTGTAGTTAATATGGATTTGTAGGAGTATTATTATATGGACCACCTGGAACGGGTAAAACATTATTAGCAAGAGCATTAGCAAATGATTTGGGATGTAATTTTCTTAAAGTTGTTGCATCAGCTGTTGTTGATAAATATATCGGCGAATCCGCTAAAATTATACGTGAAATGTTTGGTATCCCACAAGTTATACAGTAGTTAAGTAGTTAAGCCTTAGCTACAGTAGTTAAGAGTAGTTAAGTAGTTAAGTACTTAAGCATATTAGGTAGTTAAGGGCTATTTAAGGCTATTAAGTACTTAAGTAGTCTATAGTAGTTAAAGTAGTTAAGCCTTAGCTATAGTATTAGTCTAGTACAGTAGGTAGTTAAGCCTTAGCTATAGTAGTTAAGAGTAGTTAAAGTAGTTAAGCCTTAGCTATAGTAGTTAAGAGTAGTTAAAGTAGTTAAGCCTTAGCTATAGTAGTACTCCTAAGTACCTTAGTCAACTACTGTAGTCTAAGAGTAGTTAAGTCTAGTATAGTACTCTCTTAAGTACCATTCACCGTACCTGTATCTGTAGTACCAGGTACAAATGTACTATCCTTATTACTAGTACTATCCTTATTACTATTACTGTCCTCAGTACTTGTACTATCCTCAGTACTTGTACTATCCTGTGTACCTCACACCGTAACGGAACTAAATATTCTATAGGTTATGCTAAAGATAATCAACCATGTATAATATTTATTGATGAGATAGATGCAATTGGTGGTAGAAGATTTTCACAAGGTACAAGTGCAGATCGTGAAATTCAACGTACATTAATGGAATTATTAACACATTTGGATGGATTTGATGAATTAGGACAAGTTAAAATTATCATGGCCACTAACAGACCAGATGTATTAGATCCAGCACTCTTAAGACCAGGAAGAATTGATCGGAAAATTGAAATACCATTACCCAATGAAACTGCCCGAATCGAAATATTAAAAATACATACACAAAAATTAAATATACAATATCCCATCAGTAAATAATTAATTAGATAAATAAAGGAAAATTAGGGAAAATTAAGCCTAGTTAAGGAAAATTTAGTTAAATTAAGTAAAATTTAGTTAATATTAAGAATAAATGATTTTAGATTATAATAATATATGTAAATTATGTGATGGATTTAATGGTGCTGATATGAGAAATATATGTACAGAAGCTGGTATAAATGCTATACGTAATATGAGAGATTATATAATAGAAGAAGATTTTTTTAAAGCAGCAAGAAAATTAACTGAAAATAAAAAATTAGAAGGTACATTATCATATGAACAAGTCTAATAATAATTCCAATAATAAAAATAATATACACAATATAATTTAATATATAATATTATTTTAATAGTATATTCTAATTTATTATGTGATTAATATGTTTTACTCCCCCATCAGTTATAATATTTAATAAAATGAATCTAGAAGATGATAGTGTATTAAATTTTCCAGTTATGTTATTAACTGGACATGAAAGTGAAATATATACAATAGAATTTTCACAAGATGGACAATTTTTAGCATCAGGTGGTAAAGATAAACAAATCCTATTATATGAAGCTTATGGTGAATGTAATAATTTTGGTGTATTAACAGGACATAAAAATGCTATATTAGAATTACATTGGAATAAAAATTCTAATTATTTATATTCATGTTCGGCTGATTTTACTTCAGCAGTTTGGGATATAAATTATACTAAAAGAATACGTAAACTACGTTAGTTCCAATAATATAATAGTATATTATTTAGAAGGACATTGTGGTATTGTAAATAGTTGTTATCCAGCAAGAAATATATTAAATGGTTTATTAATTACTGGTTCGGATGATGGTACTGTTAAAATTTGGGATTCCAGATGTAAAAGCTATACCAGTTCGATTTCACATGATTTTCAAATTCTTGCAGTTACTACTGATCCAAATTATAATTTTATATATTCTGGTTCATTAGACAATATAATACGAGTATCCCAATAAGAATAGGATTAGAGTAGAGTAGAGTAGAGTAGACTTAGATAAGATTTAGATTTAGAGTAGATAAGATTAGACTAGGATTAGAGTAGACTTAGATAAGAGTAGATTAGAGTAGATAAGAGTAGATTAGAGTAGATAAGAGTATAGTAGAGTTAGAGTAGACTTAGAGTAGAGTAGACTTAGAGTAGGCTTAGATTAGGATTATAGTAGTGTAGAGTAGAGTAGTATTAAGTAGACTGGAGTAGATATAGTTTAAGATTAGATTAGAGTAGAGTAGATAAGATTTAGAGTCGACTTTAGATAGGACTTAGATTAGGGTTTAAATAGGACTTAGATTAGGAGTAGATAGACTTAGATTAGGGTTTAAATAAGACTTAGATTAGGGTTTAAATTAGACTTAGAGTAGGAGTAGATAGACTTAGAGTAGGAGTAGATAGACTTAGAGTAGGAGTAGATAGACTTAGAGTAGGAGTAGATAGACTTAGAGTATAGTAGACTTATACTAGACTTAGAGTATAGTAGACTTATACTAGACTTAGATTACGGTTTAGATTAGACTTTAGATTAGGATTAGAGTTAGATTAAGTATTTTAATATAATTGATATTATAGATATATGATGTAAGAAATGAGAATAGAATATATATGGAATTGAAAGGATGTATGGATTCTATAACGAGTTTGGATTTGAATGAAGAAAATACAATATTATTATCAAACTCAATGGATAATAAATTGATATTATGGAATATATTACCATATGGTAATAGAATAATAAAAACATTATATGGTCCAAAACATAATAATGAAAAGAATTTAATAAAAAGTCATTGGGGTAGAAATTCTATAATTTGTAGTGGTTCATCAGATCAATTTGTATATATAATTGATACTATAGATGATAAAATATTATATCAATTACCAGGTCATATTGGTATGTCAAAATAATTTTATAGTTTAATATTAATAAATATTTTTAAAATTAATATTATTATTAGGTACAGTAAATGATGCACAATTACATCCTAAAATACCAATAATAGCATCATGTTCTAATGATAAAACTATATATATTGGTCAATTATAAATATAATTTTTAAAATATACATGATATATGGAATTTATAATAAATTTTATAAAACTCTATAATAAGTGTAAATTTAATAAAATTATATTAAAATTGTGTAAGAGCAGCGAAATTCTCAATAAAATTTAATAAAATTATATTAAAATTATATAACAGCAGCAAAATTATAAAATTATATAAAATTCTAAATAAAATTATATTAAAATTATATAATATGTATTAAATTAAATTATTGATTTGAAAATTTGATGAAAAATTTGATTATATAAATTAATTTGTTTAATATAATGAAAAAATTGATATAATAATTTTTCATCAAAATAATTAAAATAATTTAATAAATTTAAATAAATTTCATCATTTCTTAATTTTATATTATTTTTCATTAATATATTAATTATTTCTTTTATATCTTCCATATCATTACATATAAATACATATAATAATAATATATCTTCCAAATCATTAGACAAATGGATATTATTAGAGATTTCTATGTTACCAGTTATTCCTATGTTACCAGTTACACCTATGTTACCAGTTACTCCTATGTTACCAGTTATTCCTATGTTACCAGTTACACCTAAATCAACATTTGATACTTTTTAAATTTACCTCCAGTTAATTTTAAATTTATAATAATCTTTAATTTATTAATATTTAATAAATAATTAAAATCAATACATTTATTATTAATAATTTTTAATAATTTATATAAACTTCCACTAAAATTCTTTAATATATCTTCATTACTAAAAAAAATATAATTTTATAAAAAATTACTTGAATAATTTGTTTAAAATTGTTATAATAAAATTAATTTGTAATAAAAATAAATCTTTATTCAATATTTCAATAATATAATACATAATCTCAATTATTGTACCGATATCAGTAGTGGTAGTAGTAGTGGTAGTAGTAGTGGTAGTGATTCCATCAAATTCATTATCAAATTGTTTTAATAATAAATTATATATATTATTCATATTAACAGTAATATGTTTATTAACTGTGTTAAGTGTATTAACAGTGTTATTGTTAGTATTTACAGTGTTGTTAGTATATCTCAATTTTAGTAGATATAATAGATAATTTATATCATTATATATTAAATTATCTATTGGATTTATTTTATATATTATATTATAAATTTCTTCTCTAAATAATTTAACCTTTAATTCATTAACAACAGATAATTCAGTAACATCAGTAGTTTCAGTAGTTAATCCAGTAACATCAGTAACATCAAATAACTCATCAGTTTTATTAGTGATTGAATTTAAAATATTGTATAATACAGTTATATTAATCAAATTTAATTTATATTTGGTATAGATTTGATAAATTTTAATAATAATTTTATATTTTAATAAATCATATCCATAAATACGATTAATATTTATTAATATTAAATTTAATAAATGTAAATTTATATTTTCTATTAAATATATTACAATATTATATAATAAATTTAATAATTGGAAATTTATTATTTCATTATTCTATAAACAAATTTAATTTTATTATTAACTTACAATTTGTATTATTATATTAATAATTTCTTCTAAATTTACATCTAAACTTTTTTTTAACCGTATATTCAATTGTATATCAGATTGATTTTGTGATAGTATATCCAATGGTATATCCAATGAATAATGTGTTATATTATATTTTAGAAGATAATTTAAAATAATAATAGATTTATAAATTTGATAAATATTATTAGAAATTAATATTTTTTTAATAGTAATTAATAAATCATCATAAGAAGTAAGATTAGTTATTTTTTTATATAATTCCTAAAAAAAAAAATAAATTATATAATATTTACCTTAATATTAATATTATAAGAATCTTCTAATATATATTTTAATATTTCCATAATATATAATAAAATTAATAATATAATAAATAATAAAATTTAAAAAATAATTTAATGAATAATTTAATGAATAATAAAATTTAAAAGAATAATAATTTATGGAATGGGGAAATAATATTAATAAATTAATTTATATAAAATTAATTATTTAATATGATAAATAATATTTATTATTATACAAATTATAATATTAATTATTATCAACCATATTATAATAATTTCAATACTAATACATATAATCTAACCAATAACTTTACTAATAATAATACCAATACTACTAATTTTACCTATAATAATACATACAATAACTTTACCAATAACTTTATTACTAATAATATTAGTAGAAATAGATATAATGAAATTAAGTATAGGTAAGTAATTATTATTAAATATTTTTATAGGAAAATTTGTAATGTTTGTAATATATATTTTAATAATGAAAAACAATTATTGGATCATATAAATGATTTACATATAAATTGTAATTATGAAAATTGTAATTTCAATGGACCAATAAATATTCTGGAAATACATAAACTGAAACATATAAAAAATAAAGAAGGTAATACTATAGATTCCAAAGATGAAATTAAAAAATGGATTAATTCAAGAATCAAAAATTTTCCAAAATCAAATGAATCCAATATAATTTCCAATAAAAAAAGAAATTACAGATCAAATAATAATATTAATAATGGAATTGTTGATGGTATGGTTGATGGTATAGGTGATGGTATAGGTAACGGTACTAGTATGGATGGAATCAGTAATGGAATAGTGAATAAGATGTTGGAATGTGAAGAAATGAGTATATTAGAAAAATATTTAAGAAATAAAATGAATAAATATAAAAGAAATAAAAAATCAATAGTATTTCCATATATAAATAAAATATATAAACAACCAAGTGCATTAATTAGATATACAAATCCTATAAAATATGAACAAATGTTAAAAAGACTAGAAACAATAAAATCACCATATAGTTATAAATCATCAATTTGTGAAAAATATAAAAATGGAATTAAATATTCTATACCAATACGTCCCCCAACGATTTTACAATTAATACGTGGTGATATTGAAAAATTGGATAAAAGTGTAGTAAATATCATTAAATATATAGTAAAAAATAATTTTTTAAATTAAATATATATAATTTATATCTGTAATATATTAGTAATGGAATAATAGTCACTATGGGAGTAACGAATCTTCTGGTACCAAATCTACTCCAACATAATTTAATTATTTATTTAATAACTATTAATTTTATTTAGCAACATTTGAAATCTAATGAAAAAAATGTTAATATAAAGAAATATTCTGGATGTGTAGCAGCTATTGATGCTATGTGTTGGATCCATCGTGGTTTAATATCATCAGCAGTAGCCAATGTTAGAAATGAAATTTGTGATAAATATATGAAATTTATTATTTCAATGCTTCAACTACTAATTAAGCTTAATATTACTCCAATTATGGGTAAACCAATTTGTATTCATAATATTTAGTATTTGATGGCTACGAAATGCCAGCAAAAAAGAATGAAAATATGATGAGACGTGAGAGGAGAAATAAAGCCAGATCAGAAGCTATGGAAATGATTCATAAAAATAAAGGCAAAATCAATACGGAAATTATGAGAAAATGTATGCAGGCGATACAGATAACACCTGAAATTGTCCATAGAGTTATAACAATATGTAAGAAAATCAATGTTACAGTAGTAGTATCACCCTATGAAGCTGATGCACAAATTTCATATCTCTGTCGTACCGGTTTGATTATATTAATTTAATATTCTATAGGAGTTGCAGACTTTGCAATTAGTGAAGATAGTGACTTAATAGTCTATGGATGTCCTAAAATTATATATAAATTGAATAAAGAGGGGAAGGGTGTGGAACTAAATATACCATTTTTCAATAAACAAAACAAACTAGTACACTTACCCAAAAAAATATCAACCACTAATACACAAGGGAATACACAAAATACCAGCACACCCATTAATACACCCGGGAATACACACTTGAACACACACGTCAGTACACAAAATGTTGGTACAAATAATTTACAATGTGATAAAATGGAATTTGGAGATACTAATAAGAGTAATGAAGTGGATTTTGTAGATATACCATATGACTTGGATGGGAATATGTTGAAAGTAGTAGACTATGAGAAATTTATAATGATTTGTATACTGAGTGGTACTGACTATGATGACAAGTATCACATTGGTGGAATAGGGATAAAAGTGGCCTGTAAACTGATGTTACAGTATAAAACTATTGAGACTCTGTTACAGTATTTAGTAGGCAATAACAAGTATAAATTACCGGATAACGTACAGTGTAGAGAAATACTATCACACTATAAAAATATCTATAACATATTCCTCTACAATGTTGTATATAATCCATCAGATAATGCTCTAGTGCATATTAATAATAAGGTTGAACCTGAGGATCCTAACGGCTACTACAGTTACTTAAATGACATGATCTTGAACTTGCGTGAAAAGGAAGTTAACTTCATTAAAATCGCTCAGGGTGTTGTTTCAGTCCATGACCACCATGAAATTAGTTATTCACTCACTGAAGCGGATTTGAACATGGTTGAAAGCCTGAAAAATACACTAATTCTTAAACTATATAAATTTGAATTAACCTTTGCAACAAAGTTTTCTCTACTGAATATCGCTCATGAAAATCGCATAGACTCGTTCAAGAGTAAATTAGAACCTATTACTGAGTTCAAGAGTAAATTAGAACCTGTTACTGAGTTCAAGAGTAAATTAGAACCCATTCCTGAGGTTAAGGAATATAAATTTCAACCAAAGAATATTAAATCTAACCAGTTAAATAACAATTTGCAAGTTAAGAATGAGACTAGTCCTGTCAAGTGTAAAGTTGAGGAGAAGAGAGCCAAGAGGAAAAATATAACTAAATTACTAAATAACACTGAAAAGTATGTAGTTAAGCGTAAAAGGAAATGAAATTAGTTTTTAATTGACAGTAACTTCTCCTTAAGTTCCTTGGCCCTTAGGTATAAATTATCAATGTCCATATTTGATAATGAAGTCTTGTATTTCATATCAGCGTATGAAGTTTCTTTATAAGGACTTCTATACGATTTATACAAATGCGATGTTGAGTTATAGGGTTGGAAATTAGATTTGGTGAAATCATTAGACTTATAGGGATCGAAATTAGATTTGGTGGGATCGTAGTTAAATTTGTTGGTGTGATCAAAATTAGATTTAAAAGTATCATAAGGTTTATAGGGATCGTAGTTGGATTTATAATTATCATAGGTGGATCTATAGGGATCGGTGGATTTACAAGGATCATAGGTTGATTTGTAAGGATCCCTTAAAACTGATTTATAAGGAGTATTCCCGTAAGATTTATAGTTTAAATCTAAATTGTTTGAAGAGTTCAAACCGAAAGTATTAAAGTCAAATTTATTTAAAGAACTCAAGTTCTCTTTAATCTTATCCAATTTCTCGTTATTCATATCGAAACGATTAGAAACATTTAAGTTTGTGTTATAGTTACAGAGCTTCGGCTCGTTCCATTTATCCGGAGTGTAATTATTGTACCTGTTTTGAGGAGTGTTGTAAGGATCAACACTCTTTAAATAGTTGGGAATATCAAATAAATCATCACTATTGTACAAGTTGTTATAATTCTTACTAAAACCAGTATTATACTTGTCAAGTCTATCCAAGTTGTCATATCTATTATAATTTTCACCATTATATCTGTTGTAGTCACCGTTGTATCTGTTGTAGTCATATCTGTTATAGTCATTGTCAGTATTGTAAGTGTTGTAGTTGTTATAATTTTCGTAGTTGTTGAGTTTATTCTGAAAATCAAATCTGCTCTCGAATCGAGAGTCGTATTTGTCGAAATTGTCCCGTAAGTTATACTTATCAAAGTTGTTTAAATTGTTATATCTGTCCCAATTGTTCAGATTTGAGCTATATTTACCAAAGTTCCTGTCGTAGTTGTTTCCAAATTTGGAGTTGAGATTATGAGAAAAATTCGATCTTGAGAGGATAGGAGAGTTCAACGATCTTCTAAACTCGTCAAAAGAATTAACTACCATTTGGGAATAAAATAAAAATAAAAATAAAAAGGAAAATCAACAAAAATAAAAATAAGAAGAAATAAACAGTAAAATCAAGAAACAAAATTCTCAACTATTACACACCCAATACGAATTTGTAATAACATTCAAAATTTAATTTCTTTGAAAATATTTATGGATTTTAATGAGTATGAAAATATAATTGACAATGTTGAGGTGAATAGTCCCGAAAGACCAAATACTGAAGAAAACTTTGCCAATGAAGTTGAGTATGATGATGTTGTGGGCGACAGCGACGACAGTATGGGAAGTGAGAGGGCATATCCCCTGGATAAAAATAAGCTGAAAAAATCTTCTAATATATTTTACAAAGGAAATGCCTTAAAAATGGGTAATAGAGACTATTTTCTTAAATCTTACTTTAGGTAAAGTTAGAAAGTATAAATATGCTCTTAAAAATATCGGAAGCCTTTATATAGCAACTTGGACTCGGGAAGAAGGTGAAAAGGATAATAATTTGTCAATATCGTCTTCAAACTTTAAGCGCGAATACTCTAAGCGTAAAATCAAACAGTTTAATTATTATCAATAACTATATACGTTAATATATATCATTTTATATTATAAAGTTTAATGTTTTGTTGATCTAAATAATGATTTTAATTGATAATAGTGTAATATAGCAGGACTATTTAAGGGTATTGATATGGTAGTAATTGGGTAGTGCACTTGAACTTTGGTGTTTGCCAAGTATGCTACTAGGTAACTTTATGGATATAATTCAGAAAGTAACATACAAAGGCACCGACGGCGACCCCAGCAAAAACGAAGCCACAGCCGATGACAAAAGTAATAAGTTCAACTGGATCATTGTTCCTTCAATTGCTACTCAGTGGTTAAATTTCCTAACCTATGTAATCCTCTTGGTTGTTTACTTGGTGGATTTGGCGGCTGGCAAAAATATGCATCCGAACACAAACCCAAAACAGGATCACAAGACTGCGACGACACTGAAGAAGCTAAAGCCATTGTTCATGCTTGGATATGGCACTTCTTTGATATACTTATAGTTATTAAGATCTCTATAGCTGTCATCTTTATTAATTCCCTACATCATCGGCATAATGAAAAACTATAATATTAATCCCTATATACCTATGGGTAATTGGGGAACATATCACAAGAAGGCTTGTAAGGGTGGCAATCCTCCTGAACGTGGTGAAGGTACCACTGAACGATGTGATTGCGGTAGTGGTGACTCTAGTCTTAGTAGTGCTCAACTTTACCTTAATAATAACACTATCAAAGCTGGCATTGGTGGACTTGAAGCTATTGCCACAATCAAAGCCACCAATAAAGGTGGTAGTGAACATGATGGTCCCATCAAAAAAATCACCCAAACCACTCTCAGCAAAGCTGGTAGCACCCAGCTCACAATCGAAACTAAGCTCCAGGCTGGTGACATACTAAACCTCAGTGGAACTGCTCCTGCTACTAGTGGTGATGAGACCAAGATTGAAGGTACCATAATAGTTACTAAGGCGGGATCTCTTGGAGAAACCATAACTCTAACAGGACGTCTAGCTGGAACTCTAAAGCTCAATAATGGTACTAGTAATACTATCACTGTAACCAATAGTGATAGTCTCAACGCCAACACTCCTAGTGCTCTTGCTGGTATCAATGTAACTGGTGGTAGTGGTAGTCTGGGTGGTACTGCAACCATGGAAATCACTTCTAACAATCCCGCACATGATCTCACAACCATAACCGGTCCGGTTACCATAAACAATATTAAACTCACCAAAGATGATGGTGCACTCACAACAGATACCAGTCTCGCGAACAGTGATACTCTAAACCTCGAAGGTACTGCCACCGCCGGTGGTATCGCAGGTGATCTCACCGTTACTGGTAAGATCACAATCACCAGTGGTACTAGTGGAAATCTCCTAAGTCCTCTAACCTTCACTGGAGATGTAACTAGCTCTCTCCAATTCCAAAATGCTGAAGATGGTTCTGGAGTCACAGTCCAGAGTGGTACTCTAACCCTCCCAGCTACTACTCTTACTGTTCTCAAAAATACTAACTTTAGTCTCACCAGTGATGATAATCGTGCTCTTACATCAAAATCTGATCTAGTTACCAAAAATAAAATAACTTTAGGTACCATTTCTAATACCTCTGGTCAGGTCAAACTCAGCGGACTTTCAATAGTACACGCATGTATCACCGGCACTGGCAATTTCAAGGCCACAGCTAACCTATCACTATCCCTGACCCACACCGAGGCTACTGGTACTCTCACAACTACCGAAGGACTCACCATCAGCCTCGCCGGAATTGCCAACACAAATCTCACCGGTGCCACTGTTACAATCACCAAAGACACTAAGGACACTGTCAAGAGTCTCCCTGGTGATCAACAACTCAGGACCAATACCGATCTCAAACCAGGTGACACTCTAACCCTCAATATCACAGGTAGTCGAGGTACCACCCTCACAGGCAAAATCACTGTCACCAAACCTGGTAATCTCACCGGCAATCTAGATATAAGAGGTGGTCTTATAGCATCCGGTGTTAGTCTCGGTGGTAGTGGCACTGGAAATCTCACCGCGAGTGATGTCAGCATCACCAGTCTAAAGTATGATCCCAAGGAGTTCCATGTCAATGATCAAAATGATATTTGTGTTTTAGTTCCTTTAAAATATATCTGATGTCCAACTTAGTACTGTTTCTGAAGGACTCGACTATGATAGTACTGACGACTTTGATTTTACTATCGATCATAACAGAAACATTATGGTCTACACTTCCAAGGGTAACTCAATATTCTCCCGAGTCAAAGATGTTTCAGTTATTTGGAATACGAAAGATCCCAAAAAATATTCCACTAAGGTTCTCGTTGATACCAGTGGACTTAACGTTAGCATATACCTGTTGAATGGTGATATATTACACTTTGGTGATGATGGTACTGTTGATGGTTGGAAGCCTTCTTCTAACAAAATTATCCTTGACGTGGATAAGACTTCGAGTACCATTGGTTATGACTTTGTCCATGAAGGTGAGACGAGGACTTTCACTGCAAAGCCTGGATACGAATTCAAAACCGTAAAGCTCGGTAAAACATTTTCTGAAGATCATACTTTTTGGAAAGCAAAAAAGGATGATGAGTGTTCAACCAAGGTCACGGTCTATGGTGTAGAAACAAGCGTTAAGAACATTAACATATTCCTCAACAATAATCAGGTTAAGCACTTCCACGAGGTGGATGATAAGTGGGTCTCTGAAACTACCATTGTTCTTGATATTGACAAGAATAAGGATAATGATCTATTTGAGTATAGATCCACAAGAAACTTCGGTCATTTCAATCCTAAGCCCAATTTGACAATCACCAAGATTGTGAAGAAAGAGTTGGAGATATGGACTGCTGAACCAGAGGATCATGGTCTCAAGGCAGTATTGATGGGTTCTGGTAAGGATGAGAAATTCCTGTCCATTCTGCTACAAAGTGGTAACTTTGTACTACTTAGGAAGTCTGGTAAAGGACAGTGCTGGGAAGACATTACTCAGGAAAAGAGTGATTTCTCGGGCATCAAGATGTACTCCCTGGAAGAGGGTACATCCAAGTATCATCTCCTGACTGAGAATGAATATGATGCAATAATATTCGAGTCAAGATATGGTTATGAGTTTAAAGATTCCGTCAAGTGTGTTAAGATCACATACAATGATAATCTACTGTGGTCACATACTGATGATCCTGAGTTTGGATACCTGAAGGGTCTATATCTAGGTCTTGCTTCAAACCGTTTCTTCGTTAAGAATCAGTCTGATGAAGTCAAGAAGATAGAAAAGGAACTTGTGACTGACAATCATTATTTTGGATGTCTTCCAATTTTCTATGATTTGAAATTTCATGTTGTTTATCTAATCCACTCTTTGTCAAAAATAGGAGTGATAGCCTTACACTTGGCCTTGTTGTAGGCTCCTTCAAGTTGTCCGAATTTAGATACAACATCGGTGTATGGCTTTTCAGTACCACCACCTGCTGTAAGAGCACTTCGATATTGAGCTGATTTTTCCTCAACAGCTTGGTAGGCGGATTTGACTGCGTTGTATTTATTGATTACCTCCTGGGCCCTGGTAATTAAGTCCCTGAGATTACCTACCTCAGCAGTTTTGAGATCAGAGAGGGCCTTTTGGAGACCAGGGACACGTTCATTGGCTCCTATAGCTTTTTTGAGTGCTTCTACTGGGTCTGTAAGATCTTGTTTTTCAGATACTCCAGAGGCACCGGCTAGTGTGTTGGCTTTACCATATAGTGTCCCTGCCTGACTTTTAATAGTAGTAGCCTGAGTTTTAAGTTTGGTGGCTTTAGTGACATTGAGCATTCGGTCGTATATATGTTTGACAGCTTCGAATTCGGATTTGACCTTAGGCTTGTCAGCAGGACCTAGTCCATCGTATGCAATTTCCAGATTGTTGAATTTGTCTATTACACTGGTGGCATGATTAGAAGCCTCTCCAGAACTATTGGCGGCTAGTTTCTGGGCTTCAGAGGCTAGTTTTTGGGCATTATATTTATGTGTACTAAGTTCACTAACACCAGCATTCTGAGCCTTGTCTTTAAGTTCTGTGGCCGCAGTCTGTAGTTCCCCTGCTTTAAGTTTAAGTCTACTACCAAGAGTACCGCCATCGACATCATACTCAGGAGCATCGTTAAATCTCCGACGTTCGTGTCCTCCGTCGATGGCGTGTTTGTCGAACTTAACATAGTTATACTTAGTATTAAAAGCATTCCATGCCTCTACAACTAGAGGATATTGTTCTTGACCCTTATTTTTAGTATATTTATCTTTTTGTTTCTGAACTGCTTCGAATTTAGATTTTACATCATAGTATTTTTCTTTAACCTCTCTGGCCTTCTCAGTTAGATCATTACCTTGAGCATCAGCAAGTGCTGCGAGTGCCTGTCGAAGATTAGTAGGATCACCAGTAGGAGCCTGATCACTAGCACCGACTTCAGCGGCAAGATTACTGGCAGCCTGGCCATCATTACCTTTAGCAGTTTGAACTGCATTCTTAAGTGCATTGGCTGCCTGATATAGTGCATCGGCCTTTCCTCGGAGTCCTTTGTTAGCCTCTGCACCAGCTTTTTGTTTAAGTGCATCGTCAGAAGTAGTACCATCCTTAGCTTGATCGGCTAGTGAGGTGGGATTGGTATGTAGTTGAGAGGCATCGGTTGACATACCTGCAGCTTGATCTTTAAGTAGTTTGGCCTTCTTAACATTGAGGATAGTATCGTAAAGTTTCTTAATAGCTGTGTAGGCTGCATCAACAGCTTTTACTGCAGGATTATCTTTATGTGATTCGTAGTTCCTATTAGCTGTTAGTAGATTGTACTTGATTCTGACTGCTTCGAATTTATCTATGACATCAGTGGCCTGAGTATCAGCAGCTGAACCAGAATTGATGGCTTTTACTAGTTGGGTTGCTTTCTGTTTGAGGCTTTCTGTACTACCACCGGGATTACTGGCTGCATCCCTAAGTTCGTTGGCTTGAGTACTAAGTTCAGCATCAGCACCGGATAGTATATTGGCTGCATCGTTAATTGTTTGGGAACGTCAGATGTTACACTAAAACATGAAAGACTTGAAGAACATCTTACCAACACCAGGGATTATGACATCCAAAGCAATAATGTTCCACCTGAACTCCAGACTAAAGCCACACAACTAAAGGATAAGGCCGGAGCACTTAAAACCAAGGCTCAAGGTGCTGGTGCTACTAATGTCGGTGCTGCAGCCGGTACACTACGTGATAAGGCCTCAGATCTTAACAGAGATGCCAGCAATATAAAGGAGGGTGAACTTGAAGAACTTAAACAGCTAGCAACAAATCTAGCCACTGCAGCCAAAGGTGATGATGGTGGTGATGAAACCAGTCTATATAAGACCGCAGAGGCACTATCCAGTACTCAAGATTATGGCAGGGCCATAGCAGTAATAGTAGCATTCGGCAAGGTCAAGGCCGCATACCAAAAACTGGCAGCACATCCTAAATACAAAGAATATAAACAAAAACTAGAAGCAGCACAACTATCATCACGTTCAGATTCTCCTGAAGCAAAGGTCAAAGCCGTTGAAGATGCCTGGACCCAGGTCAATACCCAATTCCAAGCACTTTGTATGGCACTCATCAAACACTTTGCAGGACAGATTGATACAGCAGCTGGACAACTAGCCGGTTCAGGTGGTACTCAGACTCATGCCAACAATGTAATAACCAGTTTCGAAGTAGTTGAAATGGCATACAATGAACTAAATGATAAGTTAACGGTAAAATCTGAATTTGAGGCACTCAAACTTATCTACAACCAAATGTTAAACCTTAACAAACTACATAAAGCGGTCGAAAAACTTAGAGCCGCTGCTCAGGCTGCTAGTGCTACTGCACTCCAACAGGCAGCCGATACTCTAAAAGATAACGTCACAAATCTACGTGATAAAACTGATAATGAGGCCCATGTTAATGCCAAAAATGTTAAAGACAAATTCAATGAGGTCAAAAATGCATTCAACAAACTAGGTACTGCTCAGACTACTGTCAAACAAGACTGGGAGGATCTCAAAGCTGTCTATGACAATATCGGATTTTGTTATAAAGATGTTAAGTTCTACTCCATCATTGTTCCATGCATCTTTAGTATGTCGTCAGACTTGTCTCCATCAACTAAATACGTATGGCATGGAAATAAGAGAACTAATAATGGTTTCCATGGCTGGACAGAATACAAAGATCACCAAGGAAAAGCGAATGACGAATCAGGAGAAGCAGCAGAATGCCCAGACCCATCAGGACAACCCCAAACCTATAAACACGTTCCTGTTCATGCTTAGATATGGCACCTCTTTGATATCATGATTATCCATAAGATTACTTGCCTCAATCTTTATTTGCTCACTCCATTACGGAGAATCACATGGCTACTGGTCCTTTTAATGGTACAATTACTTATACTACTACTAAGGATATCAATAAAATCATCATAACTGGTATTCCTACTAATAAGGTTACTGAGGGTGAGCCTATTAAAATTGCGGGTACGGTTAAAATTACAACCGGTACTGTTGAATATATTAATGGTAAGGCTAGGGTTACTAAGGGTACTCCTCCTACTGCTACTGCTCAGATTGCTACTGCCACTAAGGCCACTATTACTCCTAATAAGGATGGTAAGACTGCTACTCTCAAAATTGATATTGAAATAACTGAACCTGCTTCTCCTGAGGCTGCTCTTGATGCTCTTGCTGATCTTGCTATTCCTGTTAAAGGTTGTACTGTTAATGTGGATACTAATAAGAATAATCTTACTATTAAAATTACATATGATCAGAAGGATAAGTATGCTGGGGGTAAGTATACTGATATTGAGATTACTGATATTACTGGTAGTGCTCTTACTACTCTTGGTCTTACCACTACTAACGCTGCCACTGTTAGGGTGGATCCTGCTCCTAATCATCTTACTATCAAATATGGCTCTAAGGAAATTTCAGCTGCTGTTCCTAAGCCTAAGAATATGGCTGAGAAGGGTATGACTGAGATTACCACTGCTAATGCTCAGAATATTGTTAAAGAACTTAAGCAAACTCTTCCTCCTAATGATACTACATAATATCATGTTAAGCATCCTAAAACTAATATCCGTTACACATTTACACTCAAAAATGAGCTTAATGCTGAGACTACTGGTACTATAAATGATGCTGATGCTAAAATTATTGTTCAGTATGGGCATATATTCGCTGAAGGATTCGGTAATCTTGAAGATATTAAGGCATCTATGGTCTCACCATTACTGATTGTCTTTGTCGTTTGGGCACTCGCTTATGGCCACTATCATGATACTCAAAAAGATGTAGTTACTTATCATAATAGTACTAAGAATGCTAAGGCTCCTCCTAAGGTTACTTATCCTGAGGATCTTGAACCTGCTAATCTTACTGCTAATAATATCACTAAAATCACCGTAACTGACAACAAGGGCAAGGCAATTGCTACTTATAATCAGGATAAGGGTACTGCTACTGCTGATACTGCTCATGCTCTTTCTATTAAAATTAAGGATACTGTTGGGGGTGAGGATGGTCGTGAGACTACTGATACTACTACTGCTTATTTTAAGAAGGGTCCTACTAATCCTGATGGTGCTCCTAATACTATTACTCTTACAACTACTGATGGTAAGACTATTACTATTACTGGTAAACCTATAACTGCCACTGTTCCTTATGGTCATATATTTACTGAAAAGTTTGATACTAATGCAGTTCATCCACATATAGTCTCTCCTACACTTATGTTAGTTGTTGGTATGGGACATCTCATAGTCACCATATTTCCACCAGTCATAATCGCTTTCCTCAGATTAAAAGGAAATGTTTGGTCACCTCAACATAACTTACGAGGCTCTTGGGGGATATAGAAATAGGCCTTAAAACGTACTATGAAATAGCTAAGTACAAGCAAGTCAAAAACGCCACCTGGAACACTCACTATGGCAATCTTGTCACCGAAGAAACCCAAGACACCAGCGACGCCGACATCAAAGACGAAGACCTCAAACCTGCCAGAGAGATTAAGAATAAGGTAATTATAATTCCTTCCATCATTAGTCAGTGGTTAAACTTTCTCACATACGTAATATTATTGATTGTATACTTCATTGGTGGTGACCAAGGTCACTTGTAACTTCTTATTAAGGCAATATTTACTCTTTGTAGTTCAAAAAAAGATTTATTACATTATTTTGTACAATAACAAAGCCCAACGAAAAAATAAATAGAGAATAGAGAAATAAAAAATTAATCTTATTGTAAAAAATCTAAAGATAGCTGCTGATTCAAGTCCAATTGATGCTTTAAATTTTGTTTATAGAACAAATTAAACTCCTTAATATCCTTCAACTCATTGCTGTTAAATGTACTGTCAAACTTGTCACAAAGCTTGTTAGCAATGTAGTCGTTTCCAATGCCCATCCTCTTCAACAATTCAAGCTTCTGATTATAACTTAAAATGGCGTGATCGGTATCAATTTCAGAGTTTTCATCGTCAAATCGGCAGCTGTCACTGTTGCCTCCAACGTAAAGCTTCTTGGTGGAGCTGGAATTTAAATAATTGTACTTGTTTATAAAGCTACTAAGATCATTGTTGCTATTGTACACTTTCTGAGGAGTCAGTAAATTATCATAAGAACACTTCTCAGAAAAATCAGATACATTACCCAAAGGATTAGCGCTGTGATAAACTGATTCAGGCTTATCTAGAGAATTAGTTCGATCCCTAGAGTGTAAATTAACATCTGAGTAGGTACCATGTTGAGTGCTCTTGTGTATGGAACAGCTGGAAATATTATGTGTTTGAAAAACATCCTTAACAGAATCAGTCTCAGAACTCTGATAAAGTTTTGGGAATAAATTGTTAATTGGAGTGTTTGATTGAGAGTCATTGCGATGATTTAAGGGCATAATTCTATTATTATACTTGTTCAAATAGTTTAGTTTTTTAGATAAAATTTGGTAACAACGATTTCGAAAATTTTTAGTATCTATCACAGCCTCAATGTAGGTCTGAAGTCCAACATCAAGGAAATCAGTTCCGTATTTATCTTTATAGTCATTGCAAATTCGATCAAGTTCATCTTTTTCCAAGTTTTCCATATTATATGAGTTATGTGATTCATAGTTAGATTTTAGCCTCAAATTTTCGAATGTAGGTAAAATCGAAGATGACCCGCTTTGGTGCTCGATGTTGTTGCCAGAACCAATAAAAGCGTTGTTTGATTTAGTTAGAATTTCCGACTCCGTAATATCAAATCCACTTTTATAAGTCTTAGGGTTAGGATTTCCCAAGGATTCCGGTTTCTTAAATCGGTTTGAAAGCGAAGTTTTAATCTTGCTGAGAGATTTTCCAAGGCCTGAATGGGCCGATTTATCTACCATTTCATATTAGTAAATACATTTAAAAACAAAATGAAAATTTTAATAACTGGTTGTGTTTACACATCATGTTTTTTGCACTGCCACACAACAAAAGAGCATTCTCTGATTTATCAAATATTTATTTCATTTGTCAATGATCTCCATTATTTTAATTTCATTTTAATATTTTGTATCAAATTTCGAATCTTATAGATATTCGATACATGAATCGTACATTATATATTGTATTATATTACAATTCTAGAATATAAGGATATTTTAAAAGTAGGTGAACCTACACATTTATTAAAGAGAATAACAATTTTCGTTATTTCTAAGATGGTATTAACAATGTGAACATTTTAAAATATACATGAGTTGCAACTCAAACTTATAGTAAGATACAACAAGTAATGGTACCAAGGAATTAAATGAGATGTAGATGATTGAAACAATGTATAGATGAATGAAACAAATATGTAATGATAATAGAACTAATAACCATATGTACAATAGCAGTTTTGGGGTTTAACAGAATTGACATTTCTAAAGAATCTGTAATTAATTCCTACCAAACTCATACAGGCTACCTGGGTGAAATTGAACTCAAGATAATTAAACTTCCTCATAGGCTTACCGTTCAAAGACTGGACGACGATGGAAAAAGTGTTTGGAAAGGAACGCCCACTGAAGCTTTGAGGGAGTTGAATATGTATTTTATTCAAGGCAAAATCTTCGGACTTTACCTCTACTCAATTGACTTCTTTTCCGCACCAAACCAAACGTATTTCCTCTATAAAAAAGGAAAATGGAAAAGAGTCGACAAGGAAAACTTTGATTATGTTCTTTTTGACAAATCACTACTGAGAAAAATAGGAACCCAAGACAATTTTATCAACCCAAATTTGTACTTGATATATCTTCTCATTATCATACTTCAACTTATAATCTATTGATTTTTCATACATCTCTCATCCAGACTATAAAACAACTCTACACAAGTGTATAATACATGTAAAACAGTAATTATTAGTTTAAGTTAGTTTTATTGGGCACGGTGTGTTTGTTGCATAGATTGTGAGTGGGTGGATTGAGTTGATCTAGTTGATTAGGTTGGTTTTGCATTAATTCGTTTAATTCATCCTCAAACTAGGAAATAATGAGTGGATGATGTAAGATGGGTTAGTTACCTCAAGGTTGGAGGATAAATTGCTAGTCATTGTGTCCAGTATCTCCTGCTGTATTTCTTTACTCTCCTCCAATTCATCAAGTAAATCATCAAATTTATTAGAATCTCTAAGTAACAATGAATACTTTTATAAATTATATTTATAATACTAGTAATAGTATGAATAATAAGAGAATTAAGATTAATAGTGAAAACTTACATAGACGATTGTAAATATTTTTGTGCGTGTAGTGAGTCTGATAAAGCAGAAATAGCCATGTGTTGCATTTGAGCTCCCTCTAAAGCAATACTCTGAGTCTCAAGAGCAATAAGCGTCGATCTTAGTTTATTTAGTTCATTTGTAAGTAGTTTCTTCCTCCTTAAATGGGAAAGAGCATTTGCCTTATCGTTTCTCTTACTGCATTCCAAAGCCAAATTAACACACTCCTACACAAAATTGTATAACTAAATACATTTTTGGGTTACATTTATTTTATTCTCTAATATTTCCTGCTTCTTGGTCAGGTAATTCAGTGTATTCTCACTGTTGGCCAAAGCCAAATCAATCTCAGTCTGAAAAGGTAATTAGAGTATATAATTAAAAGGTAAAATAATATATAAAATCTTGTTGTGAGATAAAAATACTTTTTTTGCTTTAGAAACGTCCTTTACGGGACTTTTTTTGTTCTTTCCAAAACCGAAGACCATTAATACAAATTAAACTTCATTTAAAACACCAAAAATAAAATGACAAAAAAGTGTATAATAAAACATTAAAATAATTCAAAATGAAGAAAATGTGTAAGTAATTAATTTACCCAAAGTAAATGATAATTACAAAAACAAAGATATTTACACTATATTGAGGAAGATTTTAGGAAAAATAGAGTGTTAACATAGAAAAATATAAAATGTAAAATAATGAGTAATTAATAAATTCTAACTGAAAATAAAATGAATATAAGGAGAAATAATAGATGTGTAAAATAAATATCATGATCTGAGAATATCATGAATCAAATGTGTAGATTTGAATAGATTTAGGCTCTGATAATAATTCTAAATGGGAATGAATGGGAATTGAAATGATGGAGAAGGAGATCACGTCGATATCCGTAAGTACCGAAGGTGTATAAGTACATCAGAAATGACATATAGACAAATTATTTTTCAACCTTTTTGTGTGTACGGGTAGATTGAAATATGATTCAAGTAATGGATTTTTTAATTGGCTGTATTTAGTGTAATTTAAGCAGATGTTGAGGGATTTTGTTGGCTCAATTTTTGATGTGGGGGGTCGCTCGAGGCCCATCATGCATCTGCACTTAAATCAGATTTATTTGATTTTTTCAGATTTATTTTAACGATATTTTTCTAATTGCGATTTATCTTTTTATCTGATATCTTTAACCAGACAATATCAGTATTAAATACGAGCCCACACTAAAAGTCCAAACCAAGTAAGATTATTACCACTATAAAATTTTATAAATAATATTTAACCTTATGTAACAATATATTACAATTGTTAACCATCATCCCAAACTATTATATTTGTTTTTTATAATTAAAATTTTGATTTAAAAGATAAATAAACAGATGGTTTATTTATTTTACGAATATCTATTATTAAATCTTTTTCAAAATGTTAACTCTGTTTTTAGGTAATGTTCCTTGATTATACCCCTGGTCTCAAAGACCCCTTTAACCAAACTAATACTGATGGACCAATAAAACTAGTTCATATACGTAACCACCAACGTAACGGACGTAAAAGCGTGACAACTGTCCAAGGCCTTGAAGAAAGCCTTGACCTAAAGAAAATGGTGCGCGCATTGAAGAAGGAATTCTCGTGTAACGGAACTGTGATAATGCACGAAGAACATGGAAGCATCATACAACTCCAAGGCGACAAAAGGCAGGACGTTGTCAGGTTTCTCGAACGCGAAAATCTAGTTACTCCAGATCAAATACGTATCCACGGAGCATAAAATTATATTGTATTCTTATTATATTAATATATTTTCAATAAACAATTATAAGTTATGTAAATTCATTTTTTAAATTTATTTATGTTGGATATAAGTTGAGTGGATTCAATAGTGGTTAAAATAATTTCAATAATTTGAAAAATGAAGTATTTAATAAAATTAATAAAAATGTAAAATGTGTATATAAATTGGGAAATTTAAATTAATGAAAATTTTGTGTAATATAGTGAATGTTGCCCATTTTTTATTATTCTATAGATATGTATACAGTTTTAACATCGCAAAACCTCCTTACCCTAAATTCGATGTCCTGGTCGTTGGAGGAGGCCATTCAGGAATCGAAGCTGCAACAGCCGCGGCGAGAGTTGGCGCAAATACACTGTTAATAACACCAGATTTGTCTTCAATAGGTATAAAAATAGTATTTATCTTTAAAACTTCATTTTACCCCTTCATATCTGTGATCTGAACATGTGTAACGAGATTCTATTAACAAAACGCTCTGAATATAAATTTTTAAAAACAATTTTTACATAATTAATTAATAGGCGAACTGAGCTGTAATCCGAGTATTGGAGGAATTGGTAAGGGAAATCTGGTATGCGAAATTGATGCCCTGGATGGAATAATGGGAATGTGTGCAGATTTGTCAGCCATTTCATTTCGTTGCTTGAATACATCGAAAGGACCAGCAGTAGTTGGCCCGAGAGTTCAAATTGACCGAGATTTATACAAAATTAACATCAGAAAATTACTAGAAAATTACAACAACCTCTCCTTCCTACAAGCACTAGTAGATGAATTAATCTTGGATTATTCTAATACTAGTGAAAATAATAATTCACTAGAAATTAATAACATAGTTGATGTGAAAGATCAAGTGAGTGTTAAGGGAATAAAATTGAAAGATGGACAAATAATAAATAGTAAGACTGTGATATTAACAACTGGGACTTTCCTAAAAGGACGTTGCCATATATCTAAGGAAACGTAAGAAAATTTGTTTAACAATAGTTTAGACATAAAGGAGGAAGAATTAACCGTATTAGCGGAAAATTCGAACCCTCATCAGATAACTTGAGTAACGTATTCAGTAAACTTGGAATTAAAACACTAAGATTCAAAACAGGTATTCTATGTCGTATGTAACGTGAATAGGAACCCCCGCAAGACTGGATAGAAAAAGTATAAATTATGAAGAATTGGAAGTCCAGAAGAGTGATGAAAATCCAAAGTTCTTTTCATACTTGAATGAGGATTTTAAAGTGGAAAACGAGTTAATTAATTGTTATAAAACACAAACTAATGAAGTAGTACACAAGTAAAAACTATCAACTAAATTTATAAACAATGTAGCATTGTAAGGAATAATTTGCATAACCTACCGGATTACACGTCAGGATTAGGTCCAAGATATTGTCCTTCAATTTCAACCAAAGTATTAAATTATAATCTATACAAATTGTAATGCAGGTGACGAAGCATCCGTCGATAAAATCACACATAGTTTGGTTGGAGCCCGAGGGTATAAACAGTGATATAATATATCCAAATGGATTATCTGGTTCATTTGATATTGAAGCACAGGTTCCTCAAATGTATTAATATAATTTGTATAGTTGGAGATTTTGAAAAATATAAAAGGGTTGGAGAATGTAAAAGTATTAACGCCAGCTTATGATGTTGAATATGATCTGATAGATCCAACAAATCTGAAATATACCTTAGAATTAAAAAAAATTAAAAATATGTTCTTGGCCGGTCAAATCTGTGGAACTACAGGTAATATCTAGAATTTCATATACTTTTTACTAATTATTTAATTTAGGATATGAAGAGGCTGGAAGCTTGGGCATAATAGCTGGTATAAATTCATCATTGAAAAGTCTTAATGTTGATGAAGAATTTATAATAAATAGAAATGAAGGATATATCGGTAAGGAAACTTTATGGATTAATATTATTAGGAGTATTGATAGATGATTTAATTAGAAAGGGTATAAGTGAACCATACCGTATGTTCACATCAAGATCAGAATACAGACTACAAAACAGGTACCAAATTACTTGAAAATTAATAATTTAAAACTAAATAATGTTTAGGATAGATAATGGTGATGTAAGAATGTTAATAAAGGGGATAAAGTATGGAGTTATAAAAAATAGAAAGAGGTTGGAATTGATGAAGACTAAGTATATCAAATCAATAATTATAATTTCAGTGCTAAAGTAAGGTGTTTGAGTTATATTTATGCCTTAGATCTGTTTCTAATACACTTAATTATTGGGGGATTGATAGGAGCTGTAATGTGTTTAAAACAGCCTGGGATGCACTAAAATGTGGTAAAAAGTTCGTAGAAATTGTAGATAAACTTGATGAATCATTGGATTCGGGGAAAACTAAAAGTTTTATTGAAAAATTCTCAAGCAATTTGTTCAATCTGCCATTCTCTAATCATGAACTTAAGTCTATAAATTATCTCCTGAATTATACAAATAAAGAAGAAAATGAAGATATTATGAATAGTATAATTAAATATTATTTGAGAGAAAGTAATAAATTGGAGATTGAGAGTGAAAATTTATTCAAATTCCTTAAAAGTTTGATAAATAATGTTAAAGAAAATGTGATATCATTTATTGAAGCACAAGCTAAATATTCGTCATTTATAAAAAGATATAATCAACAATACCAAAGAGCAATGTCAGGAAGAACAATACACATTAATCAAGATATACAATATAACCAGTTAGTATTTTACACATTTCTATAAAAATATTAAATTATACAAAATTAACAAGGAATTTATGAAAATTTTAGCGAAAATTTCAAATTCATGTCGATGGAGGAGATAGAAATATTGTCGAGAGAAAAGCCACAAACAATACAGGAAGCAATGGAACTTCCAGGAGTAACACCGGCAACAGCAGTACAATTAGCAAATTATATAATAAAAGAAAAAAACTAATTTTTAATCTTGTATACCTAGCTCTACCTGTGGTGCTTAAAATGTTCAAAATAAATTTATTTTCAAATAAAGGGAAGCAAAATGTTCCCAAAATGTCTCTTTAAAAACAGAGAAATATATATTCTCATAAAGTCTACTTTATAGGCCCCCAAATTGTAGAATTTATCGCGATTTAAATGTACCATAGTAACAACGTCAGATAACAGACGATTTAAAACCGTTAAAATTGTAATATAGCAGTTTTCCGTCAAATAATATTAAATAAACTATAGAAATTTATAGTTTTAGTAAATTTTAAACCAAATGTGCAGTTGAACACACAGTACAACTGATTGCCATAATAAATGTAAATTAAGCATAATTACAGCTTAAAAACCTATGAAAAATGTGTAAATAATGGAGTTCTCTAAAGGTAAGGAGTTTTTTGCCAAAAAATTCGAGTTTTTACAAAAAACCGGACTAAAAGGCATTGATAAAGTGCTTGGAGAACAAAGTAACTTGTTACCTAATGCTACAGCTACCGCAACTAATGCTGTGAATACGTCACAGAACGCCGTTAATGCTGCTGGAGGTGTCACGAATGAAGCAGAAACTAAGGTTCAAGATGCTGGAGCTAACGTAAATGAAACTGAAAATGCCCAAGCGGAAGGAACCTCGGGACAGACAGCTGAAGGAAGTGAAATTAAGGAAAATTTTGATGATGATTTGCTCTGGAGTAATAATTATACATACGATACCTTCATAGACTCACTAAATATTCAATACGACGAAAGAGGAAGTAATGCGCAAGAGAAGAGGCATTGGAGTTATCCAAGACGTTGGAGCGTCAAGCTGTTTAATTTAAAAATAGTTAACCTGCTCCCCGAAAGCCTGAGCTGTTTTGCAGAATTCGACTTTGGAGGAACTCGAGATGAATGTAGAGTACAAATAGGAAGCTCAAACTATATTTTAAGCAGAGGAAAGAGCAAGAATTATATCAGAACACCTGTTTTGAAGGATATAGAAAAGGATCAGTCCAGAAGTTTCCAATGTTCACACTCATTTGAGTATCGAGGAAGCTATTTGGACCTGGAAAATGAAAAACTAAGAATAAAACTTTGGAGCTGTAAAAAGTATACAGTCAATAGCCTTGTGAGTATATATGACCAGTTTCTTATCAAATTCGCAGAAGGAGATGAACATATAGAAATACCAATGTATAAGTACATAGACAATCAGAAAAAAATAACCTGTAACCTGTCATTTAATCTGTTTTTCCAAGAACTTTATGATTTTGAAATAAACCTGATAAATTTCAAAATCAACAACGCTATTTCAACATACTTCCTCTTCAATTACCTCCAGCTCCATTTATCGAAACTAAACGACGGTCCTGTAAATAATGATTCCACACCTAACAATAAGGAAAGTTCCAACAAATACGTAAATGAGTGGAATTTACTAGATAAGATGAGGTATAGCATATTTAGAACGAAAATGGAACGGAAAATGAAGAAGATTAAAGCATCTAAGAAAAAAGAAAAGGAAAAGGAACAACAAGAAGAAGAAGATAGCGGTAGTGATTTTGATGAAGATGATGAGTTTGAAGCAGAAGAAAATCAAGACTCTGAAGGTAACACTACAAAAGTAGATCCACCAAGTAATGACACACAAACAAGTCAAAAGGCACAAAAAAAGAAAAAGAAGAAGAAGAAATCTAAAGCGGGAGTTGGATTTAAGAGTGCGGAAGAGGATAAAGAAAAAAAGGATAAAGATACAACCTTAACATTCCAAAGTGATAACAACGAATATATCTCAATTCTGAGAGATAACATTAAGTTCTTCGTCCAGGTCGGTAAGTATGTGCCATTTGTGTGTGAAATAGAACCCTGGCCCAGAGTGTTCATAAGACTCAAAACGGATAGCATGCATTTAAAGAATATGTCACTGTTATCACACTCGGTGAAAAATGCATTTAGCTGTGAGTGGGATAACTTGGGAGAAATTGTATTCAGAGGCACCTTGAACGAGCTGTGTAACTCGCACCTGGAAATAAAACTGATGGATTGGAGTGCGCCAAAGGCGGCAAATTGTATAGGAGTGGCAATAATACCAATGGAATCGATTGTGGATTACCCCTATATAAGTAGTAGACTATACCCACCAGAGTGGCTCAAACTTAAGAGTCAGTATGAAGGATGGAATGATAAGCTCGAAGATTTACACCTAGGGACTGTAACAGGAACAATGATCGTGAACCGAAAGCCTAGATATAGACAACTTAGAGGTACGAACAGAACCTCAAGTTCAAGCCATCTCCTAATTGTCCATATTAATAGCATTGACCAGTTATTGGCAAATACACAAGAGTCCGTAGATTCATACGTAGAAGTTACATTTAATAACGTAACACTGAGGACAAATTTGTGTAAAGATATGCTTGGACCGAAGTATAACGAAGAAATTTACATACCAATACCGACAGTGACAACATATGAAGAACTGCTTGAAATGGGCTCTATTAAAATCACAGTTTGGGGTTACATTATGGAAAAGTTAAACTACTTTGGAAGCTGTGAAATCACAGTCAATGAGGTACATTACAACAAAAATACACTCAGACCACTGACGAAGAAAATGCATAATTTAATGGACTCATTTAAATATGAAGTAACCTATGAAACTATCGTCTACACAACCTCGAAAAGACTATACCATTACCAATATAATGAACAAGATAATATCTCAAATATATCATTTTCAGCATGGTTTTATCCATTGATAGTGCCAAATAGGACATCGGATATTAATAGAATTCGAAATACAGTGAACCCTAATTTGAAACAAGGTAACAATGGATTTAGCGATTGCGAGAAATTAATTGAGATTTGGAGAAATATATGTATGATAACAAATAATGAATATTTTGGAGATTATTATTATTTCTATGATCAGTTTGGAAATAAAATGTTCCCAAGTAGTTTTGTACAACCAATACATTCACCACCGACAGTTGATAGCGTCAATCACATGTTCCATTTTGTAAATTCAATACCGTTTGTAAACAAAAGATTGCAAAACGTATTCACAATAGACTTTCTGTTAAAATTGAAGAGTGGTAGCATAATAGACCACTGCATCTTGTTTCTTAGTTTTTTAATCAATTATAACCCCAATTTCGAAGTCTACACAGCAATTGGACAACAAAAGGATAAAAAGTTCAATGCATTTCTTGTACAATTTATCCAATCAGATACATCAAATGTTGATGAAAAGGTAGTTGAAAGTGTTAACCCACAAAATAAAAATATTAGAGAGATGATAATATATGATTTCAATGCCAAGCATAGTAGAAGAATAAGTATGAATAGTGAAATGAAAAGGGAAGTTAAAAAGTTAAATTTTCAAACAATAAATATATTGTTTAATGATAGGAATTTGTGGTTAAATGTACAGAATAGAAAAGATATTTCAAGCCTAGACTATGATATTAATAATATAAATAACTGGTACCCATTCGTACCTTATAACCCAACGATGCACATAACAAAGGACTATTATCATAAAATCATCGGTAAAATTAACAGCCATATCACATCAAATGTGTGTGGCAGGCCAGATAAAGGAGAAAATATTGTGTATTATATAAATTGGCATAGAAAGAATGAGTATGTGGTGAATATGATAGAGAATAGAATGTTGGAGGAGCTGAAGCGTTATATAAGTATGTACAGAAGCGCCCAGAACCTAGTGACGAACTTTAACGCATGCCACAAATTACAGAAGTTTTTGAAGAGATATATTAAGATGGTACACGACCGAGATACAAATAACGAAGATAATTTGGAGATTATAAAGAGCCAAATCAGAGAATGGAGGTCCCAGTTGGAGAACAAAATCCCAAGAGGGTACCGAATCCTAATAAGGACAGTACGATTTAACACAATTGACTCGGGGAATATGTTCGACGTAATTAAGCATAAATTGGACTTTTTAGACTCCAGAGAAAGTACAAGTATATTTGTGGTGGCCTTGAAAATCTTCGAAATGTGCTCTAACCTCTTTAGCACATACTTCCTCATCATGCACGCAAATAAGATAGATGAAACACTGAGAAATATAATACTACTGCAAACAAATGTAGAAGACAAGGTGAGGAGTAGATCGCCAGAACATTCAGAAGAAAATTCAAAGAATAAAACACTTGAAGAGTTAACATTTGAAAGTAATGTTGCAGATGTTTTGTATGATCCAGAAGGTACGGGTAAAGCAGATGAAGATAGGCTTCAGCGTATCAGATCACTCAAGACGAGAACTAAAACATTCAATAGGTCAAAATCAAGATTCAATACGTTTAAATCGACCTTGCAATTGTCTAGTGGGCCATCCAAAAGCCTAGTTTTAAGTGATCACGTTTCTAGTGACTACATGACTGATATGCCATCTCAAGAGTCAGAATTTTATGAAAACTTGAATGACGAAGAAGTATTAAAGATGGACTCGTATGATTTCACAACTGAAAAGGAAAAAAGATCCAAATACAGACCCGAGTACTCTTCAAGTTATACGTTTAGTAGCATGAAATCGTATACTACTAATAGTCTTCGCGAGGTTTTATCAGGAGGAACACTGGTGAGTGATATGTTAACTAATACCCTGGGCTCTGGATTTGAGACGAACATTTTGAGTAGTTCAACATATAGTGATGGGTTAAACAGGACTTTAACAAGTAGTACTATTTTGAAGAAAATACTCACAGATTCCAACATCACTAGTGATTTCGAGAACCAAATGACTTCAAACGATGCCAATTTGTACTTGAAGAAGATTCTGACAAACTCTTCAATTTCCAGTGAATCTAAAGTTGACAAGCAAAGGATTAAAGATACAAAAAGTGATGGTACCAGTGACGTTTTTAGCACATTAAGCAATACTGATGATACTTTCAGTAGCAGTAGTACTGACCGTAGAATAGTAGTCAATAAAAAGTTACCTCTGAATAGCAAAATTATTAAAAATAAAGGCAGTAGCAACTTGCTCAGTGAACTAGACAAATTCTCAAATCTGGATACGTTAAAACTTGGTTCCTCAAATCTTGATATTAATGTACAAAACAGCGCTAACATATTCCCATCACCAAGTAATCAAATCAGTTCTTTTGCTAAAACCAAGTCTATTGAAACAAAGTCTTCTGAAACCAGGTCTATTAAAACAAGTTCTTCTAAAACCAGTTCTATTAAAATAAAGTCTTCTGAAACTGAGTCTAGTAGTTTATTTACAAGTGATATTTATTCATCAGAGTATACCAGTGAAAAAACAGCCAGTGAAAGTATATACAGGACCGAGTCAAGACGCTCTCAAAGTTTGATAAGTAGTCAAAGAAGTAGAACTGCAAGTAGTCTCACAAAAACATTATCAAGTAGTAGTAGACCAACGGATCCTGTTAGTAAAGTTAGTGATACTACAAGTAGCAAAAGCTTAATTAAAAGTCTCCAAAGTAGTAGAATTGGTGATAGTAGGAAACTCACTGATAAGTTAAGTAGTAAAAGCTTGATTAACAGTATAGAAAGTAAAAGAATTAGTGAAAGTAGCGGAATAGATGACGAAAGTATATTTGAAGTTGATAGTAAAAGTAAGGTTAATAGAGCTGAAAGTTATAGTTCGAGTGGTAGCAACATAAACAGTATAATAAGGAGTAGTAACTCACCGAGTGATGAATCTGTGCTTGAAGAACCAACACGCAGGAAATCAACCTTAAGAATTGAGAGCATAAGTAGTATTTCTAGTATAATCACCCAAAGTTCCTTTACAACCACGAGTAACAATATGGATAATTTCAGAATTATCAAAAATCCTTCCGATAATATCGATCAAACCAAAGGAATTAAACAAAAGCTAATCTCGAGTATTGTTGAAACTGATAAGTCAGAACCAATTGAAACCATAAACGATGATTCTGATGTTATTTCAAATTTTAGTGACACGGTAAGGGAAAGTAGTAATGATTTGAGTGCAAGTGATCAGGGATCTAGGAACAGAGATGATACGAGTTCTAGTAGTATTCATACTATCAGAGCAAATGAGGAAAGTTTAAGTGATTTCTCAACAACGTCTTCAGGTACAACTGTGATTTCAACTAGTAGTACACTAACATCCAAATATACAATTAGTGCCACAGGAAGCTCTAAATATACCAATAATGTGACAAATAGTCAAACTTTTAGTTATAAAACAAAGAGTAGTAACTTACAATTAGAAGATTCTACCATACAATTAGATAGCTCGAGTAAAGAATTGGATGAAACAAGTAAAGAATTAGATAGCTGGAGTAAAGAAGAAAGTGAAATCACGAGATCTAACGAATATACTGAGAGCTGGTCCTCTTTAAATGATAATAGCGAAGATAGCAGTTATAGAAGGTATAGAAGAGTTAACCCTTACAGTAGCTTCATGAGCTAACCCCAATTTTTTAAAATAAATCCCAAGTTTACATGATAATTATTTTAATTACAATATAAATAAATATGCCGTAAATAAATATGAGTATGATAAAGGGGAATTGTGGAGAGATTGTAGTTTATAGGAATGATAAGTCAATTGTACTGTACAACCAAACGGGACAAATTAGAGCATTGCCAATCTATAATATAGCCCAAAATGAAAAGTATAAACCTATGCAAATATTATACAAATAAATATAATTACACATTCATAAATTTATATCATTTCATGGTTTAGTGGTAACGTATGCCCGTTCTGCGGAAGCCTTTTGAGCGGAGATAAGTATAATTATATTGCAAAGGCCTACTTCTACCTCTTACAAAACTCATTCCAGAATTTCACAAGCCAAGATTTAAACGAATACCCAAATGGTAACATTTTGTCAACTTTAGAATTAAACGAAAATTATAATATTAACTCTAACCAGTTGAAACAAAATACGTTCAAGGATAATAGTTTTAATGGAAATACACTCAAGAGCTATATGGTTAGAAATAGTAGTTTTAGTAGAGAAAGTGAAGAAGTGGTTTTGTTAGAGGATGAAGTAAAAGAAGCGGAAGGTAATGATTTGATTCTTGAAGAAGTGATTGAATTGCCAAAAAATATACCCAAATATCTCTTAATCACGGGATATTATAAACGATTTTTCATAGAAGGGCCGAAATTAGGCTCTGGTTCATATGGCCATGTGTATAACTGTATACACATTCTAGATGAACTCATACTAGTAATTGATTATTCATTCTTAGTTTATGATAAATAGTTAAATTATACTCTTTGTATGGGTAATTTTAATGTTTAGGGTGAATATGCGGTTAAGAAGATCCCAATTGGTGATGATATGGAGTGGCTAAAAAAGGCTATAAAGGAAATAAAAATAAGAGAAAATATAAAGCATAAAAATGTGGTGGATTATAACCACTCATGGCTAGAAATGTACAGGTTGAATGAATTGTGCCCGTACATACCATACCTGTTCATACTAATGGAATACTGTAACGGGGATAATTTATACAATTTTATACAAAACATCTACAACAAGTCTAGTATTGAATGTTTAACCGACGATGAAGTGATGGTGATTTTTATTGATATTTTAAACGGCTTGAATTACTTGCACAAGAACTTCATAATTCATAGAGATTTAAAGCCCTCGAACATTTTGCTAAAGTTCGGAAACAGCTCAATCACACTCATGATTTCAGACTTTGGAACATGTGAAGTTTTCTCACAAAAATCATCAAAAACCGGTTTTACAGGTAAATATGTGGAGTTTAACTTGAACTTTAGGGACCATCGAATACACGGCACCTGAACTCCTGATTTCATATTACAATACTGTTATTAAGGCGCCAGGCTCTGATGAGTTTGATGCCTCAACGTCAGTGGTGGACGATAATAAGATAGATTTATGGAGTCTGGGAGTCATATTATACTATATATCGTATGGAACTTTACCCTTCTATTCAGATGATATAAAAGAATGCGTAAAGTTAATTATCTACTCCAAACTCAAAATTCCAAACCACCCAAATAGATCAAAACTCATTATAAACTTGATATATAATTTGTTGTCCAAGGTAAATTTGATAATTAACATCCTTTTGTACAATTTTTTAAAAAATCAAATTTATTCATAAATCTAATATTTTTATTTGTAGAACAGTAATTCGAGAATGAATTGTGATGATTTGTTGAGTATATCAGACATTAATAAATATCTCGGAAATAATGAACTTAATCAACAAATCAGATTCCAACTATATCAACGCTTTAGACCATAATGTATAACTAAAGCTAACATATTAAGTTAAAATTAGAGGTAATTTTTATTAAAATTGTTTATAATACTATTGTCAGAATCGTAATCTACATCATGATAATCTTCATCTTGGTCTTGATAATTTGAATCATGGTCTTGGTTGTCGTTTGATTTGGTATCAGTGTTGGAGTTGGTAAGTATTCTTGTGTTTGTGCTTGATAAAAACTGCTGATAGTTTGATTCTTGGGAATATTTTACATTATTCATGTGGACCTGGACGAAAACGGCAATTTCTTCAGGTCGAGTTAAATAGGGAAAGTCACCCCCGCTCTTGAGGTACCCAACCTTGGAATTTGAATACCTAAAGTAAACTATTGTAAATTATTAATACCATAGCTTAATGTCCTGCTTTAAGTTGTAAGGTATATTGTTATTATTAGTCTCTATTAGTAATATTTTATCCTGGTCAAAGCCGTTTAAATCCTTATTGTACACGTAATCACAAGTTAATTGAAGACTAAAATAAAATTGTAATGGTGTGGAATTACGTGATTCTAGATCCCAAATCACTTGCTGATATGTGGTCAAGTTCGCAGGCCATAAATTCCTTGGCGTACTGTTCCCTAAGTTCAACCCTCTGGTCAATATCCTCATTTTTAGGACAAATGTAAAACTCAATATACAAATTCTTTAAAATTATGTGCGGAAGTAACATGTATAAATTGCCATAAACCTCGCGTAAAACAGGCGAGAAACTGAAATCGTCAGTTCTAAAGATAAAATGGAGAAAAACCAACCTACTTTCTATATGAATTACATAATATTATACTACTCAACATGTTAGGGTAAGTCTGAACAAATAATTGGAGCAGGAATCCGCCCAAATCGCTGCCAAAAACACAAGGTTTATATAAGTTTAAATAGTCTAAGAAGTGAGAGAAGCCAGATATCCACTCATAGGGAGTTTCGTATTCAGGATACTGAGCTGAAATACACCGATATCCCTGTAAAAAGATTGTATATATGAATAGAGTTAAGAGTTTTGGAATAGAAATGTGATAGAAAATTACCAATTCTGATAATTTATCGAATAAGTAAAAATAACATCCAGCAGTTCCACAAATACCGTGTAAAAGAACGATACTGGGATTGTTTTTATCTGCTTTGGAGGATTTTTTGTGGTTATAATTCTCATAGTAAGTCCAGTAAAGCTCACTAACTGGATCCGATACCCTTTTTATGGGATTTTTATTCTTAAATTCATAGTAATCGTCCTGAATTGAACCAACAGAAAGAACCCGCTCAACAGCTAAAAATCAAAAATACAAAAGGTAAATATGTAAATAAAATTAAGTATTTTGTTACTTGGTTCACGAGTTTCCAACTTGTTCATCCTAATTACACATCAAATTTAATAAATCATACCACATAACACACTTCATCAGGCATGATTTAGTGAGCTTAAAGGGCTCAGAAATAATAATATGTAATTTTAGTTGTAAAATATAATAAATTTAATAATTTAAAATGCAATTTGACAAGGTTCCAAATTACCTGAACAGTCTAAAGCAACAGATAAACAGAACCTTGAAGGATTCTTCACATGTAGATAAATTCCTGCTCTCATATAACACATTGTCTGAAATTAGTGAACACGTAATAAAATTATACCATAGATTTAACCCTAAATATTTTTTTATACGATCATACATCTTTGTTACTGAGTTATTTTATTAATTAGTATCATAAATTATTAATAAAAACATGATAATTTTCAGATTCCACGCCTAGCTATAAGTCCAAGATGTTCTAAATTGATCTATGACCTTTTTGAGCTGTTCATCGCCTCAGTTGAGCATGAGGAGAACATGGAGGAGAAGCGAGATTTGTGTTTGCTGATACTGACAAACATGTATATTAAATCTGATTTCATAAAACCGTGTAAAGACGTTGTTGGCTCATCAGTTTTTCAAAATAGCCTAAATTGCATGACCTCATTTAATAAATTTGACGAGGAGTTTGACAAGATACTTCTACACATTACTAGGAAAATAGAGTAATTTTTATCTATCTATGAATATACTTGATTTTCTTAGGGACCAGTGTTTGTATGAACTATTCTATCATAGTTCAGGATCCCACTACCTGAGGACTTTAATTCTGTCCCTTTCCAATGTCCATGATAGGAATCAGTACTTCTCAAAAAGTATTTTTACCACCTATATAATCATTTGTAGATAATAGTTTTGATGATTTAAAGATTGGATTTGAGGTAACTTTTCTGATAACACTAAGATTATTAGGTTCCTGAATGGAGAAGGAAACTTTTGTTTAACTGGGCCGAGATTCTTTTTAAAGATTTTAAAAATTTACTACAAAATACTCAAGCATCATACACATTTTGTTTACTTATTAATGTACTTAAAATTACTAATCAATTAGGTACTGAATAAAATTGATTAATTTAATGTAGACAAGAAATTTTTGATGGAGATAATTAAGGAATGTATACCAGTGGTAAAAAATGTAAAAAACTCTAGTTACATACTTGAAACCTGTCTTAAGTGTTCAAGTAACTATGAATACACATATATTTTCAATGAACTTATCTCAAATGACTTACAAAATTTGTGTGTAAACAACTTTGCGAACTACGTTGTCCAGGCGTTCATTGAAAATCCACACTTCCAATCCTCACATCTACAATACATGATTCAAAGTATCTTATTCATACTACTATTCTATTCACTATTGTACTATATTTATTATATAAAATTAATTATTGAGTTTAGATTTGAATTTTGTTGTATTGGCGAATAGTAAAAGCTCGAGCATATTGTGGAAGTTGTGTAAGTCATGTATTGACTTGTACTCATGCCAAGAGTTGTTTTATAGGAAAGTATTTAATGATTTTAAAATTGAAAAGAATGAGGAAATATGGTTTGGAATTTTATCGGCTGGAAAAACAAGGGAAGAAATTTTTATAAAAGCGTCTGGATGCTCCATATTAGGGTACCTTGTCAAGTTCCAAAAATCGATAATTTCTGATTTAATTTCATCATTTAAGCAGTTTTTTAAGCATGTAATTGATACTGGGAAGTTTGTTGAAGTTACCTGTGACAAACATTTTTCCAGAGTACTTCAAAACATGTTCGATGTCAGGCTAGGCCTAGTTCCAGAAAAGTTCTTAAAGTCACTTCTGGGCACTTTTTTGACAAACTCACTCAAGTTGTCAGTGGACATGAACGGCTGTTTTGTTTTATATAATTACTTCCTCACACTAAAGCCCGAGGATAAATTTAAGGTTTTGACTAAAATTGTCCAAGACTATGATGAAATTAAACTCAAGTCGCCAAAATACGCAAAACTTATGAATCTTTCGGAATTCAAATCCAACCCCAAACTCTTCCAAAAGAAAATGGAAAAATCCGAATCTGTCCGAGAACTCTTTAAAGATATCGTTAAAACTCACTAATATTAATATACTATATATTAATATACTATATATAGGTAAAATTAAAGTTTCTGTGTGAAAATGTCTCCACAAAATCTAGTGAAACAATCATGAAGGTAGTCGAGGTTACGTTCTTTTTCCAAATACTCATCAGTAAAATAGGGTAACAATTCGTCATCCTCATCAATATCATTACCATTTTCCTTAAAAAGTCTAGTAAACTTGTCTTTTAATTCATTATCAAAATGTTTATAAGAAACAATTATTAAAGGTTGACTGAAATATAATGCCAATAGTTCCATGTGGTTAAAGTTCTCAATACTCTATAAAATAACATTAGTATAACTACTAATACTAATAACTAGGGTATAATAATACTCTGAGACGTTTCCGTTCAAATTTGTCGATAAAATTGTTATAAATAAAGTTGTAATCACAGGAAAATAAACCATCCCAACCAAGTTCTTTATATCTAAACGTTCTTATATATTGTTACAAATACCGTTGATTTTGAGATTCCTGACTGTCATACTCAGACAAACTATACATGATAGTGTGTTGTCCCTAAAAATAATTTAAAATAACATTTTCTACCAATATCGAATAAATCCATTTAAATAAAGATGAATTTGGCCTAATCTGAAGGAAAATATAAATACATAAACTTTACATATTCCAAATCAATGAAAATACAAAAAGTTTTAGAATTATCACAAAAATGTTTAATAACCTAAATTTACATGAATAAATAATGAAACGGTGTTGAGTGATTAACGAGATAAATGGATAACTATAGGTCTGGTAGGGGAATAACTGGATAACTATTACCCCTTTAGGGGTTAGTGGTGTGTACAAGCACCGTAACGTAACACCATAATGGAGTACCTCGTTTGATAAATGATTTTCTAAATATGTAAGAACAAATTCACTCAAATAAATAGTTGGTAAATCATAAGAAAATCCATGATCAATTAATTTCTGAAGGTTCTTAAGATCTCTTAAATCACACTCAAACTACAAATTCATATTACAACTCCATACAATAATTAGCATAAAAAAATAATTAATGATGAACATACGATGTGATATCGTTGGGAATAGAAATCTAATGTATCAACTTTGTGATTGGGAAATAGTGATAAAAGTTCTTCAGTCTGTGTTATTATATCAATTTTGGCTCGAATTTCATTCTCGAGATCTAAATCGAAACAAACAACATTAGGATATTTTGATAGTAAATATAAAGATGTGGTATCAAGTGCAGCACCAAGATTAACAAATTGAACAGTTTGGTCTGGAAAATGTGATAAGAAGGTCTCAACAAGTGTTCTAATTCCAACAACTCTAGCATAGCTTGCTAAAAAGGTATAAAATCCCATGAACATACCAATGCTTAGAATTGAATCCTGAAATCCTTTAGGTGAGAAGTACTTGATAAACTCGTCTTCGTAGTAGTTTTCATCAACAGCAATTCTGAAAACGTGATTCCATAAAATATGTATCAATACCTTTTAGACAAAATTACATAATCTGACCAAAATCTAACATCACTAGATACATCAACTTGATTCATTCCATTATTAAGATTGGAAGAATTCTTAATTATCCTTTTTTCTTCTTATATTCTAGGTTAATTACCCCCAGATCATTAACTTTATATTCTAAATCACTAAATTCTTACACATTCAGTTCATTTATTAAATTATAAATTAAATAATAATATATTAACACTTTAGATGTGAATTGATGAGTTACAAATGAATTAGATTAAATTGAGAGTTACATTAGATAACAAATGAATGAAGCATTTTTTTGAAATATTCGACATCTAACTCATCATTTCGAAATCCTAAGTCATATGGTATGAGTTTTGATGTTTCTTTAGATTTATAATTTGACATATCATAGAATTGAATCAAGTTTGAGAGTTTTTCTTTCTGTGTTACTGCCACTCCAATTACTGTATGATTTGGTAAAACTCCAAAGTAGTCGTAATTTTCAAGCTTACTTAGTTTCTAAACAACTTTATCATATTGTAGTGTACCTTAAGTCTCATCCTTTCCTCCTCATCTATGAGCTCATTATATGTAAAACTCATAGGATTAACCATAACATGATCCCATCCCAATTCTTTATATCTAATATACTTGTAATTGTTAGTTGATACCTTTTAGTATGTTTCTCTATTGTATCATACTTTTTAAATGATTTGAACTCGGCTCCAAAATCCTATGAATCCATTAAAATCCAATAATTATTACTTCAAAGAGTTTTGAGTACCATCGTCCAAATGCAGTCCAACTCCCAATCTAATAATTAAATATATTTTTTTTACTTACATAGTCAAGAAAAATGTAAGCGGAAGGTTTTGAAGAAAATGAACTCAAAAACTTTATCACCTAATCAATAATTAGTATATGAGTGTTAACCTTATCTGAAACATCATTTTGAACATAGGTCAGACAGAATTCTGACAAAAAAACAGTTGGGAGTTCTCTCGATAATCCTTTTTCCTCAAGTTTATATACAGATTCCAAATCCTCAAAATTCATGGGTACCTACTCAATCATCAAGACATACTATATAATTAATATATCTAACATAGTAGTGTAAAGGTATAGTAGTGTAAAGGTATAGTAGTGTAAAGGTATAGTAGTGTAAAGGTATAGTAGTGTAAAGGTATAGTAGTGTAAAGGTATAGTACTGTGAAGAATACCATGGTATATTTATCTGAATGTACTAATCCATTAATGATTTTATAGTTTAGAAATGAGAATTCATTAGATTTAGTCAAAAGTTGAGCTTTGTATATTAAGTGGGTATCGAAATCAAGATCAAAACAAAGTACATTATTATATTTACTGAGTAGCCAGAAAGATAAAGTATCAAGGCCGGCTCCAAGATTAACAAATTGAACAGTTTGGTTTGGAAATGATTCAACAAAAAGAGCGATAACACTTCTCAAAGCAGTAACACGCATGTAGATAACTGAAATGGAAAATTAATGTATAAACTTACACATGTCAAGTGATGGAGATTCGTCTGAAGGTGAAGAAAAGACATTAATAGCGTCATCTTTGTAATAGCCCTTGTCAACTGCACTCCTAAATTAATTAAATTTAGAAATGGATAATTACCTCTTAAAGTGAGAAACTGAATGGCTAGTTTTAACCACTTCAGAAGGAGAGTTAGCGATCATTCTAAGTAGACTACTGGCTTTAATTTTCAAACCCAAACAAGGAAGAAGACAAGACAATTAAGAAGACAAAGGAATAACAGTAAAAAATAAGAATAATTGACAAGTAATAGTTTGGAATATTACTTGGAGATTAATTTGATAAAAGTCCCCAATTAAGGAAGATTAAAATTTTTAATAAATTTTTTGAGAAGAAATTTACAAATGAATTTTCCTAATTTTTATTAAATCCTTCTTCAGATTTAAATCTTATTCTTTAACCATTTTACTTAATTTAGGAAACCCCCAAGAACTACCTAATGTCATTTTTACAACATACTTACACATTTAGTTGAAATTAATTATATTAAAATATATAATCTTGGATTTTTTGAGATTCAAGTTTTGACGTTAAACTCGTTGAGAAAACTTGAATTAGAATCAGTTTCTGAACGGTATAAAATTTCCTCTAGATCAACATTTCCAATAAAAATTTTATTAAAACAATTAATATTAAATTCTGTATTATAATCGAATTTTAAACCGAATGGAATATCATATTCACCTCTCACAACATAATTATAGTCATCTACATTAAAAAGTTCCAATACTTTGGATAACTCATGCTTATATAATACAGTGACAAAGAAATGAGAACAGAAGACTCCTAATTCTCTCATATCCTTAAAGTCTTCCAATTCCTGAAAAACATTATCCATATGTAATATTACAATTATTCTCTTTTTCTCTTCCTCTGAAGTGTTCATGTTATAAAACTCGCTATAGCAAACCATCTTCACATTCCAACGTTTACTATATCTAAACGCTCTTATATATTGTTATTAATACCTTTGGATTTGGGATTCTATACTTGGATACTCGAGTGGACCATACACTTTAACACCTGCAGACTAAAGATTAATAGTACAAAGACATACTGAAAGTACTTTGTTATAAAACTTTGTAACTTCTGTAGGAAGTAACATCTAAATCAGTTAATAATTATAAAACTAACAATTTCTGAAACTACAAGAACAGAATCGTCACTTGAAAAATTGTATAAATGGTCAACAAACTACACATTTCAGCTGTTAAATGTAAATTACCTCATTTACATATTCCGATTTTACATACATAAAGACAAATTCCGCCATATATAACGTTGGATATCTAAATAAATTAATGTGTGTAACTATTACTTTGGTGATAATCCAGCATTAATAAGATTATTAAAATCATTAAGATTCGATAAATCAAATGGTACCTAATCAACAGAATTAACATAGTTATGTGTAATCAAATGAGTTAGTTAATATAGTTAATCAACTGTACTTATGTTTAACTGAGTTTAATTAACTGGTTGTTACAATTTTATATCTATTTGATGTTATGAATCCATTTTCCAATTTAAGATCTGGTAAAAGTTGTTTGAAACAGTCATTTTCATATATGATCTTAGATTTAGTTTTCATTTGATCATCAAAATCAGTATCAAAACAAATAACATTAGGATACTTTTTCAGAGCATAGAATGATATGGTATCAAATCCAGCTCCAAGATTAACAAATTGAACAGTTTGGTCTGGAAATGATTCAATGAATTTGTCCAGAACAAGCCGAAAAGCATTAGAACGAACTACATGAACTAAATTAAGATTAATTGGAAGAAAACTAACCAATGGTCATAAGAGTGGCTTGAGATGATGTCTCAACAAATTTGTCAATAAACTCATCTTCGTAGTATCCAAGTTCAACAGCTCTTCTACAGATTTTAAGAACTTTGAGACTTACGCTTTTATAGTTGTTGTTAAATCTGATGTTTTCTGAACCAAACTATTCGAATCCATAGAGAATCCAAAACTCATGAATTCAAGAGGAAATCTAAAATTCAAAATGAATACATTCAAGTAGACTTTACAAGATATAAAATATTTAACTAAAAATCATTTTAATACAAGTAAATTTGGAAATTTGGGAAATTCCGAAATTTTCCCAAATTCTGAATAGAATTACTCTTGTGGGAAATATGTGTAAACAATCAGTAATAATATGAAAAGTTGAAAATAAAGTCGGCAATAATTTAAAAGTTTATTAAACGAATTTTTACTATTATAACTTTGGAAAGATTCTCTTATTTCAGAAGAATATGTGTTTATGTTATTTACATTTATTTTATTATCTTTATGTTTAATTTTCTGACGTAAAAAGTCCAGAAATTCCCAAGGCTGATTGAAATTTTTAGTAGCTATCCCTAGCATCAAGTGACCACAAATGATCCCAAGTTCCTCAACTTCATTGAAACTCTCAAGATTCTAAATTCACCATTTCAATTCTATTCTATACTATTCTATAGTATAGTATACCTGAATTCTTTTCTTCTCTTCTTGATCAAATAATAGCCAGATTATATTCATATTCGTTGATAATACATCATCCCATCCCAACTCCGAATATCTACAACAATATTCATCCAAGAGGTTATTATATACTCCCGTAAGGGATTGTGATATAAGTATCTAATTGATATGTTAAGATTCATAGTTGATAGTGGAAATAGTATGAAAATGGCACCAAACCTATTATTATGTTGTTGTAATGTATTGTAGAGTGTGACTCCCAAAATTCTGAGATTATATTCCTAAAAGCAATACAAAGTTAATTAGTCATAGTGTAAATATACTTTAAAAGTCTGAATGGTCATTTCTCCGAATTTATCATCACAATTAACCTAAATCATATAAAAAGCTTAATACTAACAAATTCCCAATAAATAAGACAAGATGGTGAAGTACAAAATTCTGTTAATTTCTTTATTACCTATTGAAGTATAAAGTTAATTAAGACTCACTGGATCAACTATATTCGGGTCAATATACATAAACACAGCCTCAGCCAAATAAAAAGTTGGATATCTAAATCATATTAATCTATGAAATCATTACTTTGATGATAATCCAGCATTAATAAGATTATTAAAATCATTAATATTCGATAAATCAAATGGTACCTAATCAACTTAATCAACTGCTATGTGTAATTAGATATGTGTAATTATGTGTGAGTAACTGTTTGGTACAATTTTATATCTATTTGAAGATATGAATTCATTTTCCAATTTGAGATCTGGTAAAAGTTGTTTGAAACAGTCATTTTCATAAATGATCTTAGATTTAGTTTTCATTTGATCATCAAAATCAGTATCAAAACAAATAACATTAGGATATTTTTTCAGAGCATAGAATGATATGGTATCAAATCCAGAACCAAGATTAACAAATTGAACAGTTTGGTTAGGAAATGATTGGATGAATTTGTCCAATACTATTCTTATACCCTTGACTCTTATAGTATACACTAATAAAATATTAATAGTAATAATTGAGTATGAATACCTAAGCTTGTAATGGTAATTTGTGGTTTTGGTTGAATGAATTTGTCAATAAATTCATCTTCGTAGTATCCAAGTTCAACAGCATTACTAAAGTGTAATAAGTTTAGGGGGAAATTACCATTTATGTAAAAGTGAACTCTGAGCTGTTTTTTGTACATTAGCCACAAGTTCCCATGGTTCAAATTGAACCATTACAATAAATTATAATTATCTTTAATATATTAATTTATCATATTGGGTAACACATTCATAAATATTAAACATTTATTAACTAATGATATAAACTAATCGTATAAATTAATAATATAAATTAATGATATAAATTAATGGTATAAAATTTATTCTTCTTCTTCGGATTCCTCAGATTCTATAAATTATTAACTCCATATATAACCAAATGACTGGATTAGATATTAACTAAAGTCCTTCTGGACTAGGTATCTAGAATAATTTGAATACCATCTTGAAAATCTTCATCTTCTTCATCATCTTCCTCATTTTCTTCCTCCTCTTGTTCATAATTTGTTTGTTCAACACGTTCTGTTTCTTCACTTGTTTTCACCTTTATATCCTTAGTCATTAAATATTCATTCAAATTCTATATACAATATTAAATATTAATTTACTAGTCAAATATATAGCTAGTGTAAATCTATAGGTAGTGTAAATGGATAGCTTAGTGTAAATCTATAGCTCTGATGATGAAACTTTGAATTCTGTTTTGTCGATATTTGTAAATTCATATTCAATACCACCTCTCATGGATACGAGAATGGCAAAGAAACGGTTTTGTGTAACGACACCAGTTCTACTAAATTCAACACTAACAATGTCCTCAAATCTAAAACACATATATAATAATATTATTACCTGATGAATATTACGGGCTTCACAATGAATAATAATGAACGGTTCAGTGGGAATAAATGACCACTTGTAGCTTTATAAGTACAAGATATTGCCTAAACCATTGTTTATACTAATTACTAATTATTATGAATTAGTTTCGATACGGAATCTCCTTTTTCGGATTTGAAATCGCCAGGAACTACAATTGATCGATTTACTAATGATCCAAATAATCTTGAAACAACATTATACGTTTTTCCTAATCATTCAATGACATAACATTAATTATATTGGGAAGGTAATTTAATACCTTCAAGTACTTTATCAAGTTTATATTGTTTGAGATCATTATCCTGTAGATTGAGATCGACTTTAGTTTCATGATCACTTTCAAATTGCATTACTATATAGGCATAACGTGTTTGTCCTTGTCTCATTGATTGTGATAATCCTATAATACTATTATACCGTAACTCTGATACCAAGAATAAAGTTAATATAAGGACTGTTTGGTTTCGGTAATAGGAACATTCGAATAATGTTAGTGAATAATAGAGTATAATCATAGCTTTTTCCATGAAGTTTAATACTCCGTTTAGTAAACTCAATTTCATAACGTCCTCTAGGAACAATTAATGGTATATCCATCAATAATGCTATCTTCTCACTCTTCATCTCATCCAAACCACTCTTCACCAAAAATGTCTAAAACAATAATAAATCAAGAAAAGTAAATAATAAAACCAAAGAAGTAAATAACTAAGCCCCTTCGGGGAAAGAAACCCCTTTCAGGGGTTAAGTAAGCCCCTAAGGTATATAACTAATGTACTATACTGAGGTATATAACTACTGTAGATAACTCCCTTAAATAGACCCTGGGAAAGGGAGCTAAATATACAATAAATAGACCCTGGGAAAGGGAGCTAATTTTATGGGTATGAAGTGTAATAGGGAAAGGGAGCTAATTCTATGGGTATGAAGTGTACTATGGGAAAGAGAGCTAAAAAAGTGTATAACTAATTATAAGCCCCTTTGGGGTAACTAAGTAGTGATATTGAAGCTGTTGGAGCAAGCACCGTAACGAACCTGTTTAAGATCTTCAAGTTTGATTTCAGCATCTTCAGGATCAAGTTTAGAAGGAACACAGAAACGGATTTCAACTAAATCATCAGAATTGTTAAGTGGATTAGCATTCTTAAGCTCAATAGCAAGATCAGTTTTTGAAGGAATAGTTGCCTGAATAATTGACTGAGCATCAATTTCAAGACCAGAATTATTATTAATCCTCAGTCTGAACGTTGTATTGTCAAACTCATATGTTCCCCAATGCCAACCAGTACATGATACCTCATCTTTATCACATGACATCTTATAATTCTCCTCAAAATGTTTACTCAAATCCAATACATTCTACAGATATTTAACTCCAACATTAAATTATATTAACTATAGTGTCAATATATATTTGATGTGTAATGATTATGTGAACCTTTTCAGTGAATCCATCAAATCTTAAAACTTTGAATTGTTTAGATTCATTTAATTCAATCCTTAATTGATATAAATCTAATAAAATATTTTATTAAATAATGTAATTTTAAATTAATAAAAATATAATAATAAATAAAGACTTGAATTGGTTTTAACGAATGTAATTGAGGAAACATCTGATGATCTGTGTTGTAATACTTCGCCTGTTCTTTTATTCTTCCAACCGAACAGTTCGTTCGATACTTTGAAAGCTCCCTAACACATTATTTATTCAATTCCATTAATTATAGAATTATATAATAATTTTTGTAATAAAACTAGATAATTGTATAATGGAATTAGAAATGTATAATTTAAAATTGTGTAGATGAATTACGAAATCTGGAACATCCGGTCCTTTGATATTTCCAAAAGAAGAGACTGTTCCAAGTGTTGCCATTTAATATAATTTATGAAAAAATATCTAATTTATAAATTTATAGAATTTAATATCTTAAGAATCACACCACAACTTATACTACTATTACACAACTACTATTTTACAACTTCTATTACACAATTACATAAACCTTCAATATATTATAAAATTACATAAACCTTCTATATATTATAAAATTATTATATAATTATTGTAGGTATGAAATTAATTCTATGGATTAACCGTAGATACGTTGTGGTTTACCCATAGTACTTTTAATAGTAAGCCCTTTAACATTATTCCAATTTTTTTTCAATAATGAAACAAGATAATTAACGGATAGAACAATGTTGGCTCTTAATTGTTCTGGACTCATTTCAACATTACCAACAGCAACACCCATACAAAGTACTTTCTTTAACTGGAACTTAACACTAGATCGTAGTTCATTGATTTTATCTTCCATCTTATCAGTATGAAGAAGCTGAGTAGGGAATTTTCCTGCCTTGTTCAGGCCTGGTCCTAAGAAACGGGGAATTTGAGGTAATAATGATTGTGAAGCCAAAAATGCGCTATATTTGTTAGCCAATTTCTTAACTAATGTCTTATTCCTATTAAACTTCTTTAAACCTTCAAGATCAATATAATCTACTCCCAAAGCCTTAGCTTCATCACAATGTACTGCGTCACCAAATACACAAACTTTCATATTCTTCTTTGGTGCATTTTGTAATACTACCGTACCACTAAAACGTTTATCACGCTGAGTATCATAATCTTTCAATGCTACAAAATATTCAACAGACGTATGGATAACTATAGTGGAGTTGGTAAATAACTCTTAGATGTGGAATAAAATTAAATTCTAATATCTAGAATAACTTAGTTAACTAATAATTAAAGTAATTGGTTACAGATTTGTAATTCTACGGTTTCAGTGAAGTTTCTTTTTTTGGTCTTTGAACCTTCCAAAACTGCTGTAACAGCATCATTTAATCTATCCGAAGACAATTTACTATAAACATCATATTAATAATTATAATAATAATATATAATTATAGTATATATAATTATAGTATATATAATTTATTACCTCATAATAAAGATTAAGGTCAGAATAGATTAAAAAATTGGATACGATAATGAATTAAATAAAATAATATAAAAAATAATTAAAGAGAAAGAATCTTGAAAATATTAAGAAAATATATATAAAAATGTATAGAAATATATTAAATCACTACACAACTGTGGGGAAATAGAATCCAACTTAAAACTTAATAATAATAATAATAAACAATCTAATTTATCAAATATATTAATAAATAATAATATAACATTATTATAAATAATTTATTAATTGTAATTTAATTATATTTTTAATATCATCAATATTCAATTTTAATATATATAATTATATTATATTATTATTAAATTAATAATAATATATTATATATTGAAAATAATATATATATTTGTATAATATATAATTGTATTAATGTGTATAGTGTTGTATAATATATGAGAGAGTTTGGAATCTAATGAATTATAGTTATGATATGAGTTATCTCATTTAAATAATAATTTATATATATTGGATCTATAAATAATTATAATATTGTTGATAAATTTTATCTCCCATTTAATTATATAACCCCATTACAAACAATTAACCAGATTATAAATTATTATTATAATTTTTTTACTTTTGGTATCATCGGACATCTTTGTACCCTGTATACTACTCAATACTTTCATATCTACACAAAATGTCAGACGAAGAACTTCAAAGAAAACGACCTCGTGTCTCAGATGGTATAAATATACTATATCTACACATTATTATTATATATTTCCAATATTATTTAATATATTAAATTAATTATTATATAGATTAATATATATAATAGTATTGATAGTATATAGTTAATAGTATAGATACGGTGTATAGTTAATAGTATAGATACGGTGTATAGTTAATAGTATTGATAGTATATAGTTAATAGTATTAATTATGAATGATATAGATGAGCAAGAAGAACCAGAAGATGTAGAAGATGTAGAAAACGTAGAAGATGAGGGTAGTGAAAGTAACTTTTTTAAATCATTTATTCAAATATAAATTTACATTTAATTATTTTAAAATTAAAGTTATAAAATAAATTTTTAAAATTTAAATAATAATTAGCCTCGAGTGAACAACCTAAAAGAAAATCAGCTCGTACTGTAGCTAAGAAAAAGTATTCATCTGAAGAGGAAGAAGAAGAGGAAGATGACGAGGAGGAGGAAGAAGAAGAAGAAGAGGAAGAAGATTCTGATGAATTTGATGAAGCTGATGAAGAAGAATTCGAGGTTCATAAATACATTTACTAAATATAATAGTTAATCATTTAATAGTTAAACAATTAATAGTTAGTCATTCTGGTGTTAGTACATTTGTTTAATAGTTTGTTAGTTTAATTTTCTAGTTAAAAATTTTTTATAGGATGATGATTAAATATTAATTTTTACAATCATTTTGTAATCTAATCCGCATAATCTTCCAATTAATATATTTTTTTCATTATTCATATTTTGTAATTTATATTTAATAATTTGTAATTTTATTTAATATATTTTATAATTTTTATATATGGATGAAAAATTAATAAATTTGATTAATAAAAAATTCCGTTCAAATTTAAGAACTAAATGTTTTATAAATATTTCCAAAGATTCCATAAATTCTAAGGAATCAAATCATCCAGAGAATTCCATCGATTCTAAGGAATCAAATAATCACAATTCAATCGATTCTAAGGAATTAAATCACAAAAATTCCATCGATTCCAGAGAAACTAATAATAAAATAACAAATTCTAAAAGATTTATTGTTTTATTATTAAATAATGATAATTCATTGATATTATTACATTTAATGATACAAAGGAATCTTAGTCGACACTCACCTTCAAAATCATACTATAGTAATACTACTAATAGTACTACTAATATTCCTGGAAGGGGAGCTAATTCTACAGCCATAGAGTGTACTACTAGTAATAATAAGGATACTGGAAAGGGAGCTAATTTTACCGGTATGGAGTGTATTAGTGAGAAAATTTTGAATGAAATTGCTGTTGTAACTAAAACTGGGGAGTCAAGTAATAATATTGAAAGAGTTAGTACTAATGATATTAACGGTAGCAAGGAAGCCCCTATCAGGGCTGGTACTGAGGAATCTGGTGCCGTGGGAGCAAGCACCGTAACGGTGGATATAAAGAATATGTTGGAATCAGATGATCTAATATTAAATACGATAATAAATGTACAAGAATCAAGTTATGATTTTATTAAAAATTCAAATGAATTAATAGAATCTGTTATATCAATTCTAAATAAGTTTACTGCAGTAATAATTACTCATAAATCTGAATCTTTAACAATTTGTTCATACAAACTTAATAATTACCTCACCATCATTAATATTAACTTTTGTTACTTCTTACACTCTGAAATACTAAATACACGTGTTTGTGAAGAATGTCATGAGAAATGTCATGAGTTGAGAGAAAATTATAAAAAATTAAAAAAAAATCCAGATTTGAGTACAATAATTTGGAATAAATTATTATATCATAATATAAATAAATATTTTAAAAGTTTTTCAAATAATATTTATTTACTATTATCTGACTGTGTTGAAGATATATGTAAAATAACTTTATTATTAACTTGTTTAGGATTATCAGAATCTATAATCAATTCAACTTCATATACTAATATTATTAATACTTCCGTTACGGTGACTGGTACTACGGCCAGTAATGGACCTGAGGTTAGTACTAGTACTGAGGATAGTAGTAAGGATAGTGGTACCATTGGAGCAAGCACCGTTACTGAGGGAAAGGGAGCTAATTCTACCCTTATGGAATGTACTATGGGAAAGGGAGCAAATTCTATGGGTCTGAAGTGTACCTCCGGAAAGGGAGCTAATTCTATGACTATAGAGTGTACTAATATAGTTAATGGTATAATTGTATTAAGACCATTAAAGACAATAACACAAGAACAACTTTTATTTTATTCTAAATTCTATAATATCCAAAATACCAAAATACAAAGTAACACTGTGAATAGAAATAACACTGTGAATAGTATTAATGATAAAATGTCTATAACAAAATGTATAAATGATTTAATTTCAGAATTAACAATACAACATAATAATTCACTTTATAATATTGTTAATATTACCAATAAACTTTCTAATCCAAATATCCAAGACGTAAATGAAGAGGAAGAGGAAAAGGAAAATGAGGAAGATCACTCTGATGAAGAGGAAAAGAAAGAATTTGAAATAAATTTAAAAAATTATAAACAAAATCCAGTGAATGGTTATACAAATAAAGTTGTGGATAAAGATGTGGATAAAGATGTATTGAAATATTTTAATGAATTGTGAACATTGAGTCAATTTGTACATAAAGAACACAAATGAACTAATCTTATAACTTTATTATTACATTATTATTCATAATATATATAGCTTCATAATATGCCTTAAGTATAGTAGAATGTGGTCGGTATTATGAAGGAAAGACCTGAATGTAAATTTTGGAATGGACAATTTAGTGGTTTATTAAATATTAATATTGAATTCATTAAACCTAATGAATTTAATAAACTTACTGATCTTATAACCGTTTGGGAAGTTAATCACTAGTATAAAGAAGATATGTAGTTATCTGTATTATTCCAGATTAGTATCAGTGACATATTTATACATTGTTCTATAGGTTATAAGATTAATATCAAAATCAAATGATAATATACAAGAAACTTTTAAATTTCTATCAAGTTATATACTAATAGTTATATACTTAGTTATATACCACTAGTTATGTAGTTAGTTGTATAGTAATAGTTGTATAATGGATTAGGTTGTAATATATTGAATGGAGAGATTGGTAATGAATTTGATGAATGTATTGAGATTGGAATAAATAAAGGAAATGTATTATTTAAAGAGTTGATTCAAATTTCAAATAACTTGAAACTATTTTATAATCAATCAAATTTCTTCACTAGAATGTGTAGACTTAATAAGAAATTAATCAAAAATCGTAAATTAGATAAAATTACTAAAACAAAAATTAAAGATGAAATTAATACTAAACTAGTGGAGAAAGTTGAAAAACCAAATGTTGAAAATAGTAATAAGAAATTAGTGACTGTACATGAGAGAGATGATAAAGTAGTGAGTGGACATGAAAATAAGGAACTAATGAGTGGACATGAGAATAGTTTGAGTAATGAATTAATGAGTGGATATGGATATGTATGTAGAAGTATACAATTTATGATGATAAGAAATTATATGATATTACGTTTAATTAATGAAGGTTCTTCTGGTAAAGTTTATTTGGCTCTTGATGATAAACGGAAATTTTTTGCATTGAAATTTATTAATAAAACTCTTGATTTTCATACATATACTAAAATTAGGTATCCCGTTACGGTGCTTGCTCCAGCAGCTCCAATAACCACTACTTAGTTATCCCCGAAGGGTCTCCCTAACCCCCCGAAGGGTCTTCTATATAGTTCTTTAGTTATATAGTAGTTATATACTTAGGGTAGTTAGTCCCTCAGGGGCTTAGTCAGTAGTTAGTTATATACCTTACGGGGGTACCGCTTGACCAAGCACCGTTACGTAATTACTCAAGTATGTTTGATAAAATATTGTAGAGATGAATTGGAGATAAGTTATAGTGTGAAGCATGAGAATATAGTTGAAACTAATGTGATATTGGAGACAAGACGTAGTTTAGTGTTGGTGATGGAATATTGCTCAGGAGGTGATTTAATTACATTTATTAGAAGAAATGGTTCAATAAGTGAAGAAAGAGCTAGAAATGGATTCAAGATGATTTTAAACGCTATAAAATATCTACACTCACATAATATCTATCATAGAGATATCAAACCTGAAAATCTACTCATTCAATCTAACAGTAAGTTAAGTAGTTAACTAAAATTATGAAAAATTATGAGAAAACAATTAGGAAAATTAACTAAAAATAAATAAAGTCCAAAATTGATCGGGTTAGAGGAAATAAATTTTCCTCTCAATCAATTTTTGCTGCACCCAAATCCTTACCTATTTAGACTACTGTAGACTACTTAACTATACTCCATAACTACTTAACTACTCAATTATTCATCTTTAGAATTGAAATTATGTGATTTTGGAGCATCGATAAGGATTCGGAGTGATGTAAGATTATTTGAGACTGTTGGTACAATGAGTTATGCTGCTCCTGAAGTGTTAGATGGTACATGTGGTTACTATGGTGAGAAGGCTGATGTTTGGAGTCTTGGAGTAGTATTATATGCTATGGTATTTGGACAATTACCATATACTACAAAAGAAGATAATGTCAAATCAGTACTGAACAAAATATTAACTACGAAATTGACATTTCCTAGTAGAAAAAGTATAGAAATTGTTAAATTAATTAAACAAATGTTACAAATCGAACCGAGTAAACGTATATCAATACAACACATCACAACACACCCGTGGATAATTAATAATGAAGAAAATAAGAATATAGAAATTACATCAAATATTAACACAATTAATAGTAATAATGTAAATGGTGAAATATTAAGTATAGTAATGGATAATATAATATAATCTACACCACAAATATTTACACAATTATTTAATATCAATACTAATTTAATAATTAAATATATATTAATAATATTTATGGTGAAAAGTGGAATAAATGTGTTAGGAAAGCAATGGTGGGGAAGGAGTCATTTTAGAATAGGAAGTAGAACACAACCAAGACCAAATAAAGGATTTAAATTATTTACAAATAATTCTATACACAAAACTGTTGAATATTTCAGGTATACAATATTTTAATCATATTATCAACCATTTGTAATTTTTAGTTTACTATTTACTATTTAATTGGTAAAGTTATATGGTTATGGATTTAAAAAATGTTTTAGATGGTGGAAAAGAATACGTAGAGGTAATTTAGCTTTTGTTATTAATTCACTTCATAATGATCCTAAACACACCTGTAACCCTTTACACATTTCATATCTAATTATTTCATAACACTAATTATACTTATATACTTATACGAGTAATAATAGTTAAGTAGTAGAGTAAGTAGTTTAGGAGCAGCAAATTTGAGAGGATTGAGGAAAATTTATTTCCTCTAACCCGATCAATTTTTGACATTTATTTTTTTCTAGCTAATCTAGTTAATTATTATTCATTTTTTAAGTTATTTCTATTGAATATGATATATTTTAGTGTTATCAAGTGATATTGAAAAGTTTGAAAGAGGTGAAATTAAACTTTCTAAACAACATTTAAACACAATTTTCAAATATTTAGGAATCAATATGAATAACAATAATAATAAAAAGTATATTTAATTATGGATACTGATAGTATAAATAGTAATAGTGTAGAATTGGAAATAACAAGTTTAGAAGGTGTAAGTTTAAGAAGAAAGTTTTTTTTTTATTTTTTCCTCTCGGTAGTTTTTGTTTTCTTTTTCATTATTAATTTTCTACCATACAATGATCCTGATAATATTAATTTTTATAATCTATCACTAATTAATTCTTATTATCATGGTACATATTCCATTTGTCTCAACACTTCTAATACTACTACTAAGGATACTACTATGAATACTAACAATACTAATAGTACTGTGGATACTACTATGAATACTAACAATACTAATAGTACTGTGGATACTACTAAGAATACTACTGGTACTAATACTGGTGCCGTTGGACCAAGCACCGTTACTAAGGATACAAAAGAATGTATAGATGGTTTAATGGATATGATAATATTATTGAAAGATGTAAATTTGGATGGTTTTTATAGAATATATGTTGGTTTATTATTTGAAACTGATTATCAAGGTAAATGGTATCAATTTTGGAAAAATAAACATTTCTTCTCCTCTAGGCATAAAAATTCCAATATCATCATCTCATTATCAAATTTAATATATATCGCACCAAATACTTTAAATAGTAGTCTAAATAATATTTATTTCAATGATTTTATACCAAATTTTATTAATACAAATTCAATTAAGGGGAATCTAATTAATAAGGGGAATCCAATTAACAAGGTAAATCTAATTAAGAATGATGGAATATCAATAATAAATAATGGTAAATTAATAAATAGTATAAGATTAAATACTTGGAATGAATTTTCACATTTAGGTAATATACATAATTTTAATCTTATAATAAGATTATTCAATAGTATGAGTATGAGTAATGGTATGGGAACTAGTGATAAGAGTACTAGTGGTATGGATAATCCTATGACTAATCCCACAGTTAGTACTATGGATAGTACTATGGATAGTATGGATAATATGGATAGAAAAATATCGAGTAGAGATTTGGATGAATTTTATTTAATAAATATGAGGAAATATGTACAAAATGAATATGAACATATTGCAAATTTTGATATATCACTTTATAATCCATTTTCTATCTTCTCAACACATAATTTCTTCAATACCAAAACTACTATTGATGATAATATTGATGATATTAATTATCTACTCAATAATAATAATACAGGTAAATTAATACACATATATACTTAAAACCCTAAGTTACGAGTTTACACAAATCTAGTTAGTAAAACCCTAAGTTACGAGTATACACTAAACCCTAAACCCTTATACCCCTAAAATAGCCTTAAATACCTAATATACCCCTTATATACCTTATATAGCCCTAAATACCCCTAAAATAGCCTTAAGTAGTTAATAGGCCTTAATTACCCTTAATTACCCTTAATTAACCTTAATTACCCTTATATACCCCTAATACCCTAAATACCTCTAATAAGCCTTAAATACCCTAATACCCTAAATACCCTTAGATACCCTAAATACCCTTAGATACCTTAGACTACTATATACTTATTAATAATGGTTTAGAAGTGAATAATGTTGAAGTTAAGATTATAGATAATATTAATGGTAATAATAATATATTAATAGATTATTTTAATCCTATACAATTATTACATACTAATACCCATTCCAAACAACCACCCGATAGTCAACATACATCACTGGATAATGAACATACATCTATGAATAATCAACTTAAATCTCCTGATAATCAACTTAAATCTCCTGATAATCAACTTAAATCTCCTGATAATCAACATACATCTATGAATAATCAATATACTACACGGAATTATGAAAAAATAGAAGGAGAATTATATAGTAATGATGTGGATATAAGAATAAAAATGAAATGTATAGAGAAAGATATGAGTATATTATCACGTGGTATAAATATAATATATATATTATATATAATAAAGAGTTTAATAGAAGTATTATTATATAATAAACAATTTAAAGCTATAAATTCACAATCAGAATATAATCGAATAAGTATTATGACAATTAGTTTAATGACATTTCAAGAAGTTTTTGAAATTTTCTTACTCTTGTTTCATTCAAATATTTTCTTTTCCAATTTAATTTATTTTACTCTTGTGCTTTTTTTAAAATTCTTTCTACTTACTGTTATACAACATAGTTTTATTATTCTTATTTGGCGTTCTAGTCATTCTTATCAAATTAGACAAGGATGGAATACATTACAAAAATCTTTTAGTATTTTTTATAGGTACGTTACGGTGTGAGGTCCACGGTGACTAGTCCAACATCAATAGTCTCAATAGCCCCGAAGGGCCTTCTATAGTTATCCTAGTTATCTAGTGTAGTTAGTTATCTCTTAGGGGTACTGCTTGACCAAGCTCCGTAACGGAGCTCTTTAGTTATATACCCTAGGATTACTTAGGTATACACTTTTTAGCTCTCTTTTTTATACTACCAAAAGTGTATATTTAGCTCCCTTTCCCTGGTGTACTTAGTTATATATCCTTATGAAAGTAGTTAGTTATACCCCTTACGGGGTTCCTTAGAGTAGTAGTTATATACCTAATCTATCTTAGTTATTAACACCTGTTTATGGATGATTTAGGTATTATTTTACTTTTATGACCATATTGATAATAATTTGGTATTATTATTATAATAATAAATCAATTGTGGTGTGTGTAGTATATTTAGTTTGGGTACCACAAATAATGTTAGATGTCTGGAATGGACAGAAAAATTCTTTAAACTATTTCTTCATATTGGTAATGATTGTATTGAAAATGTTAGTACCATTTTATATCTTCTATTTCAAAGATAATGTCTTTAATTTTGATCGATTTGATGGTGACAATATTAATACAAATGCTACACTTGTATATATAATATTATTATTATCTTTATTACAAATTGTTATAATTTTAATACAAAGGTTATATGGTGCCAGATATTTATTCAATTGGCCAATATTACCTAAAATTTATTCTTACATGAGACCATGGACTAAAATCATGCAAGATGATTTACAACAATGTAATATTTGTATGTATCAAATTTTATATTCCAATAAGTAAGTTTCACATTACGGTGCTTGCTACAGTAGTATAGAGTATAGTAGTCTAAGAGTAGTTAGATAGTTAGTAGAGTAGTTAGGTAGTTAAGGATTATTTGGGTAGTTAAGGGTAATTTAGGTATATAAGGCTTATTTAAGCCTATTTAGGTAGTTAAGGGTAGTTAAGGTAGTTAAGGGTAGTTAAGGTAGTTAAGGGTTATTTGGTATATAAGGGTTATTTAGGTAGTCTAAGTACTATATGTACTTAGGGGTATATGCTACTTAGGTATATAGTACTCTACCTATTTATTATTCTTTATATTTAGTACTTTCTATATTGTTTATATAATGTTTAGAGATTGGTGTTTAACACCTTGTGATCATATTTTCCATAACAATTGTTTGAAGGAATGGACAACTATAAAAATGGAATGTCCAAATTGTAGAAGACAATTACCACCAATTATACAATAATGTAATCCAAACCATAATTTAGTATTAAATATTAATATAATTTACACATATACAAATATATTAGGGTACTAAGTACAATACGAGTATTAGTATTAGTATATTAGGATACTGAGTACAGTAGGAATAGATAGTAGGTATATTAGGGTACTGTGTACAGTAGGAATAGATAGTAGGTATATTAGGGTACTAAGTACAGTAGGAATAGATTAGTAGATTAGATTTCTATTGTGTGTTGATTATTATTTTGTAGTTTTAATTTTAGTAATTGTAATTTATAATTACACTTTGGAATTTCTTTAATATTAAACATATGATTTATACTCAAATCTATCAACAAATGAGTAATCAAGTAAGGGGTATAACTCCGTTACGGAGCTTGGTCAAGCAGAATAGGATAGCTAAGTACTAAATAACTAATGCTAGGATAACTCATTAGAAGCCCCGAAGGGGCTATATAGCTAAAGGAACCCCTTCGGGGGTTAAGAAGCCCCTTTAAGGGGTAACTAAGTCAGTTGTGGTCGTGTGACCAAGGACCGTAACATACTTGTATTATATTGTAATAAAAGAATAAATTGAGAATCCCAAATTTTAAAACCATCAAATGAAAAAGAAATAAAATTAAAATTCTCAAGTTCAATAAAAGAAAAAATTGGACCACTAAAGAAAATAAATAAATAAAAACTTACGAATGTAATTTTATATATTCCAATTCAAATTCTTTTAAATTTATAATTATCAAATTACCATCATCACAAATTACATAATCTCTCCTAAACTATACTAATCTACTGGTGTAACAAGTGGAGAAATATAACTAATTCACTGGTAAGGTAGGAAAAATATAACTACACCAATGATGGTATAAGTGGGAAATATATAACTAATCTACTGATAGTAGGAAATATATAAGTAATATACAGAATAGAGTTTTAGTGGATTTGAATTGAGTTGTAAAGATTTAATGGAATTAGTAGAATTTTCATTCCAAAGTCTTAAATTCCTATCACGTGATACACTTAAAAATGATATACTATTAAGACCAAATCTTTTATTACTAACCTACACAATATTTAACCAGTTGATTTAGATTGAATATTGGAATATAATTGGATACAGAAAGAATATGTGTAGTATGTCCGAGAAAATGTAAAAGTTTCAAATTATTAGTGAAAAGATCAATGAGTTTAATAAGAGTTAAATCACCATTTGAAGAAGATAGTAAGAGTGAACTCTCAAGTTCATCCAACTTCAAATCAGTCACTTCATTATAAAATATTTGTTCACAATATAACAAATTACCATCTCTCATCTAATATATTATTAAGGAGTAAAAGTATAGATATAACTAAGTAGTCCTAGAGGTAGATGACTCCGTTACGGTGCTTGGTCAAGCGGTACCCCCGAAGGGGGTTTTTACCCCTAAAGAGATCTTCTATATAGTTCTTTAAGAGGTTTTCTATTTATACAGTTATTGGATCTGCTTGACCAAGCACCGTAACTAAGGGAAAGGGAGCTAATTCTATGGGTATGGAGTGTACTACCGGAAAGGGAGCCAACTAAGTACTTGGAAGGGTATAGCTAATTAATCCCTAGAGGTATATAGCTAATTCATTAGTGGATAAATAGAAAAATACATTCCAAACGTAGAGTTTACCAGATTTAGAACCACAATATAATATTTCACCTTCATTAGAACATTCAATAGATGTCATCTATAAAAAATTAAACTATTTAATACGAGTAGTAGGCCCAGGGATAACTATCGGACTAAATAACTAAATCTTGTTCAATAGTATTAATACCAATTCAGGAACTGAAGCTCTAAAAATTTGATCTTGAGATATAAAAATCAATTTTGCTTTTTCTAATAATGAAATACATAACTTATTCTTTGATATAACACATCCATTCACATCACTTATCATACTCTCCTATTACAATATTATAACTATATAAATTACATTAGAAATTGTTTGATCAATTCTACCATTAGAATCTAAAAGATGTATTCCAGATTTACCAATTACAATCAACTTTTCAACATTATTCATTATGATACAACACTATTATAGGGTTAATTATTAATAAAATTATCATTATATATTTATGTAAATATTATAAATAGTATTAGGATGGAATCAAGATTATGTAAAAGATGTCATAAAAATTGTATAACAGGTGTTGCTGTAGAAGATGATAAGATATGTTCTGTAGGTAAAGATTCTACAGTACTATTACATCAAAAAACTGAATCTGAACTAATTTGTATAAATAAATTTAATCTATCAGAACATATTAATTTAACTTCTGTTGATATTTTGAATAATCAAATCATCACATCAGATTCCATAGGTTACTTACATCTTATTCCCATCAACACTAATAATACTAATGTTAATACTCTTAACGGTAGTATATTTAATGGTAATATAGTTAATGGTAATGGTATAAAAAATAAAATACATAATGGTATGGTAAGTTATGTAAAATATATAAATGATAATCAAGTAATAAGTTGTGGTTATGATAATAAAGTTCGTGTATGGGATTTAAGAAGTTTAAAAATGCCAATACATAATTTAATTGGACATACATCAAATGTTAATTATTTAGACACAATATTATTGGATAAACCTGATGAACAAATTATTTCATTCACTAATGAATCTTTTAAAATTCTTTCAGCAGCTTCGGATCGTACTGTAAGATTATGGAATGTAATACTGTAGTTATAGTTATTACAAACTATATTTAGAGTATTTAGAGTAGTTAAGAGGTAGTTAGGTAGTTAAGGCCTACTAGGTAGTTAAGGCTATTTAGAGTTATAGCTATTTAAGGCCTATTTGGGAGTACTAGTATATTCTAGGTATTAAGGCCTTTAGATAGTTAAGCCTATTAAGGCTTTTAGTTACTTAAGGCCTATCAAGACTATTAAGTAGTTAACAGTAGTTAAGCCCTAGCTATAGTATAAGCCTACACTAGTTAAGTAGTCTACAATATTCAAGTACCATAGGTATTTACGAGTATTTAAGAGTATTTAAGGCCTAATTTAGGTGTATTTAGAGGTATTTAGTGTATATGTTTAGACTATGTTGATATTTGATTAGACAAATACTGGAACACATATGGTATATAAAATACCAATAGAAAGATCACAAAATGCAGAATGTTGTTGTATAATATTAGAGAAACCGAATTATATATTTGCAGTAGGATTAGATGATGGAATTTTATTAATTTACAATTCAAAATTAAAAAATCCAATTACACAAGAAATCATTGGAGATAATATTAATTGTATTCGACACTATAATGAGATTATATTTGTTTCTACAAGTTCAGGTGAATTAATATTGTTTAATTATAAATTTAATAATAAGTTTACTGAATGTGAATTAATATTATTGAATAAATTAACATTTCCAGGAAGTATAAATGATTTTAAAATACAATATTCTAATAATATATTAATTTGTGCTGTTGGTACAGAATTAAGATTAGGAAGATGGAAAACAAATCTCTCAACAAATAATAAAAATCAAATTATAATACAATATCTTAACATATAATATATATTAATTAATAATAAATAAAATTATGGGGAAATAATTAGAAAAATAGCTATTTTAAAAATAAATGTTAAAAATTGATCGGGTTAGAGGAAATAAATTTTCCTCAATCTTCTCAAATTTGCTTCTTATAGTTACGAGTTTACACATTTATATTTATAGAATATTATAAATTATATATTAATCAAAAGTATATAATAATGGTATATAATGTCTATTAGACCTTTGAAACCACGTAGAACTATTAATATTAACATGTCTAATAATATAAAAATCAACTATACACAAACTTATATATAAACTTATATAATATTAGTTATATAATAATAATATAATAATAAATAAGGAAATATTTATGAAATGTGTAAAAAATATGTGTAGGAATGTTGGGATATAATTATAAATATTTATAGTACACATTGAGAATAATTTACTCAATTTAAGAATAGTTAACATTTCATATAATTAACTATAATTTAACTCAAACACACAAGAATAAGAGGAAAAGAATTGAGAAGATGAAGAAATCAAATAGGTTGACTTATGCTGTTTCTTCAGTTTTATTACTTTTGGTGTGTGGAGTCTCTGCTGGGATCCTGGTCAAGATTAACTTCTTCCCAACAGATTCCGTTGCCAAAAGTACCACTCGTTTGGTTGGTAGTGCTAATTCTCCAGAGTCTAAGAGTGTTGTAGAAATGGTGGACCTAGACCTGAACAAGAGGACATTAACTAACTTTAAATATTATGAAAATAGTTTTGGAGTAAAATTCGTAGTTAAAAATGGCTTTGGAATTAGGAGAATCTTTGATTCCACTAAACCGTTTGAAATGATCTATTCCAGTGATGATCCTCTAGAATATGCCACTCAAGTTACGGTGAATAATTCGTTTAAACCATTTGAAACTAACGTAATGGTATTACTTTCTAATAATAAAGTAATATTACGACGTCAATCAGTTTACAATTTCTTTGAGGATTCTGGACTTGATTTAAATTTCTCAAAATTAAAATTTTATAATTCCAAAAATCATGAATTAGATTCCAAAAAATTTATGCCAAATCTTTATAATCTTTCATATGGTTATCAATTTACCCATACCCACACTTACACCAACACCCATACTAACAAGGTTAATGAAGAATTTGTGACGAAAATAGAGTTTAATGGACGAGTAGTTTATAATTATAACGACGATGTAAATTTTGGAATACTTTCAGGAGTTTATTATGATTTTATGAAAAATTCATTTTTCTTGGTAAATACTGGAAATGAAACAAAAGAGTTGGTATTTGGTAAGTATAAATTCTTGGAATTAAAATTACAAAGAGAAGATAAGAAGTTAGTTGAAAAAGGTTACTTAGCATCTCCTGGTACAGTGTTTAACAAAGTTTTTGATGGAGAGAATTTGGTATGGAGTTCAGAAGAACCTAATGAATCTGCAGTTAAAGTTCTAGTGAAGATGAAATCAGATGTAGAAATGCTTGGAATAATCATGCAGAATGGTACATTCTTACTCTTCCAAAATTCTGATAACAAATGGGATAATATCACACAACGATTACTCTATACACAACTTACACATTAATATTTAATATTTTTATTCATTAAGTCTAATATACAGTAGTTAAGTAGTCTCAGTAGTTAGGTATATAAGGGTTTTCAGGTACTCTGGTATAGTAAGTATATGTATAGTACTATAGTATTAGTAGTAGGTAGTGGTATACCTGTAGTGAGTATACACTAGTGTATATACATACAAGTATATAAGGTATAGTATTACTAGTATATAAGGGTTACTAGGTACTAGGTAGTAGGTAGTTAAGATTATTCAAGAGTAGTCTAGGTATACTAGGTACTTTACCAGTACTATCTGCTCTATGTAATATGTATTTTATGGTATAGGACTAAATTTATTTGGTTACAGAGTATTAAACAAAGTCCTGTTTGTTTAATACCAAACGATTGATTAAAACTTAAATTAATTAAATTAGGCAACGACAAGACCACCAACGTCACTGAGTGCAGCATGGGAACCATGATGGGCAAGATGTGCAGCATGAGCGGCCAATGCATGTACAAGTGGATGTGCAGGAAGCCCTTCAAGAGCAGGAAGTTCAGCGACTAATCCATGAACACCAACTACAAAGGCTGCCATACCAAGAACACCAGCAAGTTTACCGTCAGCGGCGAATTTGAAGAATACATGATGAGAACCTACAGCTGGGTGAAGAAGTTCCAGGTGGACAAACTTATCACCAGCAGGTTTACCTACAAAGTGCAAGTCAAGAAGTACTTCACCAACAGCAGCCTTCCAAACAGCATGTGTTCCACATACTACCTCATCAACCTTACCATGTACTGGTCTAACCCATGTGAAGAAATGTTCACCCTTCTTAAAGGTCTTGTGAAGGAATACAGTGGCGGGAAGATTGAGTGGACATGTACCAGCAGTAAAAGTGACTTTAGTACCTTCACCATGCTTTCCAAAAAGGACAAACTTCAATTCCTTGAGGTCTAATTTCTCGGCATGGAGACCAGATGCCAAAGCAAGTAAAGCTAATATAACAAACTTCATCTCTGAATAATCTAGTTGTCTTAAGTTTTAGCTCTAGTAACAAAATGATTATAGTGATGGAGTCTAGGTGATATTCCCTTACCGGTGGGGTACACCATAGTCTCCCCACTGCCAATGATTAGAGAATAACTTATCCTAGTGACTGAAATGAGCTAATTCATTACCCAATGGATGGCTATAATGGTCATATATTTTGACTATATATAAATATATAAATACCTATAATATATATTAGATATAATGTGTATGGTATCAGGTCATAATTCACCAGGTCTTAATTGAGGTAACTCATCAGCTAGAGTTGATTTTAGACCATAAAGCGGAGTATGTTCTAGGTTTATCTTCTATAGGTGTTCTAAGAGTATTGAGGGTATTATGTACTAGGGTATATAGACCATACAGTTAAGGCTACTATATACTATGGTATATATACATACAAGTATACTAAGGGTATAGGATTCTACTACAGTAGTCTAAGTAAGTAGTCTATAGTATTTAGTAGTCTAAGTAACTAGTATATAGTATTTAGTAGTCTAAGTAACTAGTATATAGTATTTAGTAGTACTCTATGTAGGTAGTCTAAGTCTAGTTAACTCTACTACAGTAATTGTGTATTGTGTAAAATTAAATCAGATTAATAATGTGTGAATTGTTTTTTAATTAGAATGACAAAGTTATCATTTTTAGTGAATTGTTTCTTGATTTTGAGTGGGATTTTCTCTGAACTCGTATGATTTAACCAAAGTTGACTAGCTTCAATTATCTTCAATATCGTACCAGTACCTTCCATTATATAAGAAGAATAATCATCCTTCTCAACTCTCAAATCTTCAAATCCCAATAATCTTCCTCTAACACCCGTTTCATACTTAGTATTAGTACCATTCTCATACTTAGTACTATTTTCATACTTAGTATTAGTGTCAAATTTAGTATTAGTCTCTGGTAACTTAGTAATTTGTTCTGATAAATTTAGCTTAGTCTCTGGTAAATTGAGTTTTGAATCTGATAGATTAAGTTTTGATTCTGATAACTTTGAGATTGGTTCGGGTAGATTAAATTTTGAATCTGGTAGATTAAATTTTGAATCGGGTAAATTAAGTTTAGATTCTGTGAATTTTAATTTTTCAAATGATTTTGTAACATCATTTAAATTATCAATTTTATTTTCTTTCAACTAAAATACATTTATTAATAAGTAATTAAGGTGTAAACTAATTAAGACTAAGTAATTAAGGTGTAAACTAATTATTACTAAGTAATTAAGGTGTAAATTAAATAATAATCTAATGTAGTTAGGTGGAAATACATTATCATTGAGTATATAATCGAGAAATTTACAATCATCAAAAGTTTGTGTATTTCTATCAAAATTAACACTATTAAGATATTTTAATAATATTTCATGTGTATTTTCATTCAAATTATTATCCCAATGTGTATTTTCATTTGGAAATTTATATAATGGATTCTGTCCTATCCAACCTTCATATCTATTACTAATACATTATTAATACTAATATTAATACTACTAATACTACTAAGGGTACTAATAAGGGTATTAAGGGTATTAAGGATACTGTGTATACTACTATAACTAAGAATAATATAATTAATATTAGTATAATTAATACTTGTTAAGTAATGTATTATTTATGAGTGTTGAATTTTTAGGTGAATTGATATTGGAGAGTAAATAATCAGCTTCATCATTATGATCAAATGAATGATTCTCCCCATTCATTGTTAAAAAACTTTCAAAATTCTTATAATTAAATATTTTATTTGTCATCTTATCTGTAAATTATTTTGTAAATTTATAATTCTCCTTTAAAAATAATTCCTTTTAAATATTATAATTCCTTTAAATAACAAATTATTAGAAATTAGTCAACAATTTGAATTATTTAATTTCTTGAATTAATGTGTTAATGTATAGAAGAATTGTGTTAATGTTTAGAAGAATTTGGAAAGTTATAAATCAAAATATGCGATTTTGAAATTTAAGATTCTTTAAAATAAAAAATAATTGCGATTAGTAAATTCAAATAAAAATCTTTCAATGAATTTTAATAAAATTATTCCAAATTTATCCTCAAAAATAATTACTAAATTCTAAAGTTTAATCCTATTATTTTATGGAATCCTGTGCTATGCACCTTATAGCATTATTCTATTCCCCAAAAATTCTTTATTCTTAATTATAATAAATTTATATAATTCTATTGAAATAATAATAATCTAAATTACTAATTCATTATTCCATTACTTGATACATTTTCTATTACTTATAATTCTAATCCTATGATTCTCAAATGTGTTACTGGATCAACACTCAGTAGAGAAGCTCACATCTTTAACCCAATCAATTCTGGAATCTATTCCCAAATTCACCAAATATTCATAAAAATAAATTTTAAATAGTTATATATAATTTTAAATAATTTATATATAATTTTTATAAGATTAAATTCGTTCTAATTTGTCGGCAACGACTTTGACGGATTTACGTTCAAGTTGAATTCGATTATAACTTTTATAATCAAATTGACAATTATGAACATTTGCTTGTCTATGTAGACTACAAAATACATTACCACAACGACAAGAGAATCCTAATAATCCAACCATTTTCTTACATATATTACATCTATTCTCAATATTTTCTTCTATCTTAACATTTGTATCATTTTCTTCCGTTACGGTGTCCGTTACGGTGCTTGCTCCTACGGTACCAGTATTAGTACTAGTAGTTCCATCAGTACCAGTACTCATAGTACCTACAGTACTAGTATCAGGTCCATTACTTGTATCCGTAGGACCAGTCACCGTAACGGTAGTATTGACTAATAGCGATTTACGTTTAAGATGTTCACGATAACATTTTGAACAATAATTTTCATTAGCAGGACTACCACAAAATCCACAATTATTCTTACACATAACAGGTGGACTCTAAACAAATATATTAATATTTAATATATATAAATAGTAATTTATAGTTGTAATAATTAATACCGTATGTTGATCTCGATCGTTATTCATCTTGAAATTAATCAAATCAAATAATTTTTTCCCAAATTTTCTTAATTTATTCCAATTGTTAATTTTTTCGAATTATTGATAATTTTACAATTTCTTAATAATTTATTCCAAATTATTAATTATTAATTCCAATTGATATTTTAAAATTTTGGAATTGTTAATATAATAAAATTATTGAAATTGATTTGATCAATTGAATTGTTGATTGATTAATTGTATTTGGTTAATTGTATTTGGTTAATTAGATTGATTGTATTTGGTTAATTAGATTGATTGATTAAAGATGAATTAATAGATTAATAATGCGATAGTTGCATGAAAGAGAAAATAAATTGATTTGAAGTATTTAAAAAAATTGAATTTGGAAATAGAAAAAATTTAAACTTTTGAAATTTAATGAAAAACGATTTTATAATTTCACTCACAATGCAACTCTACGTCCACCCAACAAGTACTTATAAACTAATATCTTCATGTACACAAATATAATAATCAAATATATAAATTTAATATATAAATTTAATTATTAAATTAAAGATTTAATATATAAATTTAATATATAAATTTGTAAATTTAAATATTAATTTGAAGAAAAAAAAAATCATTAGTGTAATTTTATCTTTAAATTGAAAAATTTTAACTACTATACAATTAATATACAATTACTATACAATTTTATATATTGTACAGTTAATATATTATTGTATAATTATTATGAGATTAAAGATTTCTAATAGTTGTTGAAGAAAGTTTAATGTAATTATTATTATAATAATAACATACAAGTCCTATAGTAATAAGATCCCATTGTATTAAATTAAATTGTTTTCTTTGTAAATTAATTTTTAATGCATTATTTATAATTTCTGGTGTTACTAATAATCCAAATTTTTCTTTTATTATACATGATGGTCCTATTATATCTTCTAATTCAAATATTTCCAAATCCACAGTAGTGGTTGATAGAGAGGAAAATTTTAGATTACTGACAAAATCAATATTGGGATTTATTTCAGGAGTATTTGGAGTTTCCAAAGGATTTGGTGTTTCCAAAGGATTTGGTGTTTCCAAAGGATTGGGAATTTCCATAGTATTTGAAGTTTCCATAGTATTTGAAGTTTCCATAGGATTTGGTGTTTCCATAGTATTTGAAGTTTCCATAGTATTTGAAGTTTGTTCATAATCAAATATATTAAAATCTATATTATAATCCAATATGATACCATCAATATTAATACCATTAATATCACTAGTACACTCCATAGCTGTAGAATTAGCTCCCTTTCCCTGAGTTACGGTGCTTGGTCCTACGGTACCACTATCCTTACTATCCTCAGTACTATTAGTATTACTAGTTCCCTCAGTATTAGTATTAACCTCAGTGGTTGTACTGTCTGTTGGACCAAGCACCGTAACGGGAATATTATGAATAAGTAAATTAAGATAATAATTAAGATAATTAATTCGTTTAGAAATATGTTGTATTTTATGTGAATTTGATTTATTTTTTAATAAATTTCCAGTAGATATACCAATAGATAATTTTTTTTTACAAGACAAATATGCTGATAATAATAATAATTTATGTCCAAAATGTAAATAATCAAATGTACCTAATACATTAATCAATCAACTAATTATACTATTTAATACATCTAACTACAATTAACTAAAATTAACCAAAATAACTAAAAAATAATTCTAAAAATTAGGATTTTAAAAATAAATCCCAAAATTGATCGGGTTAGAGGAAATAAATTTTCCTCTCTAAATCAATTCTTGCTGCACCTAAGCTAACTAATCCTTAACTATACTTAACTACTCTTATCTACTTTAACTATATTATATTACCACAAAACATAATGTTATGATATTTATTAATCCAAATATTTGTAAAATTGAAATTATCATAACAAATAGAATTTAAATCAAAATTTGTATTATCAAATTCAATAGTATTATTAGAATAAAAAGGATAAACAAATGGATTATTTATATATAAAAATGTATTATTTAAATCTTCAAATTCCATTATATTATTTATTTCTATTATTTTTATTTCTTCTCTTGGTAATTCATTTATTGGTATTATTATTATATCCAATTTCTCATTATTTATTATATCAAATTTCTATTAACAAAATTTAAAAAAATAAATAATTAATTAAGGTAAATAGAGGTAAATTAAGCCTAGTTAAGGGTAGTTAAGGAGTATGCAAGGGATAATTAAGTGATTATTAAGGAAATTAAGGGTAGTTAAGGTAGTAGTTAAGTAATTAAGGATAATTAAGGGAAATTAAGGAAGTTAAGGGTAGTTAAGGCTAGTTAAGGGTAGATAAGAGGTAAATAAGAGTCTATTAAGCCTAATTGAGTACAAAATAAGGGTTAAATAAGGAGTAATTAGAGCTAAATAAAGAAAAATAAAGGGCTATTAAGCCTAATTGAGTACAAAATAAGGGTTAAATAAGGAGTAATTAGAGCTAAATAAAGAAAAATAAGAGGCAAAATAAGCCTAGTTAAGAATACTAGGGTATAGGGTAGTTAAGTACAGTAGTCTTAGAGTAGTTAAGGAAGTTAAGTACAGTAGTCTAAGGGTGTTAAGAGATAATTAAGGTAAATTAAGCCTAGTAAGGGATATTAGGATAATTAAGGGCTATTTAAGGCTCATTAGGTAGTTAAGGTCTAGTTAAGGCTAATTAAGTAGTTAAGGAGTAGTTAAGGTAAATTAAGCCTAATTAAGGTAAATTAAGGGTATTAGGTATAGTATTACATTGTATAATAAAAGATATTGTGTAATAATTGATGAATAAAGTGATTTGATATAATTAAGTGTAATGGTCGATTGTATAAATTGTAATTTATCAAATTTAAGATAAATTATTAAATTTTTTATATTAAAATTTAATAAATTACAAATTAATTTTGATATTTTTATTATATTTTCTTCCAAATTACATAAAATACATTTTTTACAACGATTCAAATGTTTAGGTCTTATATTTATATAATTTATCCTTAAATCTTCTAATTTCTCTAATAATTTACATAATTTCATATCATACAATATTATATTCATTTCACCATATAATACACAATTATAACATTTATTTACATAATTTTACAAATTTTACATTAATTTATTTTTTTTACATAATTTGTATAAAATAAATAATTTTAATAAATAATTTGTATATATTTATAAAATTTGTATAAATGGTGTTGGAAATAAATAGTAATCCATTTTTAAGTATATTGGAAAAAAATTATCCAAATTTATATAAATCAATTTTTTATAATAATAATAATAAATTTATTATTTTAATACCCAATTCACAAATATTAATTAATACACAAATTAATGATATTTTTATAAGTATCTTTACACATTAGAATTGTATAAATTATGATTATAGAGAGTCATATATTAATGGAAACAAATATAGAGAAGAATTATATAAATAAATGTGGACAAATAATTGAAATGTTAAATGATACATTTATTACAAGTTTTGGATTCAATAATTATAATATTTGTAATATTATACAGAAATACAAATTCAATAATTCAATACAATGTAATTTTATACCTAATACTATTAGTATTAGTTATGTAGGTAGTAGTAGTCTAGTAAGTAGTTAGGGGTAGTTTAGGTGCAGCAAGATTGGTAGGAGAGAGGAAAATTTATTTCCTCTAACCCGATCAATTTTGAACATTTATTTTTTAAATCCTAATTTTTAGAATTATTTTTTCATAAAATTGGACTAACTAATTCTATACTTAGTTAAGAGTAGTTAAGTAGAGTACTAGTAGATTAGGTAGTCAAATTTTCCTCCTTAACGGAGCTTGGTCCAGTACTACTATTCTTAGTACTACTAATACCATTAGTACCCTTAGTAGTAGTACTGGACTGGGATTCAAACCTAATACCTAGAGGTCCAATAGGTACTTTAGGTGCAGCAATAATTGATCTAGAGAGGAAAATTTTATTTTCCTAACCCGATCAATTTTGAACATTTATTTTTTTTACTCAATTTTCTTAATTATTTTTTCCTAAAATTACTTAATCTACAATTTATTTAGTTAATTGTATTAAATTATTGTATTAGTGTGTTGGATAGATTCTCATTTATTATCAAAAACAAATTCAGGTAATAAAAAAAATTCTAATTTAATTTAGAAATTAATTATTTGAAATATTTCAATGATGATATTTCCAATATTATTCAACGGTATCAAATTATATTGAATTGTTTGATTTTTAGATGGTGTGATGAGAATGAAGAATTTGGAGAATATTATCTTAATAAATTAAATGAATTTAATAATACATTTGTTATTGTAATTTTTAAAATGAAATTATTATATTTTTAGGTTCCTGGTTATGAAACTGAAACTTCCAATATTATTATTAATATTATAGATAAATCAGTATCAGCAGCAAGATTGAGAGGATTGAGGAAAATTTATTTCTTCTAACCCGATCAATTTTGGGATTTATTTCTTAAATATCTATTTTTTAGAATTATTTTTAGTTATTTTCGTTAATAGTTAAGTAAAGTATTAGTAGATTAGGTAGTCTAGGTAGGAGTAGATTAGGTAGCCTAGGTAGTTAGGTAGTTAAGGAGTAGGTAGTCTGGGAGCAGCAATATCTGATTGAGAGAGGAAAATTTATTTCCTCTAACCCGATCAACTTTTGACATTTATTTTTTTTACCTATTTTTTGTTAATTATTTTTTCAATTTTTTGGTTATATTTAATTATTTTGGTTAAATTAATTAAATTAATGTGTTAGATGAAATTATTAAATGAAAGAAAAGAATATTTGAGAATATTTGATAAAAGAATTTATGAAATATTATTAAATTATTCTTTTTCATATTTTTTTAATAATATTTGGAATTTCTTATCCAATTCTTATCATAATCTTGAAGATATTATACAAGTTATTATTTAGTTACGGTGCTTGGTCAAGCAGCCCCCAAACCACTACTAGACCTCTAGTTATTCTAGTTAAGTAGCTCTTAAGTAGCCTTAAGTAGTCTATAGTAATCTTAGGTAGTTAACCAATCTACAGTAGTTCTATAGTAATCTTAGGTAATTAACGAGTCTACAGTAGTCTATAGTAGTCTTAGAGTAGTTAACCAATCTACAGTAGTCTTAGGTAGTCTTAGGTAGTATAAAATTTGTATAGAATAGGATAATAAAATTAAGAATGGAATTGAATTTGAATTTATCATTATTAATTTTTAATAATAGAAGAGATATGAATGATATTAATATTATTCCAATTGTTGAAAAATTACATCAGGTAACTCCGTTACGGTGCTTGTACATCCCCTACGGGGTTCCTTTAGTTATATACATAGTTATCTACTGTATTTAGTTATCTCTTAGGGGTACCCCTTGAGCAAGTTCCGTTACGGAGTTCTTAGCTATATACCCTAGGATTATTTAGGTATACACTTTTTTAGCTCCCTTTCCCATAGTACACTCCATAGCTGTAAAATTAGCTCCCTTTCCACTAGTACACTCCGTAACCATAAAATTAGCTCCCTTTCCACTAGTACACTCCATACCCATAAAATTAGCTCCCTTTCCACTAGTACACTCCATACCCATAAAATTAGCTCCCTTTCCCGGGGTCTAGTTAGGGGATTATTTATATACTAGTATATAACTTACTAATCTTTATATACTTATCTACAGTTGTCTAATACAGTAGTACCCCTAGTACAATAATTTATAATTTAATAGATGGAGAAGAGTAATGAAATAGAAAAGAAAATGAGAAATTTATCAGAAGCTGTAGAAATGAATAAAAGTGAATCAAATGAAGAAACAGTTTCTTATATAATTCTTGCTATTGTTGTTGGTGGATTAAAACATACCATTACACATTCTGCATTATTATATATTTATATTAATACTATTCTTGGTAATACTCATTTTACTAATAATATTACTAATAATTGTATTGGTAATAATTGTATTAATAATTGTATTAATGGATTGGAAAATATAAAAGAAAATTTAAATATTTTTAATTCAGCTATTTCATTTCTACTTGAATAATATAATATTAATAAATATATATTAATTTTAATTTATGATAAATGGGTTGTGTTTGAGAAATGGACCTCTGTCCTCTCATTAGTTGTTCTAGTAATTAGAAATAATAAATATAAGTATAGTTAAAGTATATATAATTTATATTAATTTTCATAATAATTAAAATAATAATAATAATATTAATATATGAAGATATTGTTATATTGAAGAAGACGAGGTAATAGAATGGAATCTGATGTTCCCCACAGAGTGTGTATGTGTAAAATAAAAAAAAATAAATAAAAGTGTAATAGATTAGATTCTATTAATAAAATTAATTGAAATCTGATGATGTTTTAAAAGTTTGAATTTTGTTAATATTTTACAATGTTTACATATACAAATTCATTTTTATTATTAATAATTATAATCTGTTTAACAGTAGAATCTTTTAAATTAATTGAATCTCAACCACAACTTACTACAACATTTTCAAACAAATACACATTTGTCACTCCAATGTTTACACATAAACTCAATACTAAATTATACGCCAAAAATGATAATAAACGACAGGTTAATATTAATACTATTAATTTTAAAAATAATTTTTAAATAATTAAATTATTTTTAAATAATTAATTTATTTTATATTTTTTTAAAATTATTTGTAAATTTTAAATTTATTTTAAAGTTTATTGGATTTATTTAAGTATGTTGAATTTATTTAAGTATGTTGGATTATTTCTAAATTCTATTTGAAAATTTAAAATATGTATTAGGTATATAATAAAAGAGATATAGTAAGTGAAGTTGGTGAGAAATTGAATAAGACTCAGAAAGAAGTTGGTCAAGTAGTAGATGAATTTTTATCATCTATAAAACGTCATTTATCAAATGATTCTGAAGTAAGTTTATCGAAGTTTGGTGTGTTTAAGAACAGTTTACGTGGTGAACGTAGAATGAGGAATCTACAAACTGGTGAAATCTTTACTGCTAAACCAGTACATGTACCTACATTAAGATTCTATGATACTTTCAAAGCTGAACTTAATGATAAACTCAAATCTAAAGATAAACGCAATTATTCTTCATACAAATATTAATCTCATTAACAAATTTATATACACATTAACAAATTTATATACACATTAATTAATTAATTAATTAAAATTAATTTACTCGAGTGAATCTAATGTATCCTCAGAATTTCTTGTACTTTGACTGAACTAATGAAATTTTCCTTTAGTAAACTGTTAGAGTTGGATATAGAAAATCCTAAAGTTAAAGGTGAAACTAAGGGTAATATGACTGGAAAGAGTCCAGTTATATCATAGGATTTAGATATGTAAAGAAGTTACTTGTAGTGAACTTAGACATAATGGTACAGTAGTTTGGAAACATACATAACCAATTCCCTTGTCAATCTATTTATGGAAAACAATTTCCTTTACTATAGCAAATGAGATTTGTAGTTATCAACTGGAACAGAGTCAATCTGTTCCTACTAATACCAATACCACTTATACTAATATACATATACATGGTATATAAGGTAGTGTATATAAAGGTAGTGTAATAGATTAAGAATCAAGATTAATGCGATTACCAAATTTATTATAAAGTTGTGCCTTTAAGTTAGAAGATTCTTTAATATTTTCTTGTAAACTATTGGTTAATTTCTCAATTTCAGTATCTAATTTCTCACTCTTGTCCTTCAATTCCAATTCCAATTCCTCATCAGTCAATTTCATAAAACATTCTCCTACAATGTATAATAAGATAATATATTAAGAGAATAAGTAGTAAATAACTCCGTAACGGTGCTTGGTCAAGGGGATTAGGATAACTACTAGGTATAACTAAGGAACTCCCCTAATATCTAACTACTATAGTAACTAAATAGACCCTGGAAAGGGAGCTAATTCTATGGTTATGGAGTGTACTCCGGGAAAGGGAGCTAACTACAGCTATGGAGTGTACTATGGGAAAGGGAGCTAAATAACTATATAACTATAGGAATCTTAGGGGATAATTAGGAGCCCATTTGGAGGTATATAGCTAAGTCGGTGGTTGGCCGTGTGACCTCACACCGTAACGAGGATACCAATATGAAATAATGGTGTATTTAAAGAAATAATAATTTCATCTTGAGCATCATTTAATAAATTTTTTTCATGTTTTAATAATTTTAATTTTTGTTCTAAATTAAGTTTTTTATTATGTAGAAGACTAAATTCTATTATCTTCTTATGATCTTCTTCACTAACTTCATAATCCATATTAACCAAATTTAAAAATATAATCACATCAAAAATATTAAATATAGAAATTATATTAAATAATAGAAATTTATATTAATTAGAATAAAAATAATTCCAATAATCACCACACATTAATAATTATTATAATTAATTTATAAGATGATGAATTTTTTGTCTAGAAGTTATTCAGTATTACATGCTGGTGCTATGATAGGATTAATAGCATTATTTTTAAATTATTATACTGGTGTTAATTTACGTACTAATAAACATATGATTGGTGATGTTAAACATATCAAAACACATGAACTTACACTTGATAAATCTAAAGTAATTTTTATAAACAGATTTTTATTAATTTAACTAATTATTCACTAAATAACTCTAATTTAACTAATTTAATTCTAATTTAACTAAATTAACTAGATAATTTGAGATAATTTGAATAATTTGAGATAATTTGAGTAAATATAATATATGTATAGGTTGATAGAGCATTAATAGAATTGAATATGAGATATGATTTAAGAGGAGCATTTGATTGGAGTACACATATGATATTTATATATGTAACAGCAAATTATATAACAAATCGTCATGAAAGAAGTGAAGTAATAATATTTGATAAAATAATAAATAATAAATCAGAAGCTTATCAACCATCAATTAATATTTTTGCTAAATATTTTCTTTACGATTTTGGTAGATCACTTAGAAATCGTGATATTAGTCTTAAATTCTTTTATGAATTAGTACCAATTGGTGGATTCATTAAACAATATCAACTCTCACATAATAAATTCACTATGCCAAAACAATATACACAATCATCTTAATATTATTTAAAATATATTCAATATATTATTAAATATATTAATTTAAAATATTATTTTTAATTTTGGAATTAAATTTAAATTATTGTAAATATTAAAAGTTGACCAGAATTACAATTTTCGTCTTCAAACTCATTTAATAGTATATTATATATGTTGATAATGATAATAACCATGATGTGGTATTGATGTATTAAGACCAGATTCAATTTTAGCTTCATTCATAGCATCATTATCAACTAATAATTAATTATTATTAAACTTACTTAAATTTGTATCAATTGTATTAATCGATTCCAAATCATTTGTAAACAAATTATTCATATCTATATACAATATTAATAATTAAGATAAAATTAGGGAAATAAATTGGAAAAATAAGGTAGAAAGAAATAAATGTTCAAAATTGATCGGGTTAGAGGAAATAAATTTTCTTCAGTAGACCAATTCTTGCTGCACCTAAACTACCTACTCCACCTACTACTTAACTACCTAATCTACTACTAATAATAATTACCTTGTATTGGATTTGTAGTAAAATTTAATGATTCTTTCTATAAAAAAATAATTATTTAAAAAATTATTACTTCACGTTCTTCTTGTAATTCTTTAGTTGTTTTACCATTTATATATATTTCTGGTCTACCATTTATATCATCATGTCTATTACAGTGTTACAGTGTTACGGTGCTTGGTCAAACGGTACCCCCGGAGGGGGTCCTATATAACTAACTAATCCCCTAAGGTACCCCTATAAGGGGTATAAATACTAGTATATAACTATAGTATATAACTAACTCCTATAGATAACTCCCTTAAATAGACCCTGGGAAAGGGAGCTAAATATACACTTTTACTAACTAGGGAAAGGGAGCTAACTAATTACTACTAGTAATAGTGGTACTAAGGGTATAACTAGGATAACTGTAGAAAGCCCTTTTAGGCTATATAGCTAACTACAGTATAACTATAGAAGCTCCCCTTTGGGGGTTAGGGAGGCCCTTCGGGGATAACTAAGTAGTTATATCGGAGCTGCTGGACCAAGCACCGTAACGTGAGATACATAAATAAATTGATTCCATGTTCATTATCATTTAATGTTTCAAATAATTCATTACCACCAATTATTGGTAATTTTGATCTCTAATACAATAATTACAATAATTTAAAAAAAAATAAATAAAATTAAATAAATAAATTTTTAATTAATTTTATTAATAATTTAATTAATTATTTTTAAATAAATTTTTTAATTTTTAATTTTTATGTAAAATATTACTATAGAAGTTAATTGACATAATATAGAAGAATTAATAGCATTAATCCATTTATTACGTTCCAATAAATTACTATAAAAAAATTTTATTTATTTAATAAAACTTTGAACAAAATATATTTGGTAAATTATTATTTGAACGTATTGAAAAACATTTATTATTTATTGTTTCTATTGGTAATATACATTCATTTAAATCAATTCTTTTATAAATTACCTAATCAAATTTTTTATCCAAATTAATTTTAAATTTTAATTAATTAATTAATTAATTTTTAATTTTTAATTTTTAATTTTATTTTAATTAAATTGTGTAAATAATTTGTATAATGAATAACATTTCCTGTATATAAATTGAGTATATTATTAGATAAATAAGAAGCTATAGTAATTAATGAATCATCATCATTATTAAATTTATATTCTAATAATCCTGAATAACCTAAAAAAAATATTAAAATAAAATTATATATAAAAATATATAATTTAAAATTAAAATTAAATATAAATTTAATATATTTAAAAAAAAAATTATTTATTTATTAAAATTATTAAATTTTACCGTTTCCACAAATTGGTATATCATTAATTAATTTATTACATAAAATAAATTTAATAAATAAAAATATTAACATTATTAAAATTTAAATTATTTATTAAATGTGTAATGTGTGGTTTGTTGTTTTAATTATATTTTAAATTTAAATTTGAATTTATTTTTTTAAAATGTTAAATTTAGAAATTTCTAATGATTTTCATAAATTTATTAAATCAATTAATGAAACTAATTCTAAATATGTAAAAATTATTAATATTAATTAATTATTTTTAGGGATTAGAAAAATTAATATATAATGAAATAACAAAATTAAAATTAAGTTTTCAAAATAAAAATATAACTAAAGTAATTTTTTTTATTATATTTAGAATTAATTTCATTAATTGATTTTTATTATTAATTTTATTTTTTATTGAATTTAATTTTTTATTGAATTTAATTTTTTTTAGAATGAAATATATAAAAATTTATTAAAATGTTTACATATTAATATGTTTGGTTTTAATATTAAATTTGCTTATATACATGCTATTAATTTAGCACAAGATAAAGATCTTAAATATAAATCATTAGGTAATAAAAATTAATAAATAAAATTAATAAATAAAATTAATAAATAAAATAAAATAAATAATATTTAATTAAATTATTAATTAATTAGTTAGTTGGTTTATATTTTTTTTATTAATTTTTTAGGATATTTATGTTGTACATTAATGTTACAAAATAATAATGATTTAATTATTTTATTAATTAATACTATACAAAAGGTACTCCGTTACGGTGCTTGGTCACACAGCCAACCACCCCTAATAGCCCCTAAAGGGGCCTTCTATATAGTTCTTTAGTTATACCCTTAGTTACAGTAGTTAGTTATACCATTCTGCTTGACCAAGCACCGTAACGTAGCACCCTAACTTAACTTACCCCACTAACTATCATTTTTGCAACCTCTTTGATATTTATTTTACTATTTGTAATTAAAAATTGGTATATGAGTGGTTGCTGCAGCAATAGTTACCTAGAGAAGAAAATTTATTTCCTCTAACCCCAGATATTTCATTATTTGCAACCTTTTAGTACATTTATTTATTTTTTGTAATTAAATTAGTGATATGAGTAGTTGAAGCAGCAATAGTTACCGGTCGAGGAAAATTTATTTCCTAACCCGATCAATTTTTGACATTTTTAAATAATCAGTTAATTTATGAATTATTTTTTACTAAAATTGGATTTTTAGTTATTAGTATAGTTACTAGTAGTTAAGGAGTGGGTTGTTTAGGTGCAGCAAAAATTGATTACCGAGGAAAATTTTATTTTCCTAACCCGATCAATTTTTGACATTTTTAAATAATTAGTTAATTTATGAATTATTTTTAGTTATTTTACTTATTTTGGTTAATTAGTTGATTATTAGTTAATTTTTGATTAATTAGTATTATAGGATTTGAATAGTAATAATGTAATGAATAAAATAATAGTATTGAATAATTTGAATTATTTAATAAATGAAGAAATGTTGGAAATAATATTACCAATGATATTAAATTGTTTAATACATGAAAATGAACTTGTACGAAAAAAAACTATAATATTATTAACTAACATTTTTCAACAATTTCCAACACATCTTAATAATATACATTCTATTATTGAGTAATATCAAATTATTTTTTTCCTCCTAATTAATTTAATTATTTTTATTTTTTACCCCAGTTAATTTAATTAATTATTTTTATTTTTTTCTCTAATTAATTTATTTTTTAATTATTAATTTAATTTTTTTCTCCACTAATTATTATATTTAGAAGAGGAATATATGATATAAATCCTAGTGTAATGAATGTAACATTAATATTAATAAGAATAAGTATAATAAATGGAATAAAATTAAATAAAGAATTATATATAAATTTATTAATAAATATATGGAAACAAATATTGGATAATAAATTAAATAAAACTTATTATTATAATAAAATACCAGCACCATTTATACAAATTAATATAATAAAATTATTAACAATATTATGTAATAATATTTATACAAGTAATTTAATATATAATATATTATATAAATTTACACAATCTATTGAATCCAATACTATAACACACACTAACAATAATTTTACACAAATTAATAATAATTTAAATAATTTGGAAAATAATAATAATTTTAATAATTTAAATAATTTAAATTGGAAAAATAATTGGAAGAATAATAGAATAGAAAAAAATGTGAATATAATGTTAATATATGAATTTATTAAATTATTATCAAATATACATATTAATAATATATTATTATCAATTTCTTCTATATATATTTCCAAGTAATGTTTTATATACTACTAATATTATTTAAGTAGTATTAGTTAATTAGTAATACTATTAGGTAGAGTTAGGTAGTTAGGTGCAGCAAGAATTGATTAGCGAGGAAAATTTATTTCTCCTAACCCGATCAATTTTGGCATTTTATTTTTAAAATCATTATTTTGTTAATTATTTTTAGTTATTTTGGTTAATTTAGAATTTATATAGTTAAGAGTAGTTAACTATAGTTATTATATACTTAAGAGTATACTTAGTCTAGTTACTATAGTTAACTAGTTAATGATATCTATTATTCCAATACCTAATTAAGTAGACTAGTTAGTTTAGGTGCAGCAATAATTTATTAGCGAGGAAAATTTTATTTTCCTAACCCGATCAACTTTTGACATTTATTTTTTTCTACCTAATTTCTTAATTATTTTTTCATAATTTTGATTATATTTAGTTAATTATTAATTAATTTAGTTAATTGAGTTAATTGAATTAAATTTGAATATGAATAATTGTTTTATAGATTATTGAATAGTGAAGGTATAATAATGTGTTATATGAGTATAATATGTATAAATAAATTAATTGATAAGAAATTAATAATAAATATAGAAGATCAATTAAAATTATTAAAATTATTAACAATAGATGATGAAATTATACAAATAAATATATTAAAATTATTATTTAAATTAATTAATAAAAATAATTTCAAACTTATTTTTAATACTATTTTTAAACATTATAATTCTCTTAATTTTAAATCTTTTATTGAATTTAATATTATTAATATTTTTTCTTCCGATACGGTGTCAGGTCCACCAGACAGTATTACCACTACCACTGACGTTACTAATACTAATAGTACTAATAGTACTACTAATAACCTAACTACTACTGTGGAAACTACCACTGAGGATATTGGTACCATTGGAGCAAGCACCGTTACGGAGGAAAAAAATCCTAATGAAATTGCTGTTGTAACTAAAACTGGGGAGTCGGATACTTTTATGGATACTCCTGGAAAGGGAGCTGATTCTACCCTTATGGAGTGTACTCCGGGAAAGGGAGCTAATTCTACAGCTATGGAGTGTACTATGGGTAATATGGATACTAATATTGAGGGAGTTGGTGTGGATACTAAGGAAACCCCTTTCGGGGATGGCCGTGAACCAGACACCGTAACGGAAGAAAAATGGAAAATAAAAATATTAATAGAATTATTAATAAAAAGTAATAATACATTTTATATATTAAATAATTTAATAAAATTAATAAAAAATAATAATAAATTAAATATTAATTGGTTAATTAATAAATGTATAAAATTATTAGCAGAAAATAATATTATATTATTATTAATATATTTATTAACACATAAAACACAAGAATTAACTAATGAATTGAATAAATTAATGGAAGAAGAAATTTTGGAAGAAAAATTAGAAATGTTGGAAAAAAATATAGAAATTTTGGAAAAAAATATGAAATTTAATAATTTAAAATTATTTTGGATATTTAATAATTTACGTTATAATATTACCTCCGATACGGTGCTTGGTCACACGGAAAGTACAGTAGTACCTGGTACAAGTAATACTAAGGATAGTACTGGACCAAGCACCGTAACGGAGGAAAAAAATCCTAATGAAATTGCTGTTGTAACTAATTTTGGGGAGTCGGATACTTTTTCTGAGGTAGAGGGAAAGGGAGCTAATTTTACGGTTATGGAGTGTACTATGGGAAAGGGAGCTAATTTTACGGTTATGGAGTGTACTATGGGAAAGGGAGCTAATTTTACAGCCATAGAGTGTACTACTACTACTAAGGATAGTACTACTAAGGATATTGTTACTCCTGGAAAGGGAGCAAAAGTGGCCGTTGGACCAAGCACCGTAACGGGAGACACCGTAACGGAGTTATATAATAAATTAATGGAAAAAAATTGTAAAGAATTAAAAATGAAACAAATAATAATAGAAATTAAAAATTTAAGAAAATATAAACCAAAAATTACTAATAATAAATTCTATGATATTAAATTATCATTTCTCAATGTATACAATTAGAAAATTAGTTAATTAGGAAATAAATGTCAAAAATTGATCGGGTTAGAAGAAATAAATTTTCTTCTCTCCTATCAAATTGCTGCTAATCTACCTACCCCTAACTACTTATACTTACTATAGACTCTTAACTACTTATACTTACTATAGACTACTTATACTTGATAAAATTTTATAGAATTGGATAGAAAAAGATGAAAGAAGATATCAAAGATATGAAAGAAATGAAAAGATGGAAATAATTGAAGAACAGAAATTAAATTATAAACCATATCAATTAATAAATACAATATCTAATATAGAAAATATAGAAAATATTGATAAAGAAGAAGAAAAATTAATAATTAATATAAAAAATAAATCTTGGGGTCCTAAAGGTTATATTAATAATAAAGAACAAGATAATAATACTAAGGATAGTACTACTGAGGAGAAAAATATTAATGAAATTGCTGTTGTAACTAATACTGGGGAGTCAGGTACTTTTACTGAGGTAGAGGGAAAGGGAGCTAATTCTACAGCCACCGAGTGTACTAAGGATATTAGTAGTACTAGTAAGGATACTGGTACAGTTGGAGCAAGCACCGTTATGGAGAAAGAATTAGCAAAAAAATTATTTCAAAATATTAGTTAATATAATAATATAATAATATTACATGTGTATGGTGATGTGGTGTAGTTAATAATTATTAAATATGTTTAAGGAAGAGGGTTTTTGGGAGTGTGAGCGTGATTCTCCACTCTTTAATCGTAGTGGATTAACTTCCGAATCAAATCTTAAAATGATCTTACCAAAATTTAGAAATTTACATAGAATCTCCAAATCATTACTTAAACTTGATTATATTACTATTATTCATAATAATTCTAATAATAATTCTAATAATAATTCAAATATTAAGGAGGAAAATGATGTAAAAAATTCTAAAGATGATAATTTATTGAATAATTCAATTAATTCTTCCGTTACGGTGACTGGTCCACCAAACAGTACTACCACTACCACTGAAGTTACTGATACCACTAACAATACTACTAATAATACTACTAAGGGTACTAATGATATTGACGATGATAGTACCAAGGTTACTACTACTAATAGTGAAGATAGTAGTACTGAAGAAAATCCTAATGAAATTTCCGTTGTAACTAATTTTGGGGAGTCGAGTACTTTTTCTGATGATACTACTGGAGCTAATGGTAAGGATACTAATACTAACGATAGTAGTAATAAGGATACTGTAAAGGATAGTAAGGAAACCCCTTTGGGGGTTAAGGAATCCCCTATTGGGGTTGGAGGTACTGTTGTCGGTGATACATACACCGTAACGGAAGAATTAAAAAGAATATTTAAATTAGATGCAGAACGTACATTTAAAAATGAAAAATATAAAGAACAATTTTATAAAAATTTATGTTTAGTATTTGAAAGATTAGGTGATTATCATCAAGGTGAAGGATTTATAATAGCATTATTATCAATATATTTAAATACAATAGAAGTAATAAATGTAATGAGAGTAATGAGTAATAATTATTTGCCAGGATATTTCTCATCCAAACCAAGAAATTATGTAAGAGATTCTAAAGTATTAATGTTACTATTGGAAAGAAGAAATATAAAACTTTATCAAATATTAAATGATTTAATTGTACCCGAAGCATTTGTATCTAAATGGTTCATAGGTTTAGGTATACATATTTTTGATTTCGAAGCTATATCAACATTACTTAATTATCTTTTTGAACAAGTAACTAAAATTAATTGTTTTTATATTAATTTTTAGTTAAATTAGATTATTTTAGATTATTTTAGATAATTTGGAATATAAGTTGGGTTAATATAATTTAAATTGTGTAAATGGTGTTAATATAATTTTTAGGGACAAATATTTTTATTTAAACTTGGATTATCATTTTTTATGAATTTTTCTAATGAAATATTAGAAAAACCTGATGTATCATTTGTATTGAAATTATTACGTTTGGATGATGAAGTTATACCTAAAGATGATTATGAACGTAGTAAAATATATTATGATATTTTAATGGGTTCATTTGAACAAGATGTTACTGAATTGGAAATTAATGAATTACGTTTAAAAGTTGAAAAACAAATGAAACAAGATGATGAATTAAGAGAATTAAGACAAAAGGTACCCGTAACGGTGCTTGCTCCAGCAGCTCCTATATCACTACTTAGTTACCCCTGAAAGGGGTTCATATTAACCCCTAAGATTTCTATAGTTATATAGTTATACACCTCTAGTACTTAGCTCCCTTTCAGGGGTACACTCCATACCTGTAGTTAGCTCCCTTTCCAGGGTGTACTTAGTTATATACTTAATGGAGTAGTTAGTACCCTCCGGGGGGCTAGTCAAGTGGTTAGTTAGGGGAGTATTTAGCTTTACAGTAGTTAGTTATATAGTTAGTTCCTTAGTTCTATAGTTACTGTTTGACCAAGCACCGTAACGTGACACCGTAACGTAATTATAGATGTTGGATGAAGAAGATGAAATAATATTTAGTGATGAAGAATAATATAATAATTAATATATATATAATATTAGATTATTCTTTTTCTTGTAATTGGAGTCTAGCTTTTTTATTTAGTACTTTGATACCAAGTTTGTCAGCTCGATCAAGAAGTACTCTCCGTTTCTTAGCAGAGACACTATGTGCAACTTCAGCTACATGAGTTTTATTATGCATTAATAAAGCGTCAACTTCGGCAGGAGTTGATACCACAACTTTATAAACACCACCAGGTAACTGATGTCGTGTTTTCTTATTAGTACCATAACCAATTTTTGGCATTAAAACTGTACTCTTAAAACGTCTTCTAACACGATTATCTATACCTTTCGGTTTCCTCCATGTCGTCTATAATAAATTAAATTAAAATAAAATAATTTTATTAATTAAATTAATTAAATAAGTTACTCGAAGTCTTTTAAAACGATCCGAATGAAATCTTCTAAATTTTTTAGTTCGTTTATGAACTAATTTACCAACCTTCTTAACAGACATTATTAAAAAATAATAATAAAATAAAATTATACACCCCATATTTAACACAATTCCATAAGTCAATTCAGTAATAACACAAATCATTAATACAATTCCGTAATAATTATTAAAATAATATAATTCAGTAATAATATAATTCAGTAATAATACAATTCATTAATAATTAATTAATTGATAATATTTTAATAACAACATTATTTATTTATACACCCTAATATGAATATTACTTGACCATAATTAGCTAAAATTAGTAAAAAATAATTACAAATTTCGGGATTTTAAAAATAAATCTCAAAATTGATCGGGTTAGAAGAAATAAATTTTCCTCTCTCCTATCAAATTGCTGCACCTAATCCCTTAACTATTTTAACTTTACTTATTACTATATTAGAGTACCTAACTACTTAAGAGTACTTTAGATAATTGTAGAATACTCCTTAACTACCTAATACTCCTGTTAACTACCTAAGAACTACTCTTAACTACTTAACCAGACACCGTAACTAATGAATAAATTGATGTTGAAAAAATTATTGTAATGAATCATTACCGACTTCTTCATAATCTTTTTCAAGAGCTGCTAGATCTTCTCTTGCTTCAGAGAATTCACCTTCTTCCATCCCTTCACCGACATACCAATGTACAAAAGCTCTTTTAGCATACATAAGATCGAATTTATAATTCATACGTGCAAATACTTCGGCGATTGCTGTTGAATTACTAATCATACAAACAGCACGTGCAACTTTTGCTAAATCTCCACCTGGTACTACTGTTGGTGGTTGATAATTTATACCCACTTTAAATCCTGTAGGACACCAATCCACAAATTGTATTGTCTTTTTTGTTTTTATATTTGCTACTGCTGCATTTACATCTTTAGGTACCACATCACCACTAAAAGATATAATTAACCAAAGAAAATAACTAATAAACCTGTACGAGGTTCAAAATAACTAATAAACTGGTAATAAGGTTCAAAATAACTAATAAACTGATATAAGGTTCAAAATAACTAATAAACTGATATAAGGTTCTAAATATGTGTAAACTGTCTAGTGAGTGTATGGTTATTTATGGGAATATACCGATATAATATACATGATGCCATATATTTACCATGTCTTGGATCACATTTGGCCATCATATTATTAGGTTCAAATGCAGAATTGGTAATTTCTGCTACAGTAAGTTGTTCATGATATGCTTTAAAAGATGAAATAACAGGTGCATAAGATGATAACATGAAATGAATCCTAGGATATGGTACAAGGTTAGTTTGAAATTCTGTTACATCAACATTTAAAGCACCATCAAATCTCAAACTTGCAGTTAACGAACTTATTACTTGAGCTATCAATCTGAATATTCAGTTAAGGTGCTTGGTCAAGGGGTAACTAACCCGTAAGGGGTATAAATACTAGTATATAACTACTGTAACTAAATAGACCCCGGGAAAGGGAGCTAATTTTACAGCTATGGAGTGTACTCCTCCAAAGGGAGCTAATTCTACAGCTATGGAGTGTACTCCTCCAAAGGGAGCTAATTCTATGCCTATGGAGTGTACTATGGGAAAGAGAGCTAAATAACTGTATAACTGTAGAAGCCCTTTAAGGGGTATAACTAGGATAACTATAGTAGTACTGTCCGTTGGAGCAAGCACCGTAACGGGGTAACGAACCTATTAAGATTAGTATAAGTTGGACATTCGATATCAAGATTACGTTTACAAATATCATAAATAGCTTCATTATCAAGCATAACAGCAACATCAGTATGTTCTAATAATGAGTGAGTAGAAAGAACAGAATTATAAGGTTCAACAACAGCAGTGGAGACTTGTGGTGAAGGCCAACAACAAAAATTCAGTTTACTCTTCTTACCAAAATCTATTGATAAACGTTCTAATATTAAACAACCTAAACCACTACCAGTACCACCACCAACAGCATTAAACATTAAAAATCCTTGTAATCCTATAACATCGTTACGGTGCTCCGTTACGGTGCTTGGTCAAGCAGTATCCCCGTTAGGGGATATAACTAATCCCAGTAAGGGTACTAACTACCTAAGGGTATAACTACTGTAGATAAATAAAGGAATCCCCTTAAGGATATTAACTAAGGTATATAACCAACTACTATATATAACTAAATAGCCTTGGTAGGGTAATGGAAGCCGTGTGAGCAAGCACCGTAACGGAGTACCTGTACAATTGTCTGCTAATTTTCTAATACGATCAAGAATAGTATCAATAATATCTTTACCAATAGTATAATGACCACGTGCAAAATTATTAGCAGCATCTTCTTTACCAGTAATAAGTTGTTCAGGATGAAATAAATGTCTATAAGCACCATTCCTAACTTCATCAATCACACTAGGTTCCAAATCCACAAATATACATCTAGGTACCTATACACATGTTATTCCTTCGTTACGGTGTCTGGTTCAACAGAAATAAGTAGCTAAGGAACTAACTAGAGGACATAGGCCGTAAGGGTATAAGTAACCCTCGGAGGGGTATAGAATAACTAACTACCTAAAGTATATAACTATCTCCCTAAATAACTACCCTAACACCTAACTACTGTAACTAACTATACCCTCGAAAGGGAGCTAATTCTACAGCTACAGAGTGTACTACCACTAATAATAGTACTAGTACTAAGGATAGTGAGGATACTGGTACTAAGGGAGCTAGGGATACTACTACTACTGGTACTACTATGGGAAAGGGAGCTAATTTTACAGCCATGGAGTGTACCATGGGAAAGGGAGCTAAATCTATGGTTATGGAGTGTAATAGGGAAAGGGAGCTAATTTAACAGCCATGGAGTGTACTATTGGAAAGAGAGCTAAATATAGTAAATATATAGGTAACAGCGTAAGTACTAATTACTCCCCTTCGGGGCTAAGGAAGCCCCTTTAAGGGCTATTAGGGGTGGTTGGCTGTGTGACCAAGCACCGTAATGGAGAAACATACATGTTTTCCAGAATAAGTTTCAGAAAAAAAAGTAGTAAAAGCATCATCATTTGAATATAATTTATCTTCAGGCATATTACCATCAGGTTGAATACCATGTTCCAAACAAAATAATTCCCTAATTAAAATATATTCAAAATAATTAATTAAATAAATAAATTAAATTATAATTAATTAAATAAATAAATTAAATTATAATTATTAAGTTGATTAAGTTAATTGATTATATGTGTAAGATTATTTGGAGTAGAATTATTATATTACCAGCAAGCATTTCCAACTTGTATACCAGCTTGTCCAACATGAATACTTATAACTTCTCTCATTTTTTCTTACAAAATTATATTACTAATATACATTAAATATATTTTATAAATAATCCAAAATTATATTCTCAAACAATCTTAATAATAATTTAATAAAGTTACAATTTTAATAATAATTTAATAAAGTTAATAAAGTTAATAATAATTTAATAAAGTTAATAAAGTTACAATTGGATAAAATTACAAATGAATAAATTTGATAATGAATAAAAAGAATTAGAAGAAACGTCACACACCCTTATGGTGTCATGGGGAATTAAAATTAATATTTTCTTATCTATAATAATATTTTCAATAATATTTCATTAGAAATTTATTAATCAAATTATCTTACAACTTTAATTTACTATATATTAATTAATAATTAATAAATAATTAATTAAATTAATAAATATTTGATAATTTGTAATTATATTTTAATTAATAATTATTAAATATTATTTTAAAAAATTATTTTTATATAATTAATTTATATAATAAATAAATATAAAAAACGACAACGGCAGGATTCGAACCTGCGCAGGCAGAACCTAATGACTTAGCAGGCCATCCCCTTAACCACTCGGGCACGTTGCCTATATTACATACTCTTATTTTTTACTCTTATATATTCCTAAAACCCTAAAGACTACTAAAGACTACTATAGAGTACTATAGACCACTGGTACTAGTTACTATAGACTACTTATATACCCTTAACTACTGTAGCCTACTGTACTATAGACTACTGTACTAAATCCTTAACTATATATCCCTAATATACTTAACTACTATAGACTCCTTGACACTAGGGCTACTTACTAGACTACTTATTAGATTAGTTACTCTAGACTACTTAAGACTAGTGTAGAGTACATAAGGCTACTACCCTTAACTACTTAAGGAGTACTTAAGGACTACTGTAATTAAGACTAATAAGGATAGTACTACTAATATTACTCCTAAAGGAACTACTGGTACTATTGTAGCAAGCTCCGTTACGGAGGAAAATTCCAGTACAATTCTTGCTGCACCTAAAGTACCTACTAGACCCTTAGGTACTGTAGACTACTTACTTAAGACTTCTATACTACTGTATACCACTGGTACTAGAGGAGGTAATACTACTTAAGAGTGTTGTACTACACCTTAACTACTCCTTAATGTAGACTATTTAAGTATAATTAATATATTGAAAATATATGTAAATTCTTATAAATATTTATTATATTAATTGTTAGATTAAAATTTTAATTGTTTATTTGAAAATTCGGTTAATTCTGGTGATAAATGACTTAAAACATGATCTAATTTCATTTGATCTTCACTACTCCAATAATTTTTCTACAAACAAATAATTTAACTCAAATTATATAAATAAATAGAAAATTACTTTAAATAAATTTGAATAAACTAATTTAAATAAATTTAATTGGATAAATTTAATTAATTTAATTATTTAATTAATTTGTGGATAAAAAATTACTTTGAATAAATATGCAATTGGTAATGTTGTAATAATAATAGAAATTAAATTAGTATAATAAAAAATAGCACGATCTTGTTCTGCCATATTATTCTATAAAAAAATTAATGTATTTATTAGTTTACTCTTCGATTGAGACGATTTTGTGTAAATTTTGGAATTGGTATATTTTTAAATAATTTTCTTGAAAAATTCATTTTTTTCAAAAAATAAATTAACTTATTAAATTAATACCCAAGAAAATAGTGTTATTACACATACTATTAAAATTAACTACTAAATACTATTATAACTACTAAATATTATTAAAATTAACTTTCAAAATTTTATTGTAATTAATTGTTAATAATTTGAATGAAATTAAATACAAAAACATTTTTAATATATTTTATTACAAATTATAAATATAATGAACAAAATTTAATATTATTATCAAATAATCAAGATTCTATTGGTAACACATATACTATTAGTATTAGTATTAATAATATATTAATATTTGTATAGAAAATTTTATAAATGAAGAAGATTATAAATATTTACCACCAGAACAACAAGTTAATAAAAATTATACACATTTTAATTAATTAATATAATTAATTAAATAAATAAATTAAATAATTTAAATAAATTGATAATAGAATTAATTAGTTGATAAAATTAAATGAAGATAAGAAATTATATAATAATGTACAAAGATTAATAAAAAGAAGTCGAGAATATGAATTACCTAAAAATGAAATTACATTTGAATCAATATATCCTAATACACAATTAACTAATGGAACAGGAACAAATACTGGAACTGGTGTAACAAATGATGGAACTAATACAAATGATGGAACTGAATTGGATAATGAAATAGATATAAAAGAAATATATAATAAAGAATATGAACCAATAAGAACAGAATATAATAGTAAAAATACATTAGAATTAATACCTTCAATTGTACAAAAACCTATTATACCTACTGAAGATCGTATCTACTTAAATACCTAAAATAGCCTAATATATACCTAAAATACCTCTTAAATACCCTTAGATAGCCTTAGATAGCTTTGACTATTGTGGATTACTGTAGACTATATAATACTAGACTATACTACTTAGTACTCCATAACTACTATAGACTACCTAAATAACCCTAATAGCCTTAATTGCCTTAAATTGCCTAGAATATACTAGTACTCCTAATAGGCCTTAATAGGCCTTATATAGCTAAAATAGCTATAGTACCCTTTAAGTACCTAGTAGACTACCTACTTAGACTACTATACTAGATTCCTTAACTACTATAGAACGACTTAACTACTGTACTTAAGGCTTACTATAGAGTAGTTAATACCCTTAGACTACTTAATAACTAGTAGTAGACTAGACTTACTTAGACTACTATAGACTAGTACTAGAGTAGTTAAGACTAGTGTACTAGACTACAGTACTAATACCCTTAATTAGACTACTTAACTACCTTAGATACCTAAATACCTCTTAACCCTTATATACCGCTAGTTAGCTTTAGATACCTAATAACTCTTAGACACTGTACTTAAGGCTTACTATAGATTACTTAATACTCTTAGAACTACTATAGACTATTAGTAGTAGACTAGACTTACTAGACTGCTAGACTTAGACTACTGTAGTTAAGGCTTACTTAAGACTACTTAATACTCTTAGACTACTGTAGTTAGACTAGACACCGTAATGGAATAATAAAAAGTATAGGTGATGAATTGAAGATTGATAAATTGTTTAGTTTAGGTAATTATACTAATGAAGAAATACATGAAAATGAATTTTATTTAAATGAAATCAATGAAAAATTAAAACAACACAGTACCAGTACCAGTGATAGTAATAGTATTGATATTACTGATAGTACTGATGTACCTGGTACTAATGATACTACTGATGACAGTACTGGAGTAGATAAAATGAGTAGATGGGAAATGTATGAGAGATTGAATAAGAATAAGAAATTTGTGAAGGAATTGAGAAAACTGAAATTACAAAAGGCAATAAAGTATAGAAAATTTTTAAGACATTTAAGAGAAATAAAGAAAAGGAAAAAAAATACTTTTTATCGAATGTTACCAATTAATAATAAAGGATATAAATTATTCAATAATAATGATATTCATAAGTTTCTATTTAATTTATTTACCTAATTGACGGAAATTTGAGGGAATTGACGGAAATTTGAGGGAATTGACTGAATTTGAGGGAATCTGAGGAAAGAAATTTCCTTTTTCCTCATTCCACTTTCCTCTTTACTTATAAATAAATAAAATTAATTGAATTAATTTAATAGATTTGAATATGAAGAATTACAAGAAGAATTAAGAAATCGTGGTTATCGTTGTTCATATAATAAAGAAACACTTATTAACATGTTTGATTACTTAATCTATAGAATTATTTAACTAATTATTAACCTTAGATAGGGTTAAGATAGGCTTAAGGGCTTAGAGGGTTAAGATAGGGTTAAAGGCTTAAAGAGGCTTAGAGGCTTTAAAAGGCCTTAATTACCTAATACCCCTAAATAGCCTCTAATAGTTAATAAGCCTAAAATAACCCTTAGATACCTAATACCTTAAAATAACCCTTAGATACCTAAATAGCCTTAAATATACCTTTATAGCTATAAGGCCTTAAATACCTTAATTACCTTTAATATACCCTTAGATACCTTAAGTACCCTTTAATACCCTTAATTAGCCTTAACTACTCTTAACTACCTAGTACTCCTTAATATACCCTTAGACTACTCTAAATAGCCCTAATAACCTTAGAATAATCCCTAATACTCTTTATAATTAATTGGTTAATTTGTAATGATAGGTTGAAATATGTGAATAATAATGAAGAGGAATGGCGTTATGAGAAGATAGTGAAACAAGAATTAACACCAGAAAATATAAATTTATCACAAATTACAAGAAATAAATTAAAAGAAATTTATGAAATGGTAACAAACATTAATAAAATTCAATTAACAAATTTAAATTAATAAATGGACTTTCAATTGAGTTATTAATGAATTAATAGTGTTGAAATGAATGTTTTAGATTGATATATTGAATAATACACATGAAAATGATGATATAAGTATTAAAATTAAAAGATTAGAAATCATTTTTGATCTTATACATTTCTATACTGATCCTGTAATCTTAATACCAATTTTTATATAGTTAATAGATTAGTACGTAGTTAAGAGCTATATAAGGGCTATTAAGCCTAGTTAAGGGCTACTTAACTATATTAGCTACAGTAGGTATTTATGCCTATTAGGTACTTAAGGGCTATTAGCTATATAAGGGATATTAGGTACTTAAGGGCTATTAGCTATATAACGGCTATTTAAGGAGTAGGTAGGTAGTTAAAGGGTAGTTGAGGAGTAGGTAGGTAGTTAAGAGGTATCTAAGGTAATTAAAGGCTATTTAGGTATATAAGCCTATTTTAAGGCTATTTAGGCCTGTTAAGGCTTAATTTAGGCCTATTAACTAGTCTAGGCTATTTAGGTAGTTAAGAGCTTTTAGGGGTATTAGTTAGTTTGGATAGTATTGATATATTGATTAGGTTGGATATTTGGATTTGGATATAAATGAAGAAATAACAAAAGAAGAAATGGAAGAAATAAAAAAAGCACCAATAATATATGATACAACTTTCTTCAATGAAATGTCAAAACCAAGTAAATTCCATTAATCATCTCTTAAATAACAATCAATTAACTATTAAAATGTTTAAATAGTAATTTAAATATGTGATTGAATGTTTTTTTAGTTGTTAGATTACCAGATTTAGTACCATTAACATTTAATTTACAAGAAGATTTTGTTAAGAAATTTCCTATAACTTCTTTTACTACCGTAAAATCTCTATACAGTTAATAATTTATATAGTTAATAATTTATATAGTTAATAATTTATATAGTTAATAATTTGTATGGACATGTGAATTGGATATTTAGGATAGAGATTTGGAATCATTAAAGAAAGAATATCTTACAATTGAAGGTGGTATACATCAACAAACTTTACCAGTAAATTAATAATTTTTTAAATTTTATTTTAGGAAATTAGTGAACGTTTTGGTGTTAATATTGATTTTCTAGGTATCTCCGTTACGGTGCTTGGTCACACGGATACCAGTACTAACCCCTAAAGGGGTTCTCTTAACCCCCGGGGGTTCCCTTAGTTATCTACAGTAGTTATACCTAGTAGTTATCTATACCCTTCTAAGTACTTAGTTATATATTTAATAGTATTAGTTATTAGGGGTACTTAGTTATTATGAGAGTAGTTAGTAGATTAGTTAGGTATTAGGGTAGTTATTTAGGGAGATAGTTATACCTTTAGTTAGTTGGTTAGTTATATCCCCTTACTGCGAGTACTTTAGTTAGTTCCTTAGCTACTTATTTCTGTTGGACCAAGCACCGTAACGGACACCGTAACGGATTTATAGGAGATGCATGTTGTAGATTAGGTGCATATGTACCTATAGATTTAACAAAAGAATTGAGAGGAATAATAAGTTATTCAGCAATTTGGGATTTATTACAATTTCTTAATATTTGTGATCCAGCACAAATTGAACTCTTTTATACTAATCTTTCTATTAAAAAGATTGCTAAAGAATTAAATATTACATTAAAATTATTATACAAGTTTTTAGGTTCGTTACGGGGTCAGGTCCACCAGACAGTAATGGATCCTAATAGCCCCGAAGGGGCTCCCTAATTATACCCCTTACGGGGTTTAGTAGTTATTTACTGTAGTTATATAGCCCCCAAGGGGCTACTATAGTTATACAGTTATTTAGCTCCCTTTCACGGGGTCTACTTAGTTATATATAGTAGTTATTCAGTCCCCTACGGGGATTAGTCATACCCTTCGGGGCTTAGTAGTTAGTTATATCCCCTTACTGAGATACTGTTTGACCAAGCACCGTAACGCTGTTATAGATAAATTATGTATAAAATTACCATTTGGTATTAATACAAGATTAAATTTAACATGTCTTAAATATCTCGAATTATATACTAATCATTATAAAAAAAAATATCTATCCACTCATGAATCTAATGAATATACTATTAATGGTACTACTACTAAGGGTATTCCTAATACTGAGGATATTAGTACCTTAGGACCAAGCACCGTTACTAAGGGAAAGGGAGCTAATTCTACAGCTATGGAGTGTACTACTACTAATACTATTACTAATGAATCTACTAATAAATCACATATTAATGAATAAGAAGATTAATGAATAAGATTAATTGTCTAGAGATTGTTCATTTAATTTAATTTTATCATCAACAGTTTCTTCTTTTTTACCAATTCCACTTACAATAATATCTATCCTCAATAACATACAAGCCTACAAATAATAGTTAATAGTATAACTAATTGTATAGTTAGATATATAAATTAAGTATATAATTGTATTAGTATTGAGTATTAGTAATTGAAGATACGGATTCAAATGATGATTTGTAGACTTGTGATTTGACAAGATAAATGTCATAGATATTATGATTGATTACATTAATTATTTCTCCCGTTTCACCATTAATACCCATATGTATTTCACCATTATTATGTAACATTAATAATTCACTCATCAATTTAACTATAACAGCGTTACGGTGCTTGGTCAAACGGTACCCCGTAAGGGGTATATCTAACTATAGAACTAAAGAGTACTGTAAGCGTATATAACTAAGTACTATAAGGGTATATAACTAAGGTATATAACTAAGTACTGTAAGAGTATATAACTAGGGAACCCCTTTCAGGGCTGGTGATATTGGTGGCTGCTGGAGCAAGCACCGTAACGAAACACCGTAACGAACTTGGATTAATTCCACAATTTTGTGCTAATGTTTTTGGTATTACTTGAAATGCTTTACTAGCACATTCATAACTTAATCTCTTCAATCCAACCTTCTCTATATCATCATATCAATAATTAATAAGTAATATGAGTAATGAGTAATAGTATGAGTAACTAATGAGTAATATGTGTGTTAGTATGAGTAATATGTGTAAGTTAATGATTACTGGAGATTTGTTGATTGAGATAATTGGAGATATAAACTTCTGTAGCACCTCCACCAGGTAATAATTTACAATTATAAATTATATTACGACATATTGATAATGCATCATATAAATTCCTATAACCACGTTACGGTGTCCGTTACGGTGCTTGGTCAAGCAGTAACTATAGAACTAACTAGGGAACTAGAAGTATATAACTAACCACTAAGCCTCTTCAGGACTGAATAACTACTGTGTATAACTACTAGGGGTATATAAATACTGCCTTAAGGCTTAAATAAATCCCTGTAAGGTATATAAGTAGTATATGGACTATAAGTACTGTAGTTAACTAGGTAAATAACTAAGTACCCCTAATAACTAATACTATTAAGTATATAAGTACTGTAAGAGTATATAACTAAAGAACTATATAGACCCCTTTCGGGGGATAGTGGTTATTGGAGCTGCTGGAGCAAGCACCGTAACGGGGTAACGTACCGTTCAATTTCATTTAAAACATCTTTAGAAGAACCTCTTAATAGAATAGAACAAGCTTTAGTATTAATACATTGATCAAAAAAAGAATAATATTCATCACCAATTTTATCAACATGAAATAATTTACAATTGTAACCAATATCAGATTCTGTAATTTCTTCTGGACGATTTACAATCGTTGCACCACAAGCTTTTGCTATTCTATTTGTATCACTCTTTCTAACACGACGTAAACATGTTATATTTGCTTTTACCAAATAATGTTGGGCCAAATCACTTACACCTATAAATCCGTTACGGTGCTACGTTACGGTGCTTGGTCAAACAGTAACTATAGAACTAACTAGGGAACTAGAAGTATATAACTATCTACCCTAAATAACTACCCTAATACCTAACTAACCAAATAACTACTCCCATAATAACTAACTACTCCCCGTAAGGGCACTATGTACCCCCGGGAAAGGGAGCTAATTCTATGCCTATGGAGTGTACTACGGGAAAGGGAGCTAACTAACTATATAACTAAGGTATTAATTAGAAGACCCCCTTCGGGGGGTTAGTGATATTGGAGCTGCTGGAGCAAGCACCGTTACGCGTACCTTTTTCAGTAATAATAAGATTACAATTGGAATTAATAATATATTGACACATTTGTTTAATTTCAGTTTCTTCTTGTAATAATAATTTATTCCAAACAGTTTCATCATAAATATCAACCATCGTCTGACTTTCACCTTTTTTATACTCCAAAGTACAATCTAATATTAGTATTCTTGGATTCTCAATACGTCTACGCATATTTGAATGGACTACATCTTTATTCACTACTACACCATCCAATACTATCGAATCTTCTATATAACCACCTATTATCTTCTCTATTTTTATTAATCTTTTAATATCCAATACAGTAACTTCTTCCATTACGGTGTCTCCCGTAACGGTGTCTCCCGTTACGGTGCTTGGTCCAACGGTAGTAGTAACTCCAGTAGTTCCATTAGTTCCAGTAACTCCCTCAGTACCATTAGTATGATTAAGTCCATTAACTATTCCATTAACTCCATTAGTAACAGTAGTTCCATTCAATCCATTAGTACCATTAACTCCGTTAACTCCATTCAATCCATTCAATTGATTGGTAAGATTGATTTGATTAGATTTATTGGAATTATAAAGTTTGAAAATAGAATCAAGAGCTAATTTTGATATTAAATTACCCCAACGATTACTAAATTTTGTACTTAAACCTATAACAGTGTTACGGTGTCTCGTTACGGTGCTTGGTCAAACGGTACCCCGTAAGTACTATAACTAAACAACTAAGTACTCTAAGGAACCCCGTAGGGAACTGAATGACCAACTAAGTACTCTCAGGTATATAACTAAGCCCCTTCGGGGCTAAATAACTGTACAACTAACTACTCCTATTGGTACTATAACTAAAGAACTAAATAACTGTATAGCTAAGTACCACCGGAAAGGGAGCTAAAAAAGTGTATACCTATGTAATCTTGGGGTATATAACTAAAGAGCTCCGTAACGGAGCTTGGTCAAACAGGACATAACTACTGGTATAACTACTACAGATAACTAAGTATAACTAAGGGAACCCCTTTGGGGGTTAAGAAGGCCCTTCGGGGACTAAGAAGTCCCTTCAGGGGGTTAGTGATATTGGAGCTGCTGGAGCAAGCACCGTAATGGAGAACATACTTGATTGTATAATATTTAATAATTTATCATGATTATTAATATTAATTGGTATAGAAATATGATCAAGTGCAACAAGTGTATCATCAAGAGCTTCCATTAAACCTTGAATAATTTCAGTAGGATGAATTTCTTTCTTAATTAATGTAGCACAATTTGATAGTAATTCACCACAAAGTATTACACAACTTGTTGTACCATCACCAACTTCTTCATCTAAACTACGACTTAATTCTATTAATGATTTTGCTCCAGGATTATTCACATCTATCTATAATCATTTATTAATCAAAATAAAATAATTAAATTAAAGAAAAAAAATAATTAAATCAGAAAAAAATAAAAAAAAATAATTAAATTAAGAAAAAAAATAATTAAATTAAGAAAAAAAATAAATTGTGGGAAAAAATTTTAAAATAATTTAAATAATTTAAATAATTCTAAAATATGTGGAAATAGAACTGACTTCACGTAATATTGAATTCCCATCATTAGTTATAACAATACCACCCATAGGATCTAAGAGCATTTTTAACATAGAACGTGGACCTAAAGTTGTTCGTACAATATCAGATAAAGCTTTAGAAGCTTGTATTGTAGCAAGTTGTGCTTTACGATCAGATTCTTTCTTTAAACTTGGTTTAAATACTAAATACATTCCTTTATCCATTTTTTTCTTCACACAAATTAAGTAACGATGTTAATATCAGTAACAGTGTCAATGCTAGTAAAGGTATTAATATTAGTAACGGTGTCAATATGAGTAACAGTATTAATATTAAGAAATTGTATTATAATAAATTATTTTTAAGATTCTATGAATAAATTTAATAATAAAATAAAAATAAATTTAATAAAAATTTTTAAAAAAAGAATTTTTAAAATTTTATAATTAATAATTTATAATTTTATTGGATGGGGGTGTACTAATAGCCAAATTATATAAAATAATATCTCTAAATATTTTTTATTATATTTATTATATTTATAATTTAATTTATTATATTTATTATATTTATTAATGTAATATTTTTATAATTGTAATATTTTTATAATTGTAATATTTATTTTTATAATTGTAATTTTGTATATTGTAATCGTAATTTTGTATATTATAATTTATTAATCTAAATTCAGTATATTACAATTAATTATTAATTTTTTAAGTGTAAAATATTAATTTTTTTTAAATTGTAAAATATTATTTTTTTGAATATTAATTTTATAATAAAATTTTTAAAATGTTATTAATTATTAAATTTATTAATTGAATTTGTAAAATATTAAATTGAATAAATGAAGAATAATTGAATTGAATGTGTAAAATATTGAATTTAATTGAATAAATGGAAGAAAATGAATGTATAACACCAACAAAAAAGAAAAGAAAACTTAAACAAAGACAATTTTCAGGTAATTTTAATAATTAAATTAAATAAATTTATTAATAGAAATTTTTATATATAATTAATTTTTTTTTAGAATCTGATGATGAAATTATTGAAACTAAAGATGAAATTCGTATTAAAAAACAAGTTTTATCATCATTAGAATCTTTTTATTCTTTTTATCAACTTTCACAAGTACGTTACGGTGCTTGCAACAGCAGCTCCAATATCCTAACCGCTGAAAGGGGTTCCCTTAGTTATATATAGTTATTTATTCCCCTAGTTATCCTAATCTGCTTGACCAAGCTCCGTAACGTAACACCTTAATTGAGCTTACCCCACTAATTACTCTTTTTGCAACCTTTTTGATATTTATTTTACTTTTTGTAATTATTTTTTCGATATAAGTAGTTACAGCAGCAAGTTGAGAGGAGAGAGGAAAATTTATTTCTCCTAACCCGATCAATTTTCAACATTTATTTTTAAAATCACTATTTTCTTAATTATTTTTTCCTAAAATTAGTTAATTTTAGTTAGTCTAGTTACTATAGTTACTACTAGATTAGGTAGTTTAGGTGCAGCAAGAATTGATTTGGCGAGGAAAATTTATTTCCTCTAACCCGATCAATTTTCAACATTTATTTTTAAAATCACTATTTTGTTAATTATTTTTTCATAATTTTAACTAACTTCCATTAATTATTGATTAATCATAATTTGTATATAGAAATTGATGAAAAGAATATTGGAAGAGATGTGTAATGAAATATATGATATTGGTTGTTTGAAGATAACACGTACATTTGGTAATTTATCAAAATTTAAATCTATTGATTCATTTCATAAACTTAAAAATTATCAACAATGTGGTGTTCATTGGTTATCAATTATACATAATTTTCATTCTTCTAATGCTATACTTGCTGATGAAATGGGATTAGTAATTCTTATTTAGTTATTCCGTTACGGGGTCAGGTCCATCGGACAGTAGTACCCTAGCCCCAAAAGGGGCTTCTATATAGTTCCTTAGTTATACAGTTATTTAGCTCCCTTACGGGGTGTAGTTAGTACTAGTCACTTTTATATTTAATAATTAGGGTAAAACAGTACAAGTTTGTATATTTTTACAATATCTTTATAATAATTATATTAATTCCGTTACGGTGACTGGTCCCACTGGTACTGAAGATACTGATACTGAGGCTACTGAGGATATTGAAGAGGATATTGAAGAGGATATTGAGGAGGATATTGAGAGTACTGTTACTACAGATAGTGAGGATATTCCTAATACTGTTGGACCAAGCACCGATACTGAGGATATAATAAGAAGATTGAATATAAATATAATAATAGTACCATTGAATATAATGTATAATTGGTATAATGAATTGAAATTATGGACAAATATTAAAAATATTATTATATATCATGGTACACAATCACAACGTATTAATATATTACAATATTTACTTAATTTACATTATCAATTTTCCAATACGGTGCTTGGTCCAACGGGTACTGAAGGTACTGGCACTGAGGTTACTAATACTAATAACCTAACTAATAGTACTAAGGATACTAGTACTCAGACTAGTACCATTGGAGCAAGCACCGTTACTATGGGAAAGGGAGCAAATGACACTTTTGATACTCCGGGAAAGGGAGCTAATTTTACAGCCACCGAGTGTACTACTGGAAAGGTAGCTAATTCTACAGCTATGGAGTGTACTATGGATACTAAGGATACTAAGGGAGAGGGAGTTAATACTAAGGAAACCCCTTTCAGGTCTGTTGGTACAGTTGGAGCAAGCACCGTAACGGGCACCGTAACGGACGTAACGGAAGGATTTATAATAATAATAACAACATTTGGTATGATAAATGATGATATAAAATTAATGAAGAAATTACAACCATTTGAATATTTAATAATTGATGAAGCACATTTAATTAAAAATTCCAATTCTAATATATATAAAAAATTATCCAATTATCAATTCAATCATAAATTATTAATTACAGGTTCTTTCCCCTAATTAATTAATTCTAAATAATTAATTTAATTTAATTAGTTAGAGGAAATTTTTTCTCCTTACGGAGAAATTTTTTCTATTTAGTTGAAAATTTTATTTAGTTAATTTATGTTAGGATGTATAAATTTATTGTAGGAACACCAATACAGAATAATATGAATGAATTATGTAATTTATTACAATTTTCAATGAATAATTTCAATTCATATGATATTAATAATTCCATTTATAATATTTTGTATAATGAAAAATTAATCAATTCATTCATTAAATATAAATCTTTCATACAAATTATTACACAATCTAATACTAATAACCTAACTACTACTATGGGAAAGGGAGCAAATGACACTTTTGATACTCCGGGAAAGGGAGCTAATTTTATGGGTACAGAGTGTACTATTGGAAAGGGAGCTAATTCTACCCTTATGGAGTGTACTAGTGAGAAAAATATTAATGAAATTGCTGTTGTAACTAATTTTGGGGAGTCGGATACTTATGAGGGAAAGGGAGCTAATTCTATGGGTATGGAGTGTACTACTAAGGATATTGGTACTGAGGGAACTGGTGCCGTTGGACCTGACACCGTAACGGAAAAACTAAAAAAGAAAATAAATAATATAATAGAATTTAATAATAAAAAATATAAAATAAGTAAAGAATTGAAGATATTACAGAAATTAACAACACCATTTATATTAAGAAGATTAAAAAAAAATGTAATTAATGAATTACCAATTAAATATTCCAATTTCATACCATGTCATATGATTAATTATCAATATTATATTTATCAATCTTTTATTAATCCAGTTACGGTGACTGGTCCGCCAAACAGTACTACCACTACCACTGAGGTTACTAATACTAAGAGTACTATTAATAACCTAACTACTACTAAGGAAACTACTACTGAGGAAACTACTACTAAGGATATTGGTACTGTTGGAGCAAGCACCGTTACGGAGAAAAATACTAATAAAATCGCTGTTGTTACTAATTCTAAGGATACTAATACTAGGGGTATTGAGGATACTGAGGATGAGGGAGTTACTAGTACTGTTCCTAATACTAAGGAAGTTGGTGAGGAAGATGAAGGAACCCCTTTGAGGGCTAAGGAAGACCATTTGAGGGCTAAGGAAGACCCTTTGAGGGCTAAGGAAGACCCTTTCGGGTCTGTTGGTACTGATGGCCTGGGTGATGCTGTTGTTGGCCGTGGTACTGACCCCGTAACGGAAGAAATAAATAATAAAATATATAAATTAAGAAGAATATGTAATCATCCATTATTAATAAGAAAAATATATGAAGATGAAATGTTACCAAAAATATCAAAAATAATAAAAAAATTACATGAAGAATTTCATGAATATAATTTAAATAAAATTATTGAATATTTATTTACACTTTCTGATTTCAATATACATCAACTTTTATTACAATGTCTACAATATTGTGATTCCGTTACGGTGTCTCCCGTAACGGTGCTTGGTCCAACGGGTACTGAAGGTACTGGTACTGAGGTTACTAATAGTACTAACCATACTAATAATACTACTAAGGATTCTACTGGAGCAAGCACCGTTACGGAGGGAAAGGGAGCTAATGACACTTTTGGTACCTCCGGAAAGGGAGCTAATTTTACAGCTATGAAGTGTACTAGTGAGAAAAATTTGAATGAAATCGCCATTGTAACTAATTCTAGGGAGTCAAGTACTTTTTCTAATAGTAAGGTTACTAGTAGTGAGGAAACCCCTTTCGGGGCTGATTGTACTGTTGGCCGTGGTACTGACACCGTAACGGAATTAAAAAATTATATAAATAAAATAAATAAAAAATTATATTTAGAAAGTACAAAAATAAGAAAAATGTTAGAATTAATATCGAATATAATTAAAAAGAAAGAAAAAATATTAATATTTTCACAATTTACAAATTATTTGGATATAATAGAATATATAATGAAATTAGAAAATATGAAACCAATATTAAGATTAGATGGTACAGTAACATTAATAGAACGAGAGAAAATAATAAAGAAATTTAATAATGAAGATGTTTATATATTATTAATTAGTATAAAAGTTGGTAATGTAGGATTAAATTTATCAATAGCAAATCATGTAATATTAATGGATCAGAGTTGGAATCCATATAATGATATACAAGCAGAAGATCGATGTCATCGAATAGGACAACAAAAAATCGTACACGTCTATAAACTTTTCGTTAAAAATACTATCGAAGAATATATTATTAATCAATCATATAATAAATTACAACTTAATTCATTATTCAATCATCATTAATATAACATCTATTAATAAACACTAATATATTTAATATACATAATAATATACTTAATATCTAGTTAGTAAAACACTAATGTACTTAATATACATACTAAATTACGAGTATACATAAAACCCTAAATTACGAGTATACACTTATCTAAATACCGTTAATATCTAGTTAATAAAACCCTAAATTATGAGTATACATACTAAAGAAGTATAGTATATAGACAGTAATATATTACTTAATATATCTAAGTACCTGTAATACCGTAGTACTCTAGTACCTAATATGCCTAATACCCTTAGTTATACAGTGGCCAGTAGCCCTAATATATCTACCTAATATTCTTAATAGTAAATAACCCTCAAAAACCTAACTAATATTTAAAACCCATAAATAGACCTTTTAAAAACACTAATTTACTATTATACACATAATTATATACTGTATAATACACTCAGTAGTTAATACTCTTAAGATACTCCTTAATATACGAGTATATACTACAAACCCTCAATACTATAATACTCCTTATATACCTATTAGTAAACCCTAATTCACGAGTATACACATACTAATATACCTAATTACTAAAACCCTAATACTACTACTAATACTCCTAGTATATACCATGTAATATACACTTGTATACTCATTACTATATACTACTATTGTATACTAATAGTACTATACACTCAACTACCCTTAAACTACTACCAATACCCTTGTATACCTAATACTCTTAATACTATCTTTGTATATCTATATTATTAATACTATATATAGTGTTTTATTATAGATCTATGAAAATAATAATTAGATCTAATAAAATATTAAATAATATAACAATTAAATACATTAAATCAATTAAATTAATATTATTTAAATTAAAAACAATACAATTGTCAATACTAACAATAATAATGTCTTTAGTAACTAATGTAAACTCTTATAAAATGAATTATGGAAAAAAATTCTATAAAATCAAATAAATTAAATAAATTAAATAATTTAGAGAATTTGAATAAATTAAGAATAAATTTAAAGATATTGAATAATTTTTATGAATTAATTTATAAAAATATATTGAAAAGTATAAATGAATTAATATTATCAATAGAAACAATATTAATATGTAAAAATGAAGAAAATGGACAAATATTACAATTAATTTATGAAACTCTTGATATATCATTTCTTTATATGAATTGTTCACAAAAATCTTTAGAAATTTCTTTATCAATTTTACAACGTTTATTATTATATTTATCATATAATTCCAATACGGTGACTGGTCCACCAAACAGTACTAACAACAGTACTGAGGTTACTGGTAATAAGGATACTCCTAACAGTACTAATACTAATAACTTAACTACTAGTACCACTGGACCAAGCACCGTAACTCCTGGAAAGGGAGCTAATTTTATGGGTACGGAGTGTACCCCTGGAAAGGGAGCTAATTTTATGGGTACAGAGTGTAATAGGGAAAGGGAGCTAAATGACACTTTTGATACCACTGGAAAGGGAGCTAATTTTACAGCTATGGAGTGTACCCCCGGAAAGGGAGCTAATTTTATGCCTATGAAGTGTACTAGTAGTAAGGATACTAAGGGAATTAGTGAGGTAGATCCTTTCGGGGCTGGTTGCCGTGGTACTGACACCGTTATGGAGAAATTAATAAATAAAATAATTGAAAAACAAATAGAATCAAGATTATTTATAGAATTAACTAATGAAAAATTAAAATTAATAACAAATAAAAAAAATAAAAATTATCAAATAAATGGAAATTATCAAATATTAGAATATAAATTTAAATATCATATAAATAATTTAATAAATTATTTAAATAAATTAATTAAAGAATCAAATTTACTAATTACAAATCAATTAATTTTATTACAAATCACACAATCAAATTTAAACTTAAATAAATTATACAATAAATTAAATAAATTATAAAAGATTATTGTAATTGATGGAGGAAGGATGATTGGTGTTGGTATTGGTATTGGGAAGGATGATTGGGAAGGATGAATGTGAAATTATTGTATTGGTGATAATGGATGATTGAAACCACCACGACGGTTCATATATTGTCGATATTTTCTTTTAGTTTTTTTTTTAATAGTTTTAAGATTTATATTTTCATGTTTCTTATTTTTACTTGTTTCAAAATTTGATACTCCAATCATTTTCTTCATTAATTCTTCTTCTTCCATATACATATCATTATTACCTATACTTATACTCGAATCATCCGAATCAACAGATCGACGAGATCCAACAGAACTATGAGATCGAACAGAACAATGAGAACCAACAGAATCTTCCGAACGATGAGATCGACGAGATCCAACAGATCGAACAGAACGGTCAAATTGATCATTTTCTAATGTATAGTTATGATAAAATTTATGATTTTTACGGTTATAAACATTTGTTCGTTGGTGATTTCGGGTATAGTCGTTTGATCGGTGGTAGTTATCTTGGGTGTAGTTATCTGTCGAGTGGTGATTTCGGGTATAGTCATTTTGTTGGTAGTGATCTCTGGAGTAGTGATCTCTTGGGTAATCTTTTTGGTAGTTATCTCTGGAGTAGTGATCCCTTGGGTCATTTTGTTGGTAGTGGTTTCGGGTGTAGTTATTTTGTTGGTAGTGATCTCGCGAGTGGTGATCTGTTCGGTCATCTGTTTGGTCATCTGTTTGGTAGTTAACTCTTCTATAATCTTTTTGGTCATTTCTTCTGTAGTCAGTCCTATAGTCTCTTGTGTAATCAGTCCTATAGTCTCTTTGGTAGTCACTTCTGTTATCTCTTCTGTTATCTCTTCTGTAGTCTATTTGGTAATTTAATTTTCTTTTATCTTTTGAATATTTTGATTTAATTTGATTATATTTTGGATCATTAAACCAATAATTCTCATTCAAATTATCTTCTCTATAATTATCTTTTTCTCTATACTTGTCATTTTCTCTATAATTGTGATTTTCTCTATAATTATCAACATTTTCATTATATTTGTCATTTTTTGTATAATTATCAACATTTTCATTATATTTGACGTTGTCTGTATGTTTGTTGTTTAAATCATTTTTTTCTCTATAATTGTCGTTTTCTGTATAACTTTGATTTTCTCTATAATTATCATTTTTAGTATAATTATCATAATGATTATTCATTAATATATAAACTAATATAAATTTAACACCCCAGACTAATATATATATTAAAATATAAATTTATTAATTAAATTAATTTATAAATAAAATGTTAAATAAAAAATCTAATAAAAAGGTTATTAAATTAAAAAAAAATAAAAATTTGGATAATAAAAATAATTTGAATAAATTAAATAAAAATAAAATTAATAATAATAATAAAATTAATAATAATAATAAAATTAATAAAAATTCGGATAAAATTAATAAAAATAATAAATTAGAAAATAGTTTGGATATTAATGATATATTTATACCTAAAATACCATTACCAAGTATAATATTATGTATAGAAAATTCAAAACCAATGACAATATATACGAATAAGATATCATTAATACAATTAGAAAATGAATTAAATTTATTAAATTTATTCTATAAGATTTTAAAAATTGGTATAAAAAATAAATTACATATATTAAAATTATTTAAATTAAATAATGATTTTAATACAAATTTTACTATAAATTTTATTGGATTACTTTTACAAAATTTTATTTCAAATTTTTCCAATTATAAATTTAATCAATTTAAACTCAATAATTTGAATGACTTTGGACTAAATAATACAAATTTGAATAATTTTGGACCAAATAATACAAGTTTGAATAATTTGAATAAAGATATTGGAAATTATATATTATCAATTGATAATTCATTTTTTAGTATATTTGATACTTATTTTTTATTACCAATTATTAATCCCGTTACGGTGTCTCCCGATACGGTGCTTGCTCAAGCAGATAGTAGTAGTACTACCCATACTACAGTTGTACCTGGTACTAGTACTATTAATACTACTACTACGGGAAAGGGAGCTAATTCTATGCGTATGGAGTGTACCACCGGAAAGGGAGCTAATGACACTTTTGATACCCCTGGAAAGGGAGCTAATTCTATGGTTATGGAGTGTACTACTAGTAATATTGAGGATAGTAAGGGAGTTGTTGGAAAGGGAGCTAGTACTAATGATGCCCCTTTCGGGTCTAATACTGGTACTAATATTAAGGAAACCCCTTTGGGGGTTAAGGAAGACCTTTTCGGGGTTAAGGAAGACCTTTTCGGGGTTAAGGAAGACCTTTTCGGGGTTAAGGAAGACCTTTTCGGGGTTAAGGAAGACCTTTTCGGGGTTGTAGGTACTGTTGGAGCAAGCACCGTAACGGAAGACACCGTAACTGTACAACAAATGTATAAAAATTTAATGAATAATAAATTATGTAATGGTAATGAAAGTGATTTTAATAAATTTAAATTATTAATTTTAAATAATAAATTTGATTATATTTCACCAAAATTCATTAATCAAATTATTAATCTTTTTTAACCCAATCCAACATACGAATCTAATTTAATTTAATTTAATATATAATATATAATGAATAATATATAAATTAATGTAATAAAATTTATATATTAAAATTTATAAATTTAAATCTTTAATTAATTCATTCATAATATTATTTACATATTCTTCCGTTACGGTGTCAGGTACACCAACAACAGAAGTATCATCAGTATAAGTACCATACTCCTCATTATTACTAGATTCATCACTATTAGTACTATTAGTACTTGACTCCCTAAAATTAGTTACAGCAGCAATTGTATTCAGATTTTTCTCAGTAGTACACTCCATAGGCATAAAATTAGCTCCCTTTCCAAGGGTACACTCCATAAGCATAGAATTAGCTCCCTTTCCCATGGTAGTTACAGCAGCAATATTGGTAGTAGAATTTCCTTTAGTAACAGTGATTGTACCTGTGGTATCTGTAATACCACCAATAGAATCATTTATATTTTTATTAAATTTCATAAATTTTTTATAAGAATTTGTATAATTTATTATATTTAATTTTCTTTTTAATTTATTTATTTCATTTAAATTATTTAATGAAAATAATTTCATATTTAATTGTAATCCATTTATTTCTTCCTCCATAACGGTGACTGGTACATGGCCAGCCCCTTCCTCACTGCCATTAACTCCATTAGTAACAGTATTAGTATCCACATTAGTACCTAATCCCCTATTAGTAGTTACAGCAGCAATTTCATTCAAAATTTTCTCCTCATTAGTACTACCATTAGTAGTACCTGGTACAACTGTACTATCCGTAGTACCTTTAGTAGCTGTGGGACCAGTCACCGTAACGGAATTATCAGAAAATTTACTAGAAAATTTTCTTGAAAATAAATTTGTTAAATATTTTACATTTCTTTTCTTTTTTCTTTTATTTATTACATTTAAATTTGTAAATGTATTTATTATATCTAATTCTTCTTCCGTTACGGTGCTTGCTCCCATAGTACCACCACTACCTATAGTACACTCTGTAGCTGTAAAATTAGCTCCCTTTCCGGTAGTACATTCCATACCCATAAAATTAGCTCCCTTTCCGGTAGTACATTCCATAACCATAGAATTAGCTCCCTTTCCCTCATTAGTACCTGACTCCCCAAATTTAGTTACAGCAGCAAAAGTATTAGAATTTTCCTCAGTAACGGTGCTTGGTCCAATGGTACTAGTATCCTTACTATCCTTAATAACTGTAGCTACCTTAGCAGCAATTTGTGTATTAGAATTTTCTTCAGTATTTTCTGTAGTACCAGACACCGTAACGGGAAAAACCGAATTAATAAATAAATTAAATTGATAAAATTGCTGTATATATTGTAATAATTTATATTTAAGTAATGTTGTTTGATGTTGATATTTAATTAAATCTAATGGATAATAACTACGTAATAAACAGTATAATGATTTTTTATTATATTTCTTCAACATTTTTTCTTGTATATATAAATATATTCTATTTAATTCTATTTCCTCAGTTACGGTGCTTGCTCCTACACCTCCAACAGTCCCGAAAGGGGCTCCAACAACACCAACTCCATATCCTCCAACTCCACCATATCCACCATCACACTCACCTCCTTCACTATCCTCTCCATCCACCTCACTACTTACATCACTAATAATATATCCTTCAGTAAAAGTACTCGACTCCCCAAAATTAGTTACAACAGCAATAGTATTGGAATTTTCTTCGGTAGTACACTCTGTAACCATAAAATTAGCTCCCTTTCCAGGGGTACACTCCATAGCTGTAAAATTAGCTCCCTTTCCCAAAGTACACTCTGTACCCATAAAATTAGCTCCCTTTCCCATAGTACACTCTGTACCCATAAAATTAGCTCCCTTTCCCATAGTACACTCTGTACCCATAAAATTAGCTCCCTTTCCGGGAGTAGTACTATTAGTATCTATATTAATAATAATATTCATATCATCTTGTAGAAAATTTTTATTGGAAAATTTTTTTAAAAATTCATTACTTTTATTTGATATTTTTTTTAATAATTTATTACTTTTATTACTTAAATTTTTTAATATTTTATTAAAATTTATATTTCTATAAATTAATTTTTTCTTTTTTTTATATATATTTTCTATTCTATATACATAATTATATATATTTATATAATATATTCTTAATTCTATATAATATTCTTTTTTCAACATATTCATATTCATATCCATATTCATATCCAGATCTAATTTTGAATTTTCTTCTTTTTCCTTCTTTTTCTCATTTTTATCCAAATTTAATTTTTTCCCCAAATTATCATTTATTTCATTATTTTCCAATTTTTTATCCAAATTTAATTTTTTATCCAAATTATCATTTATTTCCTTATTTTTCTTATTTTCAAAGACAAATTGTATATTATAATTATTAAATAATATTAGAATAATTTTAGAAAATAAAAATTCATGTAGAAAATTATTTCTAGTAAAAAAATAATATAAAAATAATATAAAAATTATTAATAAAATTATTAATAATATTATTATAATAAATAATTTTATTTTCAAATTAATAAAATTAAAATTAGTATTTGTATTATTAAAATTAGTATTTGTATTAATAAAATTAATAAAATTAGTATTTCGTGTAATAAAATTATTATTAGTAAATAATATAATTAATAATAATATAATTAATATTATTATTATTAAACATGTTACTAATGTTTGTACTATAGGAAAATAATTATTCTTATCAATCATATACTTATTAACATATGTACCATAAGTATTCCTAACCTTAGTATCCTTACTATAGGTATCCTTACTATAGGTATTATTACTACTGTATGACTTATTACTATAGGTATTATTACTATTGGTACGGTTGGTACAAGCACCGTTACTGGAACCACCGTTACTGGAGTGAATGGATAAAAATTTCCATCTTGATAATAATGAAAATAATATAATAATTATAATTAAATATGATATAGAATATAATTTGATAATAAAAAATAATATTGAAAAGAAAAATAATATTCCTAAAATTAATGAAAAAATTTCAAATATATTAATTAAATTTATTTCTAATATATTATCATATATACAATTAAAATTACCAATTAATTTTTTATCTAATATTAACCAAATTATTAAATGTATATTAATTAATATAAATATTATTATACTAATAATTCCATTAAAATTTGATTCTCCAATATTTAAATTATTTAAATTTAAATTATTTAAATTTAAATTATTCAAATTATTTTTATTTAAATTATTAAAATTATTAATTTTATTTGAATAATTGGAATTAATGATAAAAAAAATATTATTAATAAAAATATTAAATATTGTAGAATAATGTGTAAAAATATCCCGTTGATATCTTAAATTAATTAATAATAATATTATAATAAAATGTTGTAATGTTAGAAATAAATTATTTATTATAATATTTTTGATTATTAATATGAAAATTGTACCAATAAAAAATAAATGTATATCCCATTGTGTTATATTAAAATTCTTATTATTATTAAATAAATTTATTATTTCTTTTCTTTTTGATTTTATATATTCATATCTTATATCATTTAATTCCATTTCTATTTATTCAATTGTTAAATTAGATTGTTAAGAGATTGTTAGAGTACTTTACACTGTTAATAGAGATTTAAGGCATAAATTACATATTTAGACTATATTACAGTATTAATAGAGATTTAAAGTATATTATACATATTACAGTATTAATTACACATTTAGATTAATAATACACATTTAGAGTATATTACACTATTAATTACAAATTGAGACTAATATTACACAAATTACATTAATAATTGGATATATTACAAAATTAAGAAATTATTTTTTTTAAAAAATAAATAATAATATCCCAATAAAAAATTTTTTTTATTTTAACACAATAAAAATATTATTTTTGTTAAATTATTATTATTATTATTAATTTGGATATATTAGTTAATTTTGTTGTAATTAGTAAATTTGTATAATGGAAGAATATGAATATGATGTAATAATATATGGTACAGGATTAATAAATTGTTTAATTGGTTCAATATTAACTAAAAATAATATTAAAATATTACATATTGATAAATATTCTGATTATGGTAATCAATTTAGATCATTAAATTTTAAACAATTTTTATTACATAATTATTCCGTAACGGGGTCTCCCGTAACGGTGCTTGGTCAAGCAGATACTAATGGACCTGAGGTTACTACTGATACTAAGGTTAATACTAATATTAATAATATTACTGGTATCATTGGACCAACCTCCTTTACTGAAGAAAATTCTACTACTATTGCTGCACCTAAAGTACTTACTTCACCCTTAGGTACTAACTCCCATATTACTACTACTAATGAAATTGCCGTTGTAACTAATTCTAGGGAGTCAAGTACTTTTACTGAGGATACTAATATTGAGAAGAAAAATATTAATGAAATTGCTGTTGTCACTAAAACCAGGGAGTCGAGTACTTTTTCTAATACTGAAGAAAATTCTACTAATGAAATTGCTGCTCCTAAAGTAACCACTAATATCCCTCGAAAGGGAGCTAATTCTATGCCTATAGAGTGTACTACTAGTAATAGTAGTACTAAGGGTGAGGGAACCCCTTTCGGGGCTGGTTGCCGTGAACCTGACCCCGTAACGGAGTATTTATCAAAAAAAATATTACCATATAAAAAAATAAATAATGAAGAAAGAAAGAAAATATTAAAAGAAATATTATTAGAAAATAATAAATATAATATAGATATATATCCGAAATTTTTTATAAAAAATTCATTCTTTAGTAAATTTTTAATTGAAACTAATTTACATAATAATTTACAATTCTGTACTAATCATAATAATAATATATTTTTTATATCAAATTCCTCCGTAACGGTGACTGGTCCTACAGAAAATACTGAAGAACCTAACAATATAACTGAAGAAAATTCTAATACACAAATTGCTGCTAAGGGATCTACTAGTGAGGATACTAAGGGATCTACTGGTATTAAGGATAGTAAGGATATTACTACCATTGGAGCAAGCACCGTAACTGAGGAGGAAAATTCTAATACAATTGCTGTTGTAACTAAATCTGGGGAGTCTAATACTTTTTCTAATACTGAAGAAAATACTAATGAAATTGCTGCTGTAACTAAAATTGGGGAGTCAGATACTTTTAGTACTAGTAAGGATACTGAGGGAGAGGGAGTTGGTGAGGAACTCCCTTTCGGGGAAGCTGTTGGAGCAAGCACCGTAACGGACATAATGGAAGAATTAGTATATGATAAAAATAGTATATTTCGTTGTAAATATTTAAATTTAATAGAAAAAAGATTATTATATAAATTTTTCAATCATATTTCCTCCGTAACGGTGCTTGGTCCCACGGCCACTAATGGACCTGAGGGTAGTACTACTACTAATACTACCATTAGACCAAGCACCGTTACTGACGGAAAGGGAGCTAATTCTACCCTTATGGAGTGTACTACCGAGGAAAATCTTAATGAAATTGCTGCTGTAACTAAAACTGGGGAGTCAGGTACTTTTTCCTTGGATAATAAGGTTACTAATACTAAGGGAGATACTACTGTAAATACTACTAAGGATACTAGTACAGTTGGAGCAAGCACCGTAACGGACACCGTAATGGAATCCTGGAATGAATATTTGAAAAAAAATAAATTAAATAAAAAATTAATAAAAATAATAAATAATTGTATATTAATAAATAATAAAAATAATATAAATGAAAATATAAAAGAAATAAAAAATTATTTGAAAATATTTGAAAAAGATAAGAATTTTCTTATATATTTTCTTTATGGTATTAGTAATTTAATACAAAATATTTCTAGACTTTCTTCTATATATAATTGTCATTTTATGCTTAATCAATTTATTAACTCCGTTACGGTGCTTGCTCCCACGGCTACAGATGTACCTGGTACTAAGGATACTACCATGGGAAAGAGAGCAAATGACACTTTTACTGAAGTAAATTTGAATAATAAAATTGCTGCTGTAACTAAAACTGGGGAGTCAAGTACTAATAATGAGGGAGAGGAAGTTGTTAAGGAAGCCCCTATCGGGGCTGATGGTGAGGATACTAAGGTTGCTCGTAATACTGGTGCCGTAGGACCAAGCACCGTTACGGAGGAGAAAAGAATAGAAATAATATTAGATGATTATAAAATATATACAAAATATATTATATCAGAATATGATATTATTAATTCCATTACTCCCGTTACGGTGTCTGGTCCATCAGACAGTACTACTACGGGAAAGGGAGCTAATTCTATGGGTATGGATTGTACTACTACTAATAGTACTAAGGATAGTAATACTAAGGAAGCCCCTATCGGGGCTGTTGGTGGTACTGAGGGAACTGGTGCCGTTGGAGCAAGCACCGTAACCGAAGAAGAAAAAATAATAATAGTATATATAATAAGTAATAAAAAATTATTAAATGATTTTAATTTATGTATTATTTTATCCGATGATGATTCTTCCGTTACGGTGACTGGTCCACCAAACAGTACAGTTGTACCTGGTACTACGGGAACTAACAGTACTACTAATGGTACTACCACAGGTACTCCTACTGGTACAGGTACTAAGGATAGTAGTAAGGGTAGTACTATTAGTGAGGAAAATTCCACTACTCAATTTGCTGCTCCTGGAAAGGGTACTAATGGTAGTACTAGTGAGGGAACTGGTACCGTTGGACCAAGCACCGTAACGGAAAATATATATATAATACAATTAAATAAAGAAACATATAATAGTCCAGAAAATAAATATATAATATATTTTATAACAAAATATAAAGAAAATATATTAAATAAAATATTAAAATTATATAATAATTTAGGTAATGATTTAAATACTATTTTATATTATACTTTTAATTTATTTAATATATTTAATTATATACATATTTTTTCCACCAATACGGTGCTTGCTCCAATGGTGTCAGGTCCAACAAACAGTACCAATACCCCGGGAAAGGGAGCTAATTCTAAGGTTACAGAGTGTACTAATAAGGATACTAAGGAATCTTCTTTCGGGGGTGGTACTAAGGATATTGGTGCCGTTGAACTAGACACCGTAACGGAGATAAATGGAATAAATATATATAAATATAAATATAAAAATAATATAATATTATTAACAAATGAATTAAATATTTCTTATTATATTTCACAAATTTTTTTATCAATTTATTATTCCAATACGGTGCTTGGTCAAACCAACAGTACTACTAATAGTACCTTAACTACTAGTAATACTACTAGTGAGGATATTAGTACCATTGGACCAAGCACCGTTACTGAGGGAAAGGGAGCTAATTTTATGGGTATGGAGTGTACTATGGGAAAGGGAGCTAATGGTATTAATACTGAGGAAACTAGTAATATTAATAATATTAAGGGAACCCCTTTGGGGGTTAAGGGAGGTACTTTTGGGGTTAAGGAAGGTACTTTTGGGGTTAAGGAAGTCCCTTTCTGGGCTGGTGACGTTGGAGTTGGTTGCCGTGATATTGACCCCGTAACGGAGGAAAAAATAATAGAAAATTATTTAAAATATAAAAATATTGATGAAGAAAATATAGATATAAATTGTGAATTTTTAAATGATTTAATTAATAAATTTATATTTTAATATATATATTAGTCTGTGGTGTATAATATTAATTTATATTAAATTATTAATTTATTTAAAATTATTAATAAAAATGAATAATAATGTAATATATTTAATTTATATTAATTTATTTAATTATTTAAAATTAATTATAAATTATGAATTATAAATTTTTATTAGAAGGATTTGAATAAATTATATGAGAATTATGTAGAAGATTTAAGATCATATTTAAATTGGTCATTAAGTAATTTAAATAAATATAAAAATGAATTAATTGATATTGGATTTGTTATATATTTGGAATTATATTCCAAATTATTCAAATTATCCAAATCATATGGTAACAATATTTTTTCTAAATTAATTAAATTAAATTACTTTTAAAAAAATTAATTAAAAATTACTTTTAAAAATGTATAAAATTATTTTTAGGGAAGAATTATATAATGGAATTTAAGAATGTGTTTAATAAGAAATTTGAGAATTATATACAGAAATTATTACAATATAAATTTTTAGATCAATTAGATGAATTATTTTTAATTAATATTGGTTATAATAAATCTAATAAATATATTATTGTTATTACCAAGTAAGTTACGGTGTGAGGTCCACGGCCAACCACCTACTTAGATACCCCTTAAAGGGTCTTCTTAGTCCCCCGAAGGGGCTTCTATATAGTTCCTTAGTTATACTAGTACTATAGTACTAATATCCTTAGTACACTCTATAGCTGTAGAATTAGCTCCCTTTCCCAGGGTTCCTTAGTTATTAGGGGAGTTAGTTATATACTTTAGGTAGTTAGTTAGTTATTAGGGGAGTTAGTTATATACTTTAGGTAGTTAGTTAGTTATCAGGGGATTAGTTAAGGAGCTAGTTATATACTTCTAGTTCCCTAGTTAGTTCTATAGTTACTGCTTGACCAAGCACCGTAACGGAGCACCGTAACGGATTTATAGGAACTGTAAAAGAGTATTATTAAATTGGTTGAATATATATTATAATAATATAATAAATGTAATATTAATAGAAAAGGTGGAATTTATTGATAGTGAAATGTTTAATCATAATTCATTTAACCTTTTTAAACGTTATTTCATATTAAAATATAATATCAATCCTGATAATATTAATAAAAATTATAATCAACCTTTTTTAGGTAATAAATTACTTATTTTAATTAATTTTCTCCTTCTTTTTCTTCTTTCCCCTTGTTTTTCTTCTTTCCCCTTGTTTTCTTCTATCACAGTTAGAATTAAAAATTAATTTATATTTATTTAATTGTTAATTAATTTGTTGTATAGGATTAATAATGAAAGATAATAATTATTTATTGAGTGATGTAGAGAATATATATGAGAAGAAAGATGAGATAATATATGGATTACCATATGAAATATTATTTAATTCAGGACGTGAATTTATAACAAATGAATTTACTTATTCTATTACTAATGAATTTTGTAAACTTGAAGAATATAATAAATTAATACCATTACCTAAAATTGGTACTTTATTAAATGATTCTTTAAGATCATTATATTTTATACAAAATTCTAATCGTATATTACCTAAATCTTTTAAATTTCCCATTACGGTGACTTCCGTTACGGGGTCTTCCAATACGGTGACTGGTCCACTAAACAGTATTGTTCCTACGGGTACAGTTTTACCTAGTAGTGGTCCCACTAGTACAGTTGTACCAGGTACTGGTACTAATATTACTACTAATTCTAAGGATATAGTTAGTAAGGATATGGTTAGTAAGGATATTAATAGTAGTATTAATGAGGATAGTGGTACTAAAGAAGATGATGTGGGTACTGAGGGAGATACTAAGGGAGTTGGTGAGGAAGGGGATGCCGTGGTACCAAGCACCGTAACGGATGTAACAGAGACTGAGAATATAGAAAATACAATGGGTATATTAAATAATGTTATATTTAATGATAATCAAATTGATCTACAATCAGATTTAACCCTTAAATCACGTAATAACCTTAGAATACCCCTTAGATAGCCAGTACTCTTAATAGGCCTTAGATACTATAGATTACTGTAGACTACTTAACTACTTAACTATCTAATAGGCCTTAAATACCTAAAATACCCCTAAGTAGTTAATAAGCCTTAGAATACCCTTAAGTACTTAGAATACCCTTAGATACCTAATAACCTTTATGTACTTATTCTGGATAGACTATTTAATGTGTTAATGTTGTTTATAGAGAAATTAGATGAAGATGAGAATAGAATTGAGGATGATATAATTTATATATTATCTTATGGTATAAGTAATAATAATCAATTGAATTGTTGTACTTTATCTTCTTTTGATGGAAGATTTATATCAATTGGTCAAAATAATGGAATTATATTATTATATGATCTACTTACTTCTGAGGTATCCGTTACGGGGTCAGGTCCACGGCCAACCACTGACTTAGATATACCCCTTACAGGGGTACTTAGCTATATAGTTATATACTCTACAGTATTAGTTATTAAGGCTATTTAGTTATATACCCTAGGAGTACTTAGTTATACAGTTTTTTAGCTCCCTCTCCAAGGGTGCTTTAGTTACTTAGTTATTCTAGGATTACTTAGTTATTTACAGTAGTTAGTACCCTCCGGGGATTAGTTATATAGGACCTCTGGTAGGGGAGTAGTTAGTTATATCCCCTTACGGGGGTACCTTAGGGGATTAGTTAGTTATATAGGACCCCCTCTGGGGGTACCGTTTGACCAAGCACCGTAACGTAATTTTAGTGTAATAATGTATATAATGATATATCATGTATAATTGGAAGTGGAATAGCATATAAATCAGTAACAAGTATGAATCCAGGATTTACAAAATCATTATCAAATCCATTAACAACACCAAGTTATGAATATGGTGATATGATACCAGAATATGAACAAATGGAATATCAAGAAGAAGAAAATACTAATATAATTTATGCACACGATGGTTGTGTAAATTGTATTAAATTTGGTGAAAATGGACAAATACTCCTATCAGCTGGTAATGATGGTTTAATTAAATTATTTACTACTAATAATAATTCATGTAAATCTATTTATTATAATTCTTCCGTTACGGTGTCAGGTCACACGGATAGTATTACTATGGGAAAGGGAACTACAGGTACTAATAGTACTAAGGATACTAATACTAAGGGAACTAATACTAAGGGAACTTCTTTTGGGAGTGTTGGTATGACCAAGCACCGTAACGGAGTAATAAACAGTGTATTAAATATAGATTATGGTAATTATGGATATTATTTTAGTAGTTGTGATATAAATGGATATTGTAAAATATGGTGTACAGATCGTAGTTATTCATTAAGAAATTATAAACCAATAAATAATTTATTTTATTATAATAAATTCCATCCCAATTCATCACTTATATCTTTATTATCTTATCATGATATTTTTACTTTATATGATTTAAAATCTAATAAATTAACATTACAATTTTGTTATAATTCTTATGAATTTAATGATTTTTCCAATACGGTGCTTGGTCAAGCGGATACTATTCCTCCTCCTAATGTACCTCCTAACAGTACTAAGGATCCTATTGGAGCAAGCACCGTTACTAAGGGAAAGAGAGCTAATTTTACAGCTATGGAATGTACTAAGGGATTAGGTACTGGTACTAGGAAAATTAATGGTAGTAGTGGATATGAAAGAAATAGAATAGAATGGAGTAAGAATGGTATAATATATGGTATATGTAAAGAGAATATATTATTATTATATGATATTAGAAATGGTAAATTATTAGAGAAAATTGTACATGATTCCAATATTTTAGGATTTGATTTTTCTTATTCCAGTAATATTATTTCTATTATTGATCAATATAATATTTCTTTTTGGTCTTTTAATAGTAAGTTACCCCGTTACGGTGCTTGGTCATACGGCCACCCGTACCACTACTTAGTTATACCACTACCACTGACCCCTTAAAGGGGTCTTCTAATGCTATATAGTTATATATAGTACATAGTTATATACTTAAGTATATTAGTTAGGTATTATAGGATTACTTAGTTATATACCTATAGTAGTTAGTTATATACTAGTATTTATACCCCTTACGGGGTTTACTTATACCCTTACGGGGTTCCTTAGAGTATTTAGTTATTTATCTCCCCCTCCGGGGGTTAGTTATACCCTTCGGGGTTTATTAGTTAGTTATATCCCCTTACGGGGTTCTTTAGTTACTGTTTGAGCAAGCACCGTAACGCTGTTATAGACATGAATAAGTATATATTAAATGATACCAATACTGAGGAAGAAATAAAATTGAAAAAGAATTTAATAAAAGCATATAAATATAAAGATTTAATTCTAGTACATAATGCATTTACACCAGAAAATGTATTATTAACATTAGGAATCTCAACACTTTAGAGACACATTCTTAAACACTTAAACACTTTAATAAACACATTCTTAAACACTTAAACACTTAAACACTTAAACACTTAAACACATTAAATAGAAATATAAAATGTAATTATATAAATTAATTTGTTTGTTATATAAATTAATTTGTTCTTCTATAAATTTGTTAATATTATTTGTATAATTTACCTGAAACTATGAAGTAAAACGCATACTGAAAATAATAAAGAATGCGTTAAATTAAATTCAAAGTTCCTCTAAACATTAATTAGTCTACAGTAATTAAGTAGTTCTATAGTAGTCTAATAGTCTGTAGTAGTTAACAGTAGTTAAGGAGTCTAGTATTTAGGTAGTTAAGGGGTAGTTAAGGGGTATCTAAGGGTATCTAAGGCTACTAAGGGTTATTAGGTAGTTAAGGGTTATTTAGAGGTAATTAAGACTATTAAGGCTATTCTAGATATATAAGTGCTATTAGAGGTTTTAAAGGGTATATAAGTAGTTAAGAGCTTTTAAGGTTATTTAGCTATTTAAGGGGTATTTAAGGGTATCTAAGGGTACTAAGGGTTATTAGGTAGTTAATGTCTTAACTAGCCTTATATAAGGCTATCTGAGGCCTATTAGGACTACTAGGTATAGTACTAGGGGTATTTTAAGGCTATTAACTAGTTAAGCCCATCTAAGGGTACCTATGCCTAATTTAAGCCTTTTAAGGCTACTTAGCTACTTAAGGGTATCTAGGCCTATTCTAGGCTATTTTAGGCTTATTTAAGGCTAGTTAAGACATTAGCTACCTTAATAGACTACCCCTTAACTACCTACTGACTAGGGGTATTCCCTAGCTACTTAAGACTAGGCTAATTAGGTATCTAAGAGATATCTTAATACTAGTCTAATTAGGTATCTAAGAGATATCTTAAGGGTATATTAGGAGTATTAAGAAAGATACACGGAATGGGAAAAGACGATTGAGACCTTTCTTAACAAGTTCATGATTAAGAAATTCAAGATTATTCATAAGTCTCAATAGTTCACCAAACATAAATAGAAAAGTGCAAGACAATAATACAGTAAATAATGTCAATACACCACCTACAAATAAATATAATATTATTATATAAATTACTATATATAATAATTATATATAATTATGAACAAACTATCTAAAAAACGTGTGAGATCAACAAAAGAAGTTGAGTGTGGTTTGCGTTTTGTAAGATCAGCCATTTCAAAAAAATAATTTGAATAAAAAATAATAATTTGAAAAGATAATAATTTGAAGAAAAAAGATAAAAATTTGAGAAAAAAGATAATAATTTGGAAATGAAATTAATTAATTTGAAATGATATAAAGTGCCCACTAAAATGCATCATCACACACTATCTTGATTCCAAATATTTAAACAATATCAAAATAATTATTTAAAATATATTTATATAATTATATATTTCTTAATTATTAAACTATATTCATGTAGATAACATATAAATTGGACATCAAAAATAATAAAAATTAAAAATAAAATTAAAATTTGGATTAAATAATAAATAATAATAAATTAATTAATTTATTTTAAATTTGTGAATTTCATTTTAAGTTTGAGAGTTTGATTTTAAATTTGAGTATTTGATTTTAGATTTGAGAATTACATATTTAAACTATGGAATATAATCAAATAGTTATTCCATAATCTTAAATAAACTATAAAATAACTTAGTATAGATATTAATAGATAATTAAGTCTGAAGAAGATAATAAAAAATTCTAAACTCTTATTTTAATAAATAAATTTATATTAATAATTTTTAATTAATAAATTAATTTAATTAAAATTATATCAATAGAATTACTATTATATCAGTGGAATAGAGAATTTGTTAGTGGAATTACTAATTTTATATGTATGTAATTGATGTTGTTAGTGTAATAATTAGTGGGTTAATTAATATTTATAAATTAAAAAATGTATATAAAAAAATTTTTAATGTATTAAAATATTAATGAGTTTAGAATTTTAAATTTAATTTTTTTTAATAAATGATTGACAAGTCTAAAAAAACTCCAAATGCAGCCAAAATTGCTGATAATCTTAATGATTTATGTAAAAAACTTAATAATGCAATTATACGTAAAAAAGGTAATCAATTCTTATTCTTATTCAATTAATTAAACTATCTATACAATTTTCTATAGATAAGTATTTATGGAATTTTTACAGTTATTTATGTAATTAGTAAAATTAATTATGTAATTTTTAAAATTAATTATGTAATTTGATTAAATTAATAATAATTTGTATAGATTTGAAATTAGGAAAATTTATTGAAATATATAATAAATGTTGTATATTAAGATCACAATTAGAAGATTTAGCACCAAATTTATTAGATTCTGGAAATTCTAAATTATTTTCTAAAATCGCTGATATTTCACATACTTCCAGTATAATATTATCTAAATTTCAATCTATCACTAATCTATCAAATAATAATCAACTCAATAGTACTAATCAATCAAATACTAATCTATCAAGTACTAATCAACTCAATAGTACTAATCAATCAATTGGTAATACAAATTATGAAGGAATAATATTACCACCTTCTGTATCTTATAATAATGTAACAATAGATAAAAATCACAATTTTAACGATAACAACACTAATAATTTGGATGAAATTAAAGATAGTTTGGATGAATTTGAAAACTGGGCGAATTTTGATGATTTTAATACTAATTTAAATGTAAACTTAGGAGATTCTATAGAAAAATGTGAAAGTTCACAATCTGATAGAGCTATTGGATATGAAAAGGCTATAGAATCTTCCAAATATACTAAGGAATCTAAAATACCTAAGGATTCTAAATATACTAAGGAATCTGATAGAGTTGTTGGATCTAAAAAGGCTATAGAATCTTCTAAATTCAAAGAATCTAAAATACCTAAGGAATCCAAATATACTAAGGATTCTAAATATACTACCACTGGAAAGGGAGCTAATTTTATGGGTATGGAGTGTACTATGGGAAAGGGAGCTAATTTTACAGCTATGGAGTGTACTACCGGAAAGGGAGCTAATTTTACAGCTATGGAGTGTACCTCTGGAAAGGGAGCTAATTCTACCCTTATGGAGTGTACTATGGGAAAGGGAGCTACTGGATCTGAAAATGCTATAGAATCTTCTAAATTGGAGAAATTACAATTGGAAAAATTGGAATCGGAGAAATTGAATAGAAAAATGATGGAATTAGAAATAGAAAGAGAAGAATTGAAATTACAACAATTAAAATTAAAATATCAATTACAAACAAATACAAATCTCATTTCCACTAATACTTTTCCACAAAACCAACAGAATCCATTGAGTCAACAGAGTCAACAGAATCTACAGAACCAACAGAGTCTAATGAACTTACAAAATCCATTGTATGGAAATCTATTCTATGGAGAGAATCTATTGTATGGAAATACATTTGATATATTGAAAGAATTAATGATTGGTAATGATATAGAACCATTATGGCGTATAGAGAATGATGGTGGATTAAGTAATTATTTAGGAGATTACGCTATAAATGGTAAAAATATAATAAAAACGAATAAATATTCATTGGAATTTAATACAAATCAATTGAATTACGATACTTTTATATTAAATTTAAGAATCAAATTACAAATTTTTATTAATATTTCTTCAATAGAATTATATTATCAAGATGGTTCTTCCGTTACGGTGCTTGGTCAATCGGATACCAATACTACTAATAACCTAACTACCAGTAGTAATAATACTACTAAGTATCCTACCATAGGACCAAGCACCGTAATGGAGGATACCCGAAAGGGAGCTAATTCTATGGTTACAGAGTGTACCCCTGGAAAGGGAGCTAATTCTATGGGTATGGAGTGTAATACTACTAATAGTAATAGTAGTACTAGGGGTGAGAATATTAATAGTAGTTGGAGCAAGCACCGTAACGGAATAATAGAAAAAAATATGAATATAGAATTAATGAAATTAAAAGAATTTCCAAAATTGATAATAAAATGTATAGAAAATGATGGGAATATAAATAAATTAGAAATGAAAATACCAATAGGAATATTTCAATGTGTAATACCATTAGAATATAATATACAAAAATTTATAAATGTATGGAATATAATAAATAATAATAAAATACGTATATTTGTATGGAAAAAATATATAAATATAAATGAAATAATAAATATACTTGAAAAATATTTCAGTATAAAATTTATTAATGGAATTATATTAATCAGTGGATATGCAAATGATATAATATTAGGAAATATAATCATAAAAAATAATAGTTTAATAGTAATACAATTAAAATCTAAATCTAATATTCTAATCAATTCTATTATGGATATTTTAAAAGAAATGTTCTCTACATTAAATAATACATTTGATTATAATATTTATCAATATGTTTTAAAACATATTAAACAATTACCAATCAATTATCAATCCAATATTAAATATACCAATATAAAACATTATTAATAATAATATTATTAATATATTTATATGATTATATTTATTATATTTATTATATTATTAACATTTATAGAATCTTTTAATGTAAATTTTTAGATAATTTTATTTTTTAAGATAATTAAATTTTTTAGGATTCCATTGATAATAAATTAAAATATCATTATACAAATATTAAACAATCAAATAATAATTTAAATAATAATTTGGATAAAGAATTGAAGAATAAATTTGTAGAAAATGTGAATGAAGAATTGGTGAATAATTTGGATAGAGAATTGAAGAGTATAAAATATGGAGAAAATGTTGATGTATATCCATTAGAAATTAGAAAATTTAATTCAAAAGTTCCAAAATTACCACCAGGAGAATTTAAGTATCCCCGTAACGGTGCTTGTACACACCACTAACCCCGGAGGGGTTCCCTTAGTCCCCTAAGATTCCTATAGTTATACATTTATCTACTGTAGTTAGTTATATACCTACTATAATTAGCTCCCTTTCCCATAGTACACTCCATACCCATAGAATTAGCTCCCTTTCCGGGGGTGTACTTATACCCTAATGGGAGTAGTTAGGTAGTTCCTTATTTAGCCCCGAAGGGGAGCTATTTATACACTTACGGGTGTTATTTGGTAGTTAGTTCCCTAGTTAGTTCCATAGTTACCGCTTGACCAAGCACCGTAACGGAGTACCGTAACGTGGTTATAGGCCAAGAAAAAGTTTGGGTCAGAATTTTATTACTGATTTGAATTTAATGTATAAAATGTGTAATTCATTACAACATTATTCTGGTAATGATTTTTATTATTAATTTATTTCTAGAGGATTCTGGTGATGGTAGTCAAGTTATTGAATTAGGTTGTGGAATTGGTTCATTAACACATATATTATATAAAAAATATAAAAATATGACAGGTACGGTGCTTGGTCACACCGACTTAGATATTCCCCTACCAATAGCCCCAAAGGGGCTTCTTAACCCCTAAGATTTCTATAATTATATAGCTATTAGGCCCAAAGGGACTTCTAACTATACAGCTATACACTTCAAGTACTTAGTTAGCTCCCTTTCCCGGAGTACACTCTGTAACCATAGAATTAGCTCCCTTTCCAGGAGTACTAAAAGTGTAAATTAGCTCCCTTTCCAAGTGTCTATTTAGTACTTAGGAGATTAGTTGGTTGTTTAGTTAGTCCCCTTAAGGGGATACCCCTTGAGCAAGCACCGTAACGGATTTATAGGAATAGAAATAGATTCTAGAGCTGTTAGTCAATTAAGTAGAACATTACCAAATCTTAATATAATTAATCAAGATGTTCTACAAGTAATAACTTAACATATACTTTAGTTATATTCTATAAGTATATACTAGTCTATAGTAGTTAAGCCGTAGTTAAGAGTAGTTAAGAGTAGTTAAGGAGTTAGTAGGTAGTCAGTAGGTAGTCCACAGTAGTTAAGTAGTTAAAGAGTAGCTATAGTAGTAGTCTATAGTAGTTAAGGTATATAAGATGGATTAATGTATTAGATGGATTATAAAGAATTGAGTAATAGAATTGGTAAGAAGTTATGGATAATTGGTAATTTACCTTTTTATATAACAAGTCAAATATTAATGTGTTTATTGGATTATCGTAAGTATATTGACAGGGCTGTAATTACTGCACAATGGGAAGTAGCAGAGAGACTTGTAGCACCTGTTGGATCAAAACAATATTCTATTCTATCTGTACTTACACAAATGTTCACTACACCTAAAATACTCTTCAAACTCTCTAATAACGTTTTTTATCCTAAACCTAAAGTACAATCAGCATGTATACATTTAGATTTCAATACTTCAATTAGTACTAAGAGTAATAGTATTGAGGGAAAGGGAGCTAATTCTACAGCCATGGAGTGTACTAGTACTAATAGTACTAATACTGAGGATACTAGTAATATTAATAATATTAAGGAAACCCCTTTTGGGGTTAAGGAAGTCCCTTTCGGGGATGGCCGTGGACCAGACACCGTAATGGAAGAATTAAAAAATGTAATGTTATTAAGAGAAATATTAAGAATAACATTTAATCAAAAGAGGAAAAAGTTAAAGACAAGTTTGGCAAATTTATTGAATAAATATAATATAAAATTGCCTGAAAATGTACTTGAGTTAAGACCACAAAATTTATCACCATCAAATTTCATAACACTTACAAACTATATACATAAACATATTAATTTGGGGAATTCTGGAAATTTAGGAAATTCAGTAAATTCACAAGAAAATACTGAAAATTGTAAAAGTTCTGAAAATACAGCAAATTCCGGAAATTCTAGTAATTTATATAAAAATATTAATTTAATAAAAAATAATTTAATAGAAAATTTTGAAAGAATATGGAGAAAAAATAAACATGGACCTAAAATATTAATTTCTGATATAATTTAATACCCACACTATATTATACATAATTAATATAAATAATTATAATTAATTATAATTAATATATAATTGATATTGAAAAAGTGGATGAATGTGTTTTTAAAAATGTGTTATGGTGTAATTGAATAAAATTAAGTATATAAAAATGAGTGAAAAGGAGTTGTGTATAGAAAAGCTTCAAAAAGCTTTATTAAAATTACCAAAAGATGATTTAATTAAATTACTTAAAAATACATACCAAGCAATGAAAATTAAACATAATATACCAAATCAGGTTACTAGTAAATTAATACAAAATCCTAATCCTAATAATAATAAATCAAATAAATCCAATACTAAAGAACAATGTGTAAATAAAAATTCAAGAAGAAATTTAAAATTAACTAATCTAAATACTATTAATAAAAATCCACAATCAACTAATACTAATACTAGTACCCCTGGAAAGGGAGCTAATTTTACAGCTATGGAGTGTACTCCTGGAAAGGGAGCTAATTTTACAGCTATAGAGTGTACTCCTGGAAAGGGAGCTAATTCTACCCTTATGGAGTGTACTACTAAGGAAACCCCTTTCGGGGCTGGTACTAAGGTTACTAATAATACAGTTACTAAAGATAATATGGATAAGTATGGAACTGGTATAAATATGGATGATAGATTTATTAATATGGAAACATTTGATACAATGAATAAAGATGAGATGGAAGAGGAAGAGGAAATAACATTTAGAAGTCAAGAATTTCAAGTTCAAGTACCTGAACTTGATTTAACATTAGCACATGAATATATTAACTCGAAACATTCCAAAAATATACAAAAAAATGAAGAAAAAATTACAACACCCAAATTCTCATTCTATCAGACTACCACCGAGGGACCTGTAGGTACCAATACTAATCAATTCACAGGTAATCCTAATACTATCACTGGTACAGGTACTGTTAACACTGCTAATAGAGTTAACTCAGTCAATCTTAATGGTACTACTGGTACTAATAGCACTAGTAGTACTACTGTTGGTACTAAGGTAGTCCCTTTTGGGGCTGGTGGAGTTAATTCAATTGGTTTATATGGAACTGGAATGAATAATGTACAATATTTACAAGGATATAATGGAATGATTTGGACTGGAGGTCCGGTAAATTTTGGTAGTTTGAGACCAGTACAAATTATTAGAAGACCATTTTATCCCAGATCAAGATCATTACAAAGATAATTCATTAAATATTCAAAGAAGAAATAATTGTAAAATAAGAGTAATTAAGAGGTATCTAAAGGAATAATTAAGAGGCTAGTAGGACTAATTAAAGGGTTAATTGAGGATAATTAAAATATAATTTAAATAATTAAGATTAAATTGGAAAGATGAAATTGGAATAATAATGAAGAGATATGATTAGGTGGGTGACCCAAGATTCGACAAGTTAAAAAATAAATAACATCGCAGTTGTAATATATTGTTTGTATGTGTTTGTAATTATTTTGTGTTTATATTTAATATTTTGTATGTAAGAGGTTATATTATCTCTTGTTGTGTTTGGCGTTGATCTATGTCGAATCCTCGGGCATTATCTACTCCTGAGCATTCTTTTTCAGGTCCAAAAGACGCCGAAAATTTAAACCAGAAAATTACTGATGTAATTATGACCCAAGAGTCCAAAACACCAAAAAATGTCACACTCGACAAACTCGAACAAAATAATGATAGTTTTGCTGATTTTTTCTGCCTAGATCCACAACTTATTGATTCTATAGATCAATATTTATATAATAGTAATAATTCTATAGATAGTGCTAATTTTAATACCATTCATACACCCATTCTCACACCTAATAATTCTAATTCAATTAATAATAACAATAATTCCATCAATAATAATAATAATTCAATTAATAATATTAATAATAATTTATCGGATAATGTGAATAATAAGAATAATGAGATTGAAGATGATATAATAAGAAAAGGATCAAGAAAATTATTTATTGATGATATTTTGGAAAATGTAAAGACTTTAGATTCTATGGATAAAAATAGTCTTAAAAATAATAATTTGGATCTTGAAATTACATCAACTCCTGATGATAAAATTGATGATATTGAATTTAATCTTTCACACTCCAGGAAAATTAGTAAAGAAATTGATTCAGATAATGAAATTACTGATACTAGTAATACTTCCGTTACGGTGTCAGGTACTACGGCCACAAATAATAAGGGTACTAGTAAGGATAGTATTACTCAGGATACTAAGGGTATTATTAGTACTAATACTAATACTAAGGAAGCCCCTTTCGGGGCTGAGGGAACTGGTGGCTGTGGACCTCACACCGTAACGGAGGAAGAAGAAAGTGATGAAGATGAAGATTATTTTGAAGAATGTATAATATGTAGTGAATCGATGAGAAATGAATTAAAGAATGAAATTGGAATTTTGGATGAATGTTTTCATATATTTTGTTTTAAATGTATTAAAACTTGGGCTGACAGGACTAATTTATGTCCTATTTGTAGAAGAGAATTTACTTACATTAGAAAAATTAACCTCTATTATATACAATATCTTATTGATCATAATAAATCTATTATTAATAATAATATTACTACTAATACATTTTTATCAAATAATTCCTCCGTAACGGTGACTGGTCCACCAAACAGTAACGGACCTGGTACTAAGGCTACTGAGGTTACTAATATTAATAGTACTACTAATACTACGGGTACTACTGGAAAGAGAGCTAATTCTACAGCCACGGAGTGTACCACCCCTGGAAAGGGAGCTAATTCTATGGGTACAGAGTGTACTACGGAGAAAATTCCTAATACTTTTGCTGTTGTAACTAATTCTAGGGAGTCAGGTACTTTTTCAGTGGATACTAATACTAAGGATACTACGGGTGCCGTTGGAGCAAGCACCGTAACGGGTGAATTAGATATATTTGAATTATTTAAATATAATATAAATTCTAATTCTATAACATCAAACAATTCAACTACAGTTACTGGTGGTAAAAAATTAATTTGTAATAGAAAGAATAAAATATCAAGATTAAAAAAGATAATTAATGTTAATAGGAATTGGTATGATTTGATACCATCAAATGTAATAAGAGTACAAAAGAGGAAATTGAAATCTGATGAAGATGATGAAGGTTGTCAGATATGTGGAAATGATGATAACTGGAATCAACAATTATTATGTGATATTTGTGATAAAGGATATCATACATATTGTTTAAATCCACCACTTACTACAATTCCTGAAACTAGTTGGTATTGTCAATTATGTCTATCTAATAGACCAGAACTTTGTAATTCTTCCGTTACGGTGACTGGTACCACGGCCAGTACAGTTGTACCTGGTACCAGTAATACCACTACTACTGAAGTTACTAATACTAATAATAATAATACTAGTACTAATACTACTATTACTAGTAGTAGTATAAATAATAGAAGTAGTAGAAGTAGTAGGAGAAATAGTGTGGATAGGAATTCTATATCAGATTTGGAAGATGAGAATATGGAAATGAGATTAAATTTACTATCACAAGTTTATAGAAATTTAAATAAAACTAAACGAACTAAAAAATCAAATTCTTCCGTTATGGTGACTGGTACTACGGGTACTAGTACTGGTACTGGTACTACTAGGAATCGTACTAAGAGTACCAATACTACTCCTAATACTAATAATAATACTAACAGTAGTAGTAATAAAAGTACTAAGAGTAAAAAGAAATCAAATAAAAATCAAAAAACTACCAAATCCAGTACCTCCAGTAACTCCGTTAGTACTAGTAGTAGTAGTAGGAATAATATTAATAAGATAACAAATGTAGAAGAAATGTATAGCGTAATAAATAATAAAAGAATTGATGAATTAATACAAGAATCTATTGATACTATTGATAATTATCTAATTAATAATATTAATAATACTCCAAAAGCTATTACTACTCCCGGAAAGGGAGCTAATTACACTTTTGGTACTAAGGGAAAGGGAGCTAATGACACTTTTAGTACTATGGGAAAGGGAGCTAATTTTATGGGTACAAAGTGTACTACTACTAATACTAGTAATAATAGTACTACTAATAATAATACTAGAATGAATCTATTTAATACAAGATATCCAAATACTTTTACTACTAATACCAGTACAAGTTATACTAATAGGAACATTAATATGAGGAACAATAGTTTTAATAGAAATTTCAATAGTATGAGGAATAGTAATACAGGAATTAGGAATACTAATTCTATGAGAAATAACAATTTTACCAATAGAAATAATAATAATTTTACTAATAGAAATATTAATACAGGCTATACCAATAGGAATACTAATAATATGAGTATGAATGAAATGGATGATAAAAAGTATACATCATTTATATATAGATATAAAACAATAAATGAAGAATATGGTAATTCAACAAGTTCAAATATTATAAATAATAAAAATGATAAATCTGAACCACATATTAATGGAAATACTGTTAAATATCTCTTCTAACTCTCTTTTAATTCTCTTTATAATTCTCTTTATAAATTTAATTTATTTATATAAATTTAATTTTTTTATATTTATATTAACTAAAATATATTATTTAAAGATTAAATTTAGACTCCAGATGTAGTGTATTTAGTAACGGCTTTAGTTCCTTCTGATACGGCATGTTTTGAAAGTTCACCTGGTAGAAGAAGTCTTACAGCAGTTTGTACTTCACGAGAGCTAAGTGTGCTTTTCTTATTATACCTAATGAGTCTAGTAGCTTCAAGTGCAAGACGGTCGAATACATCATTGATAAAGGAGTTCATGATGCTCATGCTCTTCTTACTCACACCAGTTTCAGGGTGCACCTGTTTCAAGACCTTGTATATGTAAAGTGAAAATGACTCAACACGCTTCTTCCTACGGTATCTTACTCCAAGAGTTTTTCCAGCAGTTTTCTTAGCGGCATGAGATTTTGATGATGGTACTTTTCCAGACATCTAAATAATAATTTAATAATATAAATTAATATAATAAATTTATTAATATAATTTAATAATATATTTAATTAATATATATATAAAATTGAAATAATTAAATGTAATAAACTTACAGTGATATTGGAGATCTAAAAGTACGTGCGCGAATAATTAACTTGTTAATAATTATTAAACAAACAATATAAGAAGATTGGAAGTAGATTAGTAAAAAAATATTTCTGAATTATATAACTTTCAAATCATATTTTACATTTCATGGGGCTCTCTACACGCCACTACTCTAAAGTGTGTAAAAAAAAAAGACGTTACACCATTTAATCCATAAATATATATAATATAATTTTAATTTTTTTTATTCTTATTAAATATATTAGAATATAAATATATTATAAATAATTTTATTCCAAAATATTATTATACAAATTTATAATAATTATTATAAATTAATGACAAATATATAGAAATATATGATAAATTAACGCTAAATATATAGAAATATATGATAAATTTATTTAAAAAAAATTAATATACAAATTTTAATATATAAATTTTAATATATAAATTTTATTTTCTAATATATAATTATTTAATATATTAAAATTTTATAAATTAAATTATTATTTTCCAGTTTTAAGTCTTTTACGTATTTTACGAAGTGAACGACAATCAGGTCTAGATCCTTTATTAGCCTATAATATACTCTAGTACTAAATTTAAAGGTAATTAAGGGCCTAGTAATGAGTTAATTAAGAGGTAAATTAAGTACTAATTAAGGGGTAAAATAAGGGTCTGATATGACTAATTAAGGGGTAAAATAAGGGTCTGATATGACTAATTAAGGCGTAAAATAACAGAAAATTAAGAGCTAATTGAACAAAGTTAATATAGAAATTGTTATGTAGAAAAATACTTTACTGGGATAACGACATCCAGGATTCCTATTCCAGAATCTATAAGGACTTGAATATATAAATCTATTTAAACATAATATAAATCCAAATTTATTCAAATTAAAATTAATATAATTTAACATATTTACATCAATTTACACCTATTTACACATTTTTATACCAATTTACACATTTTTATATATAATTATAGAATTATAGAATTAATTATACCCAATGTATATATATAAATAAATTATTAATTGTATTGATTTGTGAATATGAAAAATATATTGGGAACAAATTTATAATTTATTCTATAGAATCCAAAATTTTTAAAATCAAATTAATAACTTTAAAGTTTTAAAAAACTTTTTTTCAAATTTAAAACTTATTTTGTAAATTTTTGAAGTTATTTTCTAAATTTATTTAATTTTCTAAATTTAATTTGATTTTTAAAAATTTTCTATGTATAAGAATGATGGAACAATATGAAGATCCATTTATGGATACAGATGATAATATATATGGAGATAGTGATAATGATTGGTTTAAGAATATAAGTGAATCGGATTTGAAGAAAATAAGTGATCAATATGTAGAATATTTGAGATTTATTAAGGATAATTGGTCATCATGTCATGCTTCAAAGATATTAAATAATAAATTAATTAGATATATTACTCCTAGATTTAGGCAACTATCTGCTCCGTTAAGGGTTAGAATATTAACATCATTTCTATATATAAAAGAACATTTGGTATTAAGAAATTTATTTTAATAATTATTTTAGAGATTAGAATGTCAAAAACAATTATTAAAAATACTTAAATTCTCCGAAACTGATGCTAATGAATGGGTTAGAAAAATGGGCAAATTAGTGGTAATCTCATATTCATACTAATACTATTATTATTAGCTCTCTTTCCCTCAGTTACGGTGCTTGCTCCAACAGCTCCCAATCCTCTACTAGTTCCTTAGTTATACACTTCTAATACTTAGTTAGCTCTCTTTCCCATGGTACACTCCATAAGGGTAGAATTAGCTCCCTTTCCTTAGTACACTCCATGGCTGTAGAATTAGCTCCCTTTCAGGGGTACACTCCATGGCTGTAATTAGCTCCCTTTCAGGGGTACACTCCATAGCTGTAGTTAGCTCCCTTTCAGGGGTACACTCCATAGGCATAGAGTTAGCTCCCTTTCCGGGGGTACCAAAAGTGTAACTACTATGGGAAAGGGAGCTAATAATACTAATATTAGTAGTATAAATATTGTTGTAGAAACCATATATAAATACTGGAATGATTGATTTAAGACTTATTGATACAGAAACAGCATTTCGTATTATTACATTTCTTGATGAAAAATTATGTAAACAAATTTAATTATTTATTAAATTATTTATTAAATAACTAATTTGATTAATTTGATTAATTAATTTGATTAATTTGATTAATAGTGGAATCTGGATGTGATGAATATATTAGAAAGCCTGGAATTGATGAAGTACATATTTGTAATCCAAATGAATTTGATTTTGAAAATAAAAATAAAAACTCAAAAGATGATGAATATACACTTTATACACCTAGACATAATTTCGATTTTCTAGGTGAAACTCTAATTAAAAAAGCTTTAATTACACTTAAAGAATCATATAATCAACAATAATATTTTAATTCAATAATTTTTTAAAATTTTATTTTTAATTTTATTTTTAATTTTATATTTTCATAGTGTGTTATCCTGACTATATTATTTATTATTTATATAATTTAGTTAAATTTAATTTGAATATAAATGAATTTGATAAATGAATTTTGATAAATTTTTATTAAATAAAAATGAAAATTAAAATATTATTTATAATTTTAATAATTAATTTTATTAAATGTATTGATGATAAAACTATAATTTTATCAACAAAAAATATTGAAAATTTGAATTCTTTACAACTTTTAACACCAATACGAAAATATGATTCTGATATTTATATTATCGCATCAGTTAATGGTAACTAATTATATTAACTTAGTTAATTTGATTAATTTGATTAATTATATAATAAATTGTATATAGTAATAATAATATTAAATTATAGTTGATGGTAAATATGGTATGGAATTGAAGAAAGAGAATTTTATTCCATTAGGACTTAATTATATAGAATTTCAAGAAAATTGTGAAACATTACGTAAACTAATTAATGATACATTTGAAAGAATTAGTTTTGATTTTATAGATAATAATACTACAATACAACAAATTCAATCTGGATTATGGTTTTATATACCATTATTAAATCATAATTCATGTAATCTTATTCATTAGTTAATTTGAATAGCTATTCCCCTAATTCCCTAACTAACCGTAACTATGTAACTAATCCCCGTAAGGGGATATAACTAACTGTACCCCTGGGAAAGGGAGCTAACTATAAACTAACTAGTCCATGAATTTGAATAATTAATTAATTAGTATATAAAATATTTTAGTGGAAGAATTTGTTAAATTAATTGAAAAAAAAGATGAGAAGAATGTAACAATGTTAATAACACATTGTGATTTATTGGATACGAAAAATTTGAAAAAACCTTTAGAAATTGAAGATGAACTTAAACAAGAAAAGGAAGAATTAAAAACAACACCAATGATCTTCCAACAATTATTAGTCATGTTTTTTTTCATTATCATATTATTCTTTGGTCTCTCATTTTCATTAAATATTAAAACTCCATCATCACTTCTTACTCCACAACAAACTAAAACCAAACTCATTTAATTTCATACATACATACTACGTATATATTAAATATATAAGTTACGGTGCTTGCTCCAACAGTAGTAGTTAAGAGTAGTTAAGGCTTATTAGGTAGTTAAGTAGTTCTAGAGTGGTTAAGGTAGTTCTTAAGTAGTTAAGAGTAGTACAAAGTAGTCTTAGGTAGTTCAAAGTAGTACTAAGTAAGTAAGTAGTCTATAGGTGTAGTAGTATTAAGGAGTATATGTATAGTACTATACAGTAGTAGTTAGTGGTATACACTAGTGTATATACATACAATTATATTAGGTGGTAGGTACTATAGGAGTATAGTTACTAGTGTACTTAAGGATACTAGGGTATTATGGTAATTAAGGCCTATTAAAGTCTATTAGGAGTACTAATATATATAGTATTAGGGTATTACAGATACTTAGGTTTACTAGGAGTACTAGAGTCACTAGGTGTAGTACTAAGTAAGTATATAGAATTGGTGATATTAAGGTTTGTTAATATTAATAATTTGTGATTTGAGTATGGATTTATTATAATTTGGTATAATATTTTTAATATCTGTTGGTAACAGAAGATTAAATTTGATACGATTTCTTTTACTAAACTTAAATCTCATAGCTTTAAGTTTATTAATTCTATTCAAATATTCTTTAAGTAATGGATTAAACCATTCATCAGGCCAATGAATAGTATGATCACCAGGTGAACCAACTTCAAAATATCTCCTTCCTAACATGTTACATATGGTTTTTCTGGACATAATTGATTCTAGAGCTTTTCTAATTGATCTTATTCTAGTAATCCAGGAACTGGTTCCTTTTAACTTGAACCTCACATTATCAAGTCCAATAAGATATAAAAGAGGTAAAAACTTCCTATTACAACGTACACCTTTACCTATTGGTCTACTCTTAATTAAACATCTTGAACCATATTCAGTACCAAGAACTGGTGTTGTTAAACTCTCAAAAGGATCATAATCTAAAAAATACATATTCTTTAATCCATTCTCTATTCCTGCATTCTTTGCTGAATTCACATCATTACCATATCCTATACCAATACCAAAATAACCATTACCATCTCCTAAAATATATTTATCAACATGCGTTACGGTGCTTGCTCCAACAGTAGTAGTTAAGTAATTAAGTACAGTAATACTAAGTTAGTCCAGTAGTAGTTAAGTTGTCTACAGTAACTAATCTAGTAAGTATTCTAGTAACTAATCTAGTAAGAAGGAGTCTATAGTAAGTAGTTAAGTAGTTAAGGAGTATTACCAATGGCTGTAATAACACGTATGAAATAAACACGACCTTCTTTGGTCATACTTCTCATTCGTTTTTTGGAGAGAATGAAAGATTTAAGATTTTCAAGTCGGATTAATGGATCCAAATTACTTTTATTCCGTATATACATATTACGATTCTTATCAAAAATACAGTCAACACTAGGCATAATCCATTTCCAATCCTTATCTTTACCAGGTTCAAGTACAATTGCACCAACTTTATTAGTATAATTCTCCTCATCAATAAGCTATAAATTGTAATATATTATAAAACTAACCATTTGTTTCAATGGTGTGTCAATATATTCTTTTAAATCTTTTTTATCAAATTTATTATACACTTTCAAAATCATTTCTTTTATATTTTCAGAACTCAACCATTTATTTTCATCCTTTACAAATAAATTATTCTTCAACTATAAATTAGTATAATTAACTTAATTTGACTGTTAATTAACTTGAATTAACTATAAATTAACTATTAATTATTATTAATTATATAATTATAACATTTAATGTAATATTTGATAATATTGAATTGGGAGTATAAGTTTCAATATCGAGTAAATGTTCTAAATTTCTAGACATAGTTTCAATAAGTAAATAAGATAATTCAATGTCTTGTTGTGTCCATTTTAAATTTTCTAATAATTCAATTGGTTCTGTAGTTCCAAATAAATTTGTTTCTATCTCATTTGGTAACATTTTAAACCATTTTGAAAGACCCAAACTCTCCAAACTTTTAATCAACTCTTCAATATTATACACTTTAAATTTCTATAATACAATAATCATATCTATATTCTTAAGAGTTAATTATATATTTTAACTAGGGTTATATATTATTATTAGTAATATTATTGTTTGTTAACTCGTAATAACAAATAATATTTATGTGGTGAAATTGTAAACTCGTAACATCACAAATAATATAACTAATTATAAACTAATTATTACTAATATTAGTAATAAATATAGTTATTAGTGGATAATATCCTTAATTCAAATAATTAGATTTATACTTGTAATGATAAAAGTGTTGATAAATATTGTTGAGATTTTTCAATTGGGAATCCGATTTTATTTTCAATAAGAATTTGTTCAGGAATTGGAATTGCTAAATTTAACTAAATTCATAAATAAAAACAAACAATCATAAAGAATATGTTCCGAAAAGTTATACCTAAAAATTGTCATCAAATAAATTTATAGTAGTAAATAATTGTAGTAGTGAAATAATTGTAGTGAAATACAATTCATCATAATGTCCAAGTGTTTTTAAATTAATTGAAACACGATTTAAATGATTTTTTAACCAAATTTTCATATCCTATAACTCACATTACAATTATATATACTACTACTACTAATACCCTTGACTGCTGTAGACTAGACTACTCCTTAACTACCCCTAGACTAACTACTATTTATACTGTTATTACATGTGATGTAAATGATTTGAAATCATCAATGAGTAAATTGTGTAATTTAGACCAAACATTATCAATCCAAAGATCAGAATTGGAACCATCAATATTAAGTTTAAAAAAGTTTTCCTAAAAAATAGTTACGAGTTAAATACAAACAAGTTTTTCAAAGATTTTAGTTAATGATTTGGTTGTTTTTTCAGGTAAATCTGGAATTTCCAGATATTCACAAAATGAGTAAACGTCTTCAATTAATGATTCCAATACTAAATCAAAATGTACAGGAAAAAAGCTAACATGAATACACTGCTAAAGTGTAACAAGATGATGTGAAAACTGGATTCTCATCAAGTAAATCATTCTAAAACAATTTTATCAAATTATTAACCAAATAACTAGTAGTATATAACTAAGGAACCCCCGGAGGGGCTAAATAATCCCAGTAAGGGGCTGGTGGCAGGCCGTGGGTGCAAGCACCGTAATGGAGGAATTACATTGTTTGAGTAAGGAATTATATCACCATTATTAGGTTGATTATTGGATAAAAAATCGTTTAAACGTGATTTTAGATAAATTGATGTTTGTTCCTAAGGTGTAAAATTATTAAATTTCAGTGTTACTTCGAAGAAAGAAGGAGAATCTGGCCTTAAAATGCGATAAATCCTACGAGCTTCATTTACACATCTATTTTCCAATTTTCCATCACTAAAAATTATTAATATCATTACATTATTAATATCATTATATTAACTATGTGTTGTAGAATATTTCTGAATGGTTACTTGGAGGTTGTGGAATCTTTGATAAGTTTGGCTTCTTGTAGGTTAAAAACTCCAAAAAGTTCATTTTTTGCTATTAAAAGTTCTCTAGTGAGTGTATCTTTTTCATATCTCAAATCCTTCAAGTTATAATTTATCCGTTCTCTCTGATCAGCAAATATTTTCTGATATTTTTTATGAAATGGTCCTTTTTTAGATTCTAATACTCTTTTTATATATCCAGAATGTATTTTCCTAATCAATAACAAATTATTCCAATTACACATTAAAAAAAATAAATTAAACAAACTGATTAAATAAAATAAATTAAATTAATATAATATATTAAAAAATTTAAGTAAAAGTTGGAACGAATCCTTGTAGATATTGTGATGAATTGAAGATTTCATGTCGTTTGAAATGAGTGAGTGATATTAATAGAATCCAGGAGATAGGGTTAAGATAGACATAAGGTCGTTTATAAGGAAATCCGTATACGGAAACATAATAAAAGAATCCGCAAAACCAAAGAACAAACGCACTTAAAATAGACCAAATGTAACTATAATCAAGTGTTGGTGCCTTCATTTCACCGTAATGTGTGAGATCTAGTAACTGTGACAACAGTGAATTAATCCATAGCGAAAGCATTGATATGGAGAATCCAACTAGAACGTGAAAAGGTGAACCGAAGCCAGTTAAAATACACAAGACAATTATGCCAATGTTTAAGGAGAATAATATGACCTGAATAATAAGTCTTGCAGAGCCAAGAATTAGCGATTCCTTGAAGTAATGTTTCCCAAAAAAGTTCTTAACCAAGTAACAGTTTTCAGTTTTCCGAATCACAATTTCATGAATTGTGAATGAAATATAAGTCACCAGCAGAACAGACTCGCTCAGTATTGGTTCCTTAAGTGTGGGTGAGCTTAAGTTGAAGGGGAAATATTCCAGATGAGGACAAGTCTCAAGTGCGTATCTGTTTAAACTAATATTTGCATGGATCCTAGAGGCCAAAACTGAGCCGTGAACACCCATAAATATCACAAAGTTGTATGATACCATCCAAATTGAACTCCAACAGATTCTCACTCGTTTCCGAATCTCCTCTCCAGCCTTCACAAGTTTATACGACAACAAACTTTCCGATAAATTTAAAAATGTACTCGCATTCTTTAAACTTTCTACAATAATTATACAGTAACTTATCTAAAATTCTAGGCTAATACTATTATAGAATACGTTTTAGTGTATTGGGATTTTTAGTTTTTTTATGTTTATTGCGTTTATTTGGTGTTGTATTTCCGATAATCACTTTGTAGTCTGAGTTGGAATTTCCTCTCGAGTAAACTGATAGTGTTTCATTTATATTAAAATTCACTAAACGGTCAGGATCTGGTTCTGACAACTCTAATACTGTTTGATTTTTCGGTGTAGTATTTGTCTGATCAGGCTCAACTGAAACGAAGCAAAGTAATATTTGAAGAAACACCACTCCTCCTATCCAATTTATATTATACACCTTATTCCCATGACATGATGTATATCTTTTAAACACTAAATATAATTAATTGGAATTAGTAATTAACACTAGATAAATCTAACTATTTAAAGATAATTGTGTAAATTTGAATAATTGAGAATGTGGATACCTTCATCTCCACAGTTTACAGTAATAACTGAAGCGATAATTGAGATGATAAACAATATAAAGTACAGTGTTGCCATTTGATAAGGCAACTTTTTAAGGGTTTTGACGGAAAAACTCCTCATTTTGAAGGAATCTTTAAAATACATAAATTTCAACTCATGTATACAATTTATATTTTAAATTTTTTAAAAAAGTGGCCTTGTTTTTTTGGCCTTTTAATTTACCAATTACATAATTACAATTTATAATAATTACACTAAAATCAATAAATTTTGACACATGAGCCACACAAGTAAGAAAATTTCAACAAATCTATACAATCCATTTCATTATATTCAATTACAAATTCATTATACTCAATTAGAAATTCATTATACTCAATTATATATCAATTAAAAATTATAAATTAATACTAGTTGATAGAGGAAATAAATTGAATTTTGGAATTAACTGCATTTAGGATATTAAATCTTTAATAGTTTAGACTGAATTAATGATTTAATACATGGCATTTGAAGGTGTTTCTTCTGGTTTTTCCTGTTTTGAGTCGAAAATCGCCACCTCTGAAGTTGTCATCAATGATGCCACTGATGCCGCATCTGTAAGTGCCGTCTTTACCACTTTTGTTGGATCCAATATTCCTACACATTAGCCATACACTAGTATAAATATCCCAATTAGACCGTTAGTATTTATATTAACTAGTTAGTTTAATAAGTACCTTCAGTGAGCATATTGCAGAATTGACCAGTTTGTGCATTGAATCCATAAGAGTGATCGTTATTTTTGAGTAGAGTATCGGCGATTACAGAGCCTTCAAAGCCAGCGTTTGAGACGATTTGTTTCAAAGGTTCCTTAATTGACTCTCTAACAATATCAACGCCCATTTTCTGGTCATAATTTTCCGTCTTAAGCTCATCCAATACTTTTGTAGCATAAAACAATGCCGTTCCACCTCCAGGCACTATTCCACCCTATAAACACATGTTACAGAAATATTTAACTACTTAGTTGGGGTATTATGTATGTGGAATTGGATAACTAATTGTCTTAGTGTATAACTAGATATGATGATACTTCAACCGCAGCTTTAGTGGCACAAAGTGCGTCTTCAACTCGGTCTTTAACTTCATTTACTTCAACTTCACTTGCTCCTCCAACCTAAACATTAATTATATAACTAATCCTAGTAGTGGTAATGGTGGCCATGGTCGGTATATAACTAAGGAGTTGGTGGCTGTGTGACCAAGCACCGTAACGGGGTAACGTACCTTAATAATAGCTACACCACCAGTTAATCTTGCTAATCGTTCTTTAAGTTTATCCTTTTCATATTCAGAATCAGTGGTATTAATAAGTGTCCTGATACCTTCACAACGCTGTTCAATTCTTTCCTTATCTCCCAAGCCCTCGACGATAATAGTGTGATCCTTAGTCACAGTAACACTCTTAGCCCTGCCCAAATATGAAACGAAATCCTCCTCAGAAGACATATAATTGTTGTCATCACCCAAAGCTGTAGCTCCAGTAATCTCAGCTATGTCCAATAATGTTGATTTTCTATGTTCACCAAATCCTATTAAATTATCATTACACATAATACTAATACTCCTAATACTCTACTACTAATACTGCTACTAATACTATAGTAATAATACCTGGAGCTTTAACAGCACAGACTTTAATACCAAGTCTTAATTTATTAACAATTAACATTGCAAGTGCATCACCATCGACATCTTCTGAGACAATAAGTAGTGGTGCTTGTTGTTGTAACACATGTTCAAGAATGGGTAGAATTGTCTTGATGTTAGAAACCTTTTCATTACAAAGGAGTATGTAAGGACGGTCAAATTCAACTTTCATGTCCTTTACATTCGTTACAAAATGTGGAGATATGTAACCCTTGTCCCACTTAATACCCTCAACAACTTCCAACTCATGATTTAATGTCTTACCCTCAACTACTGTTATTGTACCATCTTTACCAACCTAAATATATATAATAGTCCATATATTGTTATATAATAGTGTGTAGAAATACTTTGTTCATTGCGTCAGTAATGAGTTTCCCAACAACTTTATCACCATTAGCTGATATGGTAGCAACATTCATAATATCTTCATCAGTTGTTACTTCTCTTTTTAATCCATCCAGAAATACAGTCACCTTATCAATTGCTACATTTATACCTATAATCATATTTATACTACTCAGTATATGACAGTTAGCTATAAATTATATATATAACTATAGTATAACCTCGAAGAAGATCCATAGGATTAAGACCAGAATCAACAAGTTTACAACCCCTTTTGAAGATTGCTCTGGCAAGAACTGCGGCAGTGGTAGTTCCATCACCGGCCTTGTCATTTGTATTTGATGACACTTGCTTGATAAGCTGTGCACCCATGTTAGCAAGCTTATCAGGAAGTTCAACTGACTTGGCAACTGTAACACCGTCCTTTGTTATCTTTGGAGGACCAAAAGAAGAAGAAATTATGACATTCCTACCCTTTGGACCCAATGTTACACTCACAGCGTCAACAAGTTGATTACAACCAGCCAAGAGACCCTGTCTGCACTCAGTTCCATGCCTTAACTCCTTACTCACAAATCGACGCTGATTTTTGGAAAATTGAGCAAAATTCAAGGAGCTGGAGGAAGTTTTGATAAAGTTTTTGCCACGTAAAGTTGAAAGAATCATTTTCTCGAAAATGTAAATAATTATGGAATAATATTCTTCATTAAATTATATATTTCAAAATGGAAATATATTTTCAATAATTTTACACAAGTAATTTTACAAAAGATAAATTAACAAGTAAATTGATGAACTGGTAATAAATAAATGATAAATAAACTCTATTAGTGGGGATCAACATCAAATTTTAATCAATTCCTCCATTAAACAAGAGTTTAGAAACGATTTTACCCATTCTAATATACCAAATAATCTTTTTTATAGTGTTATTTTCCAAAAATTATAGAATTTGATCTTGGATTTTGCTGAATTTTAACTTTCTTTGTAACATTACACATTCCATTTATATTTACTAATGATTGAAGGAATTTTTTATATAATATGAATATAAATTTAAATTTATTGTCTTTTAAAGAATCTGTGTCAATTTCACTAATTTTCTCAAAATTAGTCTAAACTTGTACATTATTCTAAATATTATACAAGGGATGGGATTCTATTCTCAATTTACCTTTAAATTAAATGTCAATAACTTTGTATAAAAGGTGTTTAAAATTACACAATTTCTCCCTCTCTTTCCTTCAATATAATCAGAAATTACTTGATTTCTCACATAATTCATATTTTCCTTTATTTTTAAGAGCATTATCCAATATTTCTGGTTCTAAGAATTTAAAAGACACTAAAACCATAAATTTGACCTATGAAAAAGTCTCTGATCCTGATTTTGACGATTTTGATGAAGATGAGCCTTTGTATCCAGAACCGTTTAATGAAGTACAAAATATTTCATTAAGCAAATTAATTTCATTTAGAAATTCACTGTCCCAATCTGAAGAACCTCATTCTGAATCAGAAGTTGAAAAAAGTCAAATAGAAGACTTAAAACTACGTAAACTTGATGTTCATGATGAAAGTCCAGTTAAAAATGGGTTGAACGACCTAGATTTAAAGTCTAGGAATGAGAGGATTTCTGAGTTTTTGGAGAAGATTTTGAGGGAAAAGGTGAATAGGAAGTGTTCAGTTTCATTTTTTGGAAGTGCAATAAATGGACTTTGGACAGATGGTAGTGATTTGGATGTCTGTGTCCAAATCCCAAATGTCAACTCAAGAAGTGCAACGATAAGGAATTTGAGGCGTATTTCAAATGTTCTTACACCATTATCACCCAGTAGAATATTTCAAAACAGGTTCACTGCTAAAATACCAATCCTACACTGGAAAAGAGATTATATCAAAACACCAAATACACTGTACGATAGTCTAAATACTCAAGGTAATACTAAAATATATAACTAGTAAATACATAATTATCTCACCATTAAAAATTAATGTAATGATTTAGAGAAAATGTATTTTGAATGTGATGATATACCATCAATTGATATATCAGTAAATAATGATTTAGCAATAATAAACAGTATTTTAATAGGAAATTATGTATCATTTGAGCCTAGAGTTAGGGATTTGGTCCTTTTTCTTAAACTTTGGGCTAGGAATAGGAATATAAACAACAGATCTGAGGGAACTTTAAGTTCATTTGCTATATCTCTAATGTTAATACATTTTTTACAAAACTGTGATCCGCCATTATTGCCCTCATTACAGGATTTAGCATTTTCAACAAATGAGGAACCAAAATATATTTCAGGTGTCGATTGTAGATTCTCAACTGATTTTAACAAGATCAAGTCAGAACTAAACTATATAACAAAGTCCAAGAGAAATAATTCAGATAACAAAACACTCTTGACACAATTTTTCAAATACTTTGGCTGGTATAATTTGTATGCACAAAATAAACCAATCCTCATTAGAAGTGTTGATTTATCAGAATTTAATACTGAGAATTCTATAATCAATGAACCATATTTACATGTGGATAACCCATTTGAAGTCGGGGTTGATGTGGCCAATATTGCTATTCACCAAAGAACTAAAATTACTAACGAATTTAGAAAAGCATATCACTCACTAAAAAGTGGAAATTCACTCTCCACATTACTCAACAATTTTTAATATACTTAATACTATATACTATACAAGTATATATTCATATGCATATATGTATAATGGTATAGATATACATATAGTATTAGTAGTAGTTAATGGATTAGTACTATTAATGGTTGGACATAGTGTAGTATTGGTAGTATTTAGTAGTATACAGTACTAGATGTATAGTAGTAGTACTGTAGTATTAGTATATATACTATTAGGGTTTTAAGTATTAATGTATATAGGATTAAGAATTATGTGGTAAAACTGTAAACTCGTAACATCACAAATTATATATCAAACACAAGCATATAGTATACAAATATATAATATTAGTGTTATTGATTGTGGTTAATAACTATATTCTCGTTTTGCATTGGCAAAATCTGAGTTTAAAGTATCGATCATCTGAATGGCCTGCTCACGAGGTAAGTTCCTGGAAAAATCCCTCAAAACCCTAACATTGTGCCCCTAAACATGTATAAAAGTGATAAAAGTACCTGAACAAGACAATCATCGAAGAGAAAGAAGCCTTCAAGAGAATTTAATTCAAGTGAAGTTGAGAGTTGATGAGAAAAGGGTGAAATGAAAGGGAAAACCTCAAGATCGAAAATACAAAAATGGGAGTTGAAACAATCATCAAAAACTGAAAGCCAAACGTTTTTATGAAGAGTCCCATAAACAGACTGAACAATAATAGCAAGACATTTACAGAAAGGATCACAGTCATCAAAGACGACAACAGAAGAATGGTTCAGAAACCCGAACAAATAGTTAATATTATGTTTTTCAACATAAGATGGAACATATCCTACAGTGGTAGAGGGGTTAAAAAACCTACAAACATCAGATAACTCTACAGGTTTGTCCTTGAAAATATTCGAAAATCTTTCCTTTGAGAACCTTATAAAGGTTTCATTATTGTAAGTCAAGTCACGGTTCTTGACGAAACACAAGAAACTGTGATCTAAATAGCCTGAATCTGGAGGAAAATAGTCAACTAAAGGAGGAATACTAGTGTTCTTATTGTTTTGACTATCTTTTGTGGTAACTTGACTGTTAGAAATTTGTGTGCCATAGTCCTGACTAAATTGAGCATTGGTATCAAGGTACTGAGTGGCCATATCAATAACGTCTTGATCAATTTCAAATCCATTCTCATTAGCAGTTACTGAGTTGTTCGTGTTGGTGATACTGTTCAGAGTATGATTAACATTGTTAATGGTGTTGAATACCACAGAATTAATAGCATTATTGGTACTGATAGTCTTTTCGGTGCTGGAATGGATCAAAGAATCGGAGGGGTGGAATTTACAGGAATAACCCTCAAACAATAGTTTAACGTTAAAGTTAGTAAGCCAAAGTGTATTTCTACTGGAAACCACTGAGTTATATACAAGAATCTTAACACAACACCTGGACATTTTGTTAAAAGAGTTATCATAAAACATATCAAAAGCACCAATCGGTTCATATTCAAAGGCTATAACTTTGGAATTTCCATCGAACAAAGTAAGTTTCAACATCCTTGTTGTTCTTCTACTTTTAGAGACCTTCTTCTTATGCTTAAAATTATCCTCTTCATCAAACTCGTCATTATCAAATGAAGAATCTTCAACTCTATGCTTCGGAATTGAAATATCTATACAATTTACCACTTGGTAAAAGTTGAAGGAGCTGAACTGGGACTTCATTTGGGAAATATCTATCCCTTCAAGCCAGTCCTTCCTTAAAATTGACAAAAATTCATAATTATCAATCTTAGATTTATTTCCCTCTATTGTGCATGGCAAATTTCCATTAGAGGAATCATTTTTTTGCATTTTACAGTCAAATGTGTAGGGACGGTGTCAACACATTAGGATATTTAAACAGTGCATAAATCAGCGACATCGTGAACAAATAATTAATAATATTACAGTTAAAGGGTTTGAGAATATTGCATTTGGTGGCATTTGGTATGATTCTAAAACTTTGTCGTGTCAAAACCCAAAGGAGGGGAAGATTCCAACCTCTTAGTTAAAACCTCAACTCCTAAAATAATATTTAAAATTGGATTTGCAACTAATGGCCCAAATTCAATAATTATTGAACCATGAATTTAAAACTATAATTTCTATCCCGGTGACACTAGTGTAAGTAATACCTGTATTAGTAACGAGAAGTGTATGCTCAAATTGAGCAGACCTTTTACCATCAGTAGTTACTACAGTCCACTTATCAGGCCATTTTACATCTCTGAAAGTTCCTAAACTCATATTTAAACTCCAACTACACACCCAAATTTAACATGGGCTCAATAGTAAACACTTGATTCGGCCTCAAAATTCCTATCTAAATCCATTTTCTACCCTAACTATATGTAATTATATAATATTAAATCTGTAACAAATGTCAGAGTAGGAAATGTGGTAACTGTTGATAACTAGTATATTAACTACCGATAGTATGTAACTGAATAATATATTAATATTTAGATGTATAATTAAGTCTAGTTAATGATTAGAATAGTGTAAAATACGGCTTTATTTTTCCTGTAATGAGGTATGTTAGGACAACAATGGAATTCAGTACCAATACCATGCCCGCAGTAAGAACGAATTACAGATAGTCTAGGCAATATTAGATTAAAGAAATACCCGAATTTATCAGCTACGTCGTTGATAATATTACCAATTTCGCGGTAGTACATTCCTGGTTTACATTGTTTAATTGCCTCCATTAGTGAGGCGTAGGTACCCTCAGTCAACCTCATTGAGTCATCATCCACTTCACCAACGTAAAACGTCTCGTTCAAGTCACCATGAACCCCGTTCAAATACACCGAAATATCAACATTTACTATATCGCCTTCTTCCAATGGTCTAATCCATATTACATAATTACATGCAAATATAACACTACCATCAATACTAATAGTACTAAGGATAGTAGTCACATCGGTAGTGGTAGAATAGACTTTATAGCATATAACTATATGAAATATACCTAAGATCGGGAATTCCGTGACAAACTACTTCATTTACAGATCTGAATGGTAATAAAGAATGAGTAATAAGTACGTGCAAATGGATTTGGGAAAGTTGTAGTAGTTAAGTGGAGAGGGGTAACCGTTGTGGGAAACGATAAATTCATGGACTTTAGTGTCAATCTCATCAGTGGTTATACCAGGTTTTATAAGAGTGTTAGCCAAATCCAAAGCTTTTCTTCCAAGTAAACAAGCCCTTCTTATTTTCTAATTAATCATTGACAGGTAATAAGATATAACTAAGTATATTAAAGTAATAGGGTGATGCGTAAAGTGGGTAACGTGTTACTTTAATGGTTTGTGGGTCGTGAACCTTGATTGCACTTGAAAATTTTTGGTCAATTTCTGAATAAGGAACTCCGTCATCTGCGTAGTCAGGTTTTGGAATGTGTTTCGGCACCCTTTTAATATCAGTAATGGGCCAGGGGCGCAAATCTCCCGTGAACTTAAAGTTTCTAAACTTCCTAAAATTTAAATTAATCTTGAAAATTTATTACTTGAGGTAAAAGTCAGACTCAGGAGAGCCTTTGGAGTCAATGTTCATAATTTCCATCTAAAAAACATGACAAAGGAATCTAAAATGTGATTATAGTGCGGTTCCTACTTTATGTATTAAATCGTGGAGATTCCAGGATTGCTGGAAACAATCCTGGGAACAGAAGATGCTGATTTTATTTAGTTTTTTACATACAGGACAAGATAATGTACTATTTGTTGATTTCTTACACCCAGTACATTTTTTATCAGATTCCATACTAATTCTTATAATATAGAATACTACCAACCACTAATACACACTATATTACGTTAATAGCATAGAAAATATTATTTGAGAAATCGCAAGTATATTAATGAGAAATGAGATTAAAAAAATCAAGAGGTCTGAATTTATAGATTCTTGTAAATTAAATCCTACAATTGTAATAGACTGTGAATTTCACAGTTACGCCTCCGAAAAAGAATCAAAGAGTCTTGCAAACCAGATAATGCAGTCCTATGGAGCCAATAAAAGAGCTGAAAAGCCATTTAACTTGGTGATTTGTGGAATCAAACCTCAAAGTGACCTTGACATGGCACTGTGTAGAATTTCAGGTACTGATAGGTGGACCTGCCAGTTAAGTAATGAGTCACTGGAGAGTATTTATGAACCTGAAAAACTAATTTACCTTTCGGCAGATTCTGAGAATGTTATTGAGGATTTGACTCCTGAGGGTATTTATGTCATTGGCGGAATTGTTGACCGTAACAGGCTCAACGGTATGACTTACAACAAGGCAAGAATAATCGGAGCAGACTGTAAAAGACTTCCAATAAAAGAACATATTAAACTCATCGGATCACATGTTCTCTCTGTTAATAACTGCGTTGAAATATTACTGAATTATTACCAAAATAAAAACTGGGAATTAGCCCTTAAAAATACTATACCTAAACGCAAATTAATTGATTCTTAATCTAATACTATATATTACTATATACCATTATATACCATTAACTATATACTTTTAATAGTAATAATACCAATATTGGTACTAAAATTAGTAATGTATTATAAAATTGGTAGTGTGTTAGCAATTGGAAATGAGTGAATAGAGATCATTTGGTTGAAAATGGTTTAATTCCATGTTTATCAAGAACCGAAACAAGTGTTTCAGTTGAAAATCCATCACCTGAAAATTATGAAATAAATCATTTTGTTGCATACCTCCCAATTCACTGAATCCAACAATCGAATGATTAGTTTTACCTTCCTTTATTATCATCAACTAAACAAATATTACAATCTAAAATACTAAATAATTAATACTAATAATATATAATAGTATCAGTAATACTACTGGCATTAGGAGTAGTAATAGTCAACTAAGTAATAGTATTGGTATGTTAATAGTGGATACAGTTGGAATGCACCAGATGTTGAACTTTTCACAGATGTAAGGCGTTTTTTCAACATTGACTTTAATAAATTTAGTATCAAAGTGTGTTTCTGCTATCTTTATAAGATGAGATTCCAAGTATTGACACCTGGATGTTGTAGGCCTGTAAAAATGTACCACCTAAACAAATTTGTGATACACACTAATCATAAAGTAAATAAACTGAAAAAACATACAACCGAATCAACATTTCTACAGGCATCAAAAAACTCTTTATCTGAGTACACCTCGGTTATACGACCGAAACCTTTGGAAATATATTCCTGTTTCTTATAATACAAGTTTTTTAGCTCACGGAGCCTCGCCTCCCGAAGAGATTCAAGGGTCTCTTCATCCATGTTTTTGGCAAGTTTACTCTCCATAAGAGAGTAGTCGTAAATCTTATCATCTAACTCTCGCTCACGTTCCCTCAAAACGCCCAAAACATTATCCTCCACCCTTTTAACCAAATTTATCCCATTCTTATTACTCATTTTACACTATAATATTAATATTGGCTATATATTTGTTTGTTATTAGAGTGATATTTAGTTAGTATTATTAGTAAATGAGTAAAGTATTGGCTTACAGTATATTAAAGTTGAATTACAATATCAAAAAGTTTATTTTAAATGTACAGATGTTTCAATAAAAGGATCCATTAGGGGTTTAAAAAATTATATAATTATGAAAAACAGATAATTTAGTTTAAAATTAAAATTACTTAAAATTCATGGCAGAATGTGTACTCAAAAGTTTGCCATGGGGATGTCGATATTTAAATTTGGAATTTCAACAAATTCCTTCAGTTTTATATGTTTAAAAATTCTTCATTAAACAATGATTGAAGTCGACTTTGATTCTCAGTCTCAGAATGACGTTATTACCAAGAAAATGTCCCAACTTCTTCTCAAGGGATGGGCTATGTTATCTGAAACTTGCTCAAAGGTTATTTAATACTAATCTTCTTTAATATATGTATTTTTAGTGTTCGGAAGTCCCACTTATGCGCTCAAGAGACGGAACTTCTCTCTGTTGTAAATGTTCTTCAATGACTAATCCACAACCAACCAAACAAAATGGTACTCCTTCAACTTCTATCTTTCTTTACTAATTATATATTTAAAACATATCATATTATACACTTCATCAAGTTTATATATTATTGGTTTAATATATTTTCTTAGAAGATTCTAATGGCCAAAATTTGACAACTTGTAAACTAGATTCCTACAAAACTTTTGGTCAAATTCCATTAAATGCCAAAGAACTTAGCTCAATACATGAAGGAAATGCTAAAACCATTTCTTTACCCTCAACTAAACCCGTTGAACACCCAGTATTTTAATACAATTCTCTATATTTATACAATTTACTTTCGTTTAATTATAATTAAGTTTTGATTTATAAAATTTTATTTTTTAATATTTCAATCTATAGTTTGTTTATATTTGATTTAGCTCCAGAAATCTGATTGTGACTTCCAAACAAAACAAATTCGACTTCTTGAAATTCAAATAAATAAATCTCTCTCCAGGTAATTCTTATTTTATTGGATTTTTATATTAAATGAATTATATACAAGTTGATTGACTTGTTTTTAGATATGTAAATTTATTATCTAATATGAATTTGGAATATGATATAAATGTCGATACGTAAGTTTCCCTTCATATTGATAAAAAATTCTTAGAGATTTAAAGTTACTGAACAATATTGAAAAATTATTGAGTGTGTTATCCACAATTAAGAGTATTTCTCAACTTTGATTATACGGCAAATTTACACATAATTCATCAAGTTAAATCGAATGTAGTCTTTGAAAACCACTGGAATCTGGCATGAAATATTAAAAACTTGCTAAATATTTTTAGAATCTATTTTAAAGTCGTGATATATTGATAAGATACTTTCTATAACTGAGAGGTGTACATGTGTTGTGTATATAAGTCCATATATTTTCATTTTAAAGGCTGAATCTCATTTATTGAGTCAAATTGCAGCTTTGAGAATTAAAATTATTAGATGTGTATGGGTAAAAATGAGAAAATATTGTACCTTTTCTACCCCATGGCTTATTATCGGATGGGGTGTTAATTGATCCTTTTTACACTCTTAATTTAGATCTGAATGCTTAAACTCCCCGATTTTGCTACAAACCACCCATTTATAAACCTTTAAACACTTATTTTGTATTCCAGATCGTTTCCTTTATTGAAATTCTTTATAATGATATTAAGTTTAAATTGTAAATTAGTGATTTTTTATATGTAATTTCTAGCACGTTTGATATAGTATAGAAAATGAATAGGGTATGCCAAGTTTCTACAACCTTTTATTAACTATAAGAACTTTATTATTTTTTTAGTCTAACAAGTGCCGAGTTTATGTTGGTAATTTATCCTGGAAAGTAAGATGGCAGGATCTAAAAGACCACATGAAACAAGTAGGAGAAGTTATAAGAGCCGATATTATAGAAGATTATGAGGGAAAATCCAAAGTACTCTACACATATTATATACATTTATTTAAACCTTACAACTGTGTAAAGCATACAAATTCTCATAAAAATCATTATTAACACTAATTAGGGCTGTGGAATTGTTGAATTTGCCGACGAAGAATCAGCATCCAGAGCCATTGCTGAATTAAATGATACTTTAATTCTCGGTTTCTTTTTACACATACTATTCATATATATATATAACTTTAGTATAGTTAATAGTGTTAATGGTTGTGTTAGATCGTCAAATATTTGTTCGTGAAGATAGAGAGAACTATAACACAACTCGTGGATATGGCCGATTTTTAAGATTAAGGCCACGAATGGATTCACATTCGTATCTTTTTACACATTTTTATCATACCTATTGAACTAATATTGAGATATAGGGGTTATTCTGCTAGATCAAGTGGTAGGGGTGGAACTAGTGTTATCGTTACAAATTTACAATGGAGAACAAGTTGGAAAGAACTGAAAGATCTTTTCAAAAATTGTGGACTAGTTATTAGGTATTTTTATACATACTATAAGCTTATACACTTTATATATTGTATATATTTGTATAGTACTATGTGATAAATAATTTGAATTTAGAGCTGATGTATTAACACATGAAGATGGAAGATCGAAAGGAGTGGGGAAAGTCGTCTTTGCAAATGAATATAGCGCTCGAAAGGCAATTACAATGTATAATGATTACGTCCTCGACGGTAGAAAAATAGGCGTACGTCTTGAAAACTGATGTTTAATTTATTACAATAAAGTTTAATCACTTTAATTTTTTTTACCATTCAATATTCAATATTTATGTTTCTACATTTTCCGCAAACATAAACCAGACAATCTAGAGTAAGCGGTTTTAAAATTATTATGTTCACACAGATAATTAGTTCTATATACTGTCTACTAGTCGAGAAGAAATGGGACCAAATTCTTCTCAACTGTGAAAACTCAGATAATGGCAACATGGAATACGTTAAACACCCATTAGCTGAATTACCAAACCCCAAAGCTATCTCAAATTGTAATACAAAGTTGGTCGATTTACCAGAACTTGACAACAACAACGTTGATGAACACGCCTTCAAACTCTACTGGGCATATACCAACACTTGGCTCAACAAGATGTTCGGGCCATCACTTCGTAACTCACACAAATTCGTACAACCTACTAAAAATTGGTACATGAACATGGAACGGGCATCCCAGTTATTCTTTTTAAGACTATCAAAGACGCTTTGCTCTACTTAATCTTCCATCACAACTTCATTCATAACTGTAAATTTCTATATCCTATGGATTTCACTAAAACTAAGTAATTTTACCATTATGAATTTGTATATGACAAAATAAATATTCTAAAAGCATATATCAGTTTATTTAAACATAAATATTATGTATGATATTTAGTAACTCATAGTATAGTATATAGGGTATACTTGAAGTAATATACATGGTATGCATTATGCATCAAATATAACTAATATATCAATGTATAGTAGTAGAATATTTAAAATTACAATCAAATGTAGCAAATAAGTCTAATAGGATTGATATACCACAATAATAGTATTCAACCAACAGCATACTAATACCTAACTAATACTAGTACTAATGGTGAGTATAATATACTAATAAAGATGCACTTCCTAATACTAATGAATAGTAAAATTGCATGCCAACGAATATTAAACCATAACATGTAATATAGTTATCTCAATGTTATGGCAAGTGCTGAGAGTGGGAAAAATGGATGTAGCGGCACTACCAAGAAAGTAGCATATGCATTGGTTGGATTTTCACTACTTCTTACACTCAGAGTTGGCATGAATGGAGCTCCATTCTGTATGAAACGTTTTAAGATACCTGAACATTTGTTCAGTCTTTATGTTAGTAGAGTTCATAATTGTATAGAACTATCTGGTTTTGCTGGAGTTACTGCCGGTACAATTTATACCATAGAGTATGGTGGAAGTAATGGAGGACAACATTGTGATAAGGTATCTATCGGTATTAATTGGATGTTTTTCCTTATCAATGTAGTTCTTTTCTTTGTATTTGTAACTGGTGGTGAGGAGGGTCATTTGACTGATTTTTACTGGACACTAGCATTATCAGCCTTTATATACGGAATGATTTTTACATTTAGTATTAAATTAGCCGGAAATTGCTTAGTTTATTTTATGTCAACACTTCATGTTTCTGGTATTTTCGTATCTGTTTACCATTATATATTTTTGAAACTGTTCGGTAACAGAAGGAAGTTTAACACTGATTTCTTAATTATTATGTGGCAAATTATATTATCCATAATAATTACAGCAGTAACAGCAAGTGTTTGGACATATGTTTATGTTAAAAGCGATAATAATAATAATAAATGTGGTGAAAATGGTTCTAAAGGTAATAACAATAGTTCTGTAGCTTATGCAATATCACCAATGATAATGTGTGTGTTTGCTCAGGTTGTTGTATATATCTTTTACCCAGCAATAGCACCAGGTTTGTTGGTGGACTTTAGGCACGTTAATAAGATAGACCAGGCTCTTCTAATTATTGCGCCTATTCCAGCAATTACATTTGCCTTACTTGATGCCACCGAACAAACACAATACTCGCCTAAATGTGAGTGGAAAGATAAGGAATGGTGGCACGGAACCTTAATATTTATTCCAGTTATGATTATTTGTGGATATTTGTTTATCAAAGCACTTCACTATCCTCATTCAGGAGTTTCATTAGCAATTATTAATAATCCACGTATGGTTGGATTTCTCACCATTCTCTTTTACATGAGCCATATGATACTACTAGCGGTTGGATATCCTGGCGTAGAAAAAAATTCTGGACAATATAAGGATTATCTGCCCACTATAAATGGTTTTATGGTGACTTTATCCATGGCTATATTGATTTTTTTTGGTGAGGGTTATGTTAATGAGTTTAAAAAATATGATAGATCCTATTGGCCAACACAAGGACTGTCAGCAAAAAGAGCATTTGGATTCTGGTTTGATAAAGCAATTCAAAATGGATTCAAGAACTTTCTCTTAATATTCACAAGAGACCTTCGAAGAGATTTAATGTCAGCACTTGACTAAACTAACACACTCAATATTTTAATGTAGTATATAATATACTATATATAATAGAAATAGCATAACTAATCATAAAATTTTAATGATAAAATTGTTTACTCAAATAAATACTATATACTGATATAAGTAATCATTAATTCTTCCAAAAATATGTATAATATAATTTATTAATAATTTTTGAATAATCTAGAGATCGTTGAACTAAGATAATTAACATAAAATAAGTAAATATAATTTGAAATTATTCTATTTACAAATATTTAGTTCTAATATACTATACCTACTAGTCAGAATCAAATTTTGAGCATAAAAATTATCTATAAAATGATAGGATATAAAAGTGTGTATATGCCAAAAAAAATTTTTATTAAAAAATTATAAATTATTCTAATATGTAATATATTAAAGACAATCATTAAAATAATAGAAATGAATTATTATTTACAATATTAAAATAAAATATAAAAATTAATTCATGAAATAATATATATCTAGTTATGTAAACGTATAGAAATTTTTAAAAAATATTAAAAAAATATTAAAAAAATATATAGAATAAAAGGCAATAATACAATTAATAATTAAATATATTTATATATATAAAAATAAAATATTGAAAAATTAAAATTTATAAAAATATAATAGTAAAATATAATTGAAAAATACAAAAAATATAAAAAGTATATAAAATATTTTTTAATACATATAATCATATTATTTTATTTAAAATTATATTATATGATTATATATATTAAAAATAAAAATAAAAAATAATGTTGAGATATATATAATATATTAATAAAAAGGTATTGATAAAAATGTAATAAATGAAATTATATTATATAATAATATAATTAAAAATATAATTGTAGATAATTATTATTATAACAAAGTATAATAATATGTAAAATAATGTATATAAATATTATAAATATAATAAATATAATATAATATTAAAATAAATAATTAATGTTAATATATAAAAAGAAGTTGGTAAAATAAAAATAAAAAAATATTAAGTATATTTAATTATAAATAAATTAATAAACAATGTATATTATAATAATAAATAAAATTTTATAAATTAAATTATATATATAATAATGAAAAATAATATATAATATTAATTTATATATAATATATATTAAAGCAAAAAATAAAACTAATTATATAGGAAAATAAAAGTATTTAAATAAACATATAATTGTAATATATAAAATCAAGTATGAAAATTGTAATATAATAATTAAAAATTAAACTAATAATTAATTAATATAGATAATAAAAATATATATAAATAATAAAAATAATTAATTATTAAATATATTATATTTATCGACAATTTAATATATAATTTTTAATAAAAGAAAATATATATATTAAAATATTTGAAATATAAAATATTATTATTAAAATGTTTTTATATAATAAACTAATATAATTTTATAATTATTAATTGAAATTAGTAATTAAATATTTAAAATTATAATTAATAAAAATATATTTTATATATAATTATATATTAAATGTTATAATATAAAATATTTTCTTTTTTATTATATATTTAAATTGATTTAAATTTAATTTTAATAACATTAATATTATATATTATATATTAAATTATATATTAAATTGTCGATAAATATAATATATTTAATAATTAATTATTTTTATTATTTATATATATTTTTATTATCTATATTAATTAATTATTAGTTTAATTTTATATTGTATTATAATATTAATAATAAATTTATTTTTATAATAAATTATTCTAATATGTTATATATATTACATTTATTTTTAAATATATATATTAATCAATTTTGAGTATTTTAATTTTTTTATTTTAATTTATAATATTTATATATATATAAATTTATGTATTTTTTTCAAAATATAATATTCTAAATTATATATTATTATTAATTTTTATATTTTTAATTTATACAATTTATTTTTTAATTACATTAATTATTTATTATTATTAATAATATTTATATTTTATATATAATTTTATAATTTTATAATTTTATAATTTTATAATTAATATATAATTTCGTAATTATTATATTACAATTTTATTATTTATATTTATATATTACTATATATTATGTATTTAAATAATTATATATTATATCAATATGTACATCTTTAAAATTTATAATTTTTAATATATATAAATATATTCATTTTTTTCAAAATATATTTTATAATTATATATATTATTTTTATTTAATTTATTTAATTTATAAAATTTTAATTTTTAATTACTATTTTTATTTGTTATATATTTATTAAATTCATTTAATAATCTATATTATTATTATTATATATTTTTTTTATTTTATTAAAAATTATATATTAAATTAATTTATACATTATTCAAAATTTTAATTTTTATTTAAATATATATATTATTATTTAAAATATTCATATATTATTGATATAATTTATTTCTTCATATTTAAATTATTATATATATATCAATAATTTTTTAATAATTTTATTTAATATTTTTTAATATATAAAATTTTTTTACTTAATTTTTATTATCTCTTTTATTTTTATATATTGTTAATTCATTTATTTAACACGTTTTAAAAATTTTATTTTTTTATTTTTTTAATTCGATTTTTATTCTATATTTATTAACTTTTATTTTTATCTTTTTATTTAATTTTTTTAATACATATTTACATTATCTTTCTTAACATACATCACTACAATTGAATTGATTTTTTAAATTTAATTTAGACAAACATAAAAATGGAGTTAGTTGTATATTGTGTACGTTATATGATATTAAAGTTTTTATGAAAAGATTTTCTTTAGCCTATATGAGTTGTTTTCCCGAACGGCTGTTCCTTCTTGTACCATTTTATTTAATACGTCGGAAATCAACTTATAAATTTCTCCATCCTTGTGATCGTAAACATCTTTAAAGTCCTTGTTTAATAGATTTAAAACTTCATTCAAATCTAATGATTTGTTAGAATCCTGATTACTAGATCTTGTCAAAACTGACAGAACCTGCTCGTACATCTGATTTAACTGTTGCATTTTATTGGTGGTAATTCCTTGGTGAAGTTGATCAAAATCTATTTTCCCGGTAGTTGGATCTACCAGTGACTGGAATGTAGAACTTTTAACAATTTGTACAGCTTGTAAGGCATCGGCCTTGGTTACAAGCGTGCTAAGCCTCATCCTAGCCAGTGAAACGGCAATTCTAATTATAGAACTGATCATACGGCTACTGACATAGATCATTCCTAAAAATTATTATTAATAAATAAATAATTACTGGTTCCGGATGATTGGTAATAGAGATCATCATCATCGTCTTCTTGAGCGTGCTCAAGTTCATCTAAATTCGAAGTTTGAAAGTTACCCTGACGCATCTTAACATATTCCCTTGTTATGACCTTCTTAGCTTCATCACTCAATTTTGGAAAACAGTGTAATTTTGAGAATTTTATGTACATTCTCATCATATCCAAATCATTCATATTATAATCCTTTTCTGATCTTAACATCTCTGATTCAACATGCATAGTATTACTACGGTCATAAGTATCAAAACTGTCTGAAGCACCAGTCATATGTGGTAATAAGAAATCTCTAGCAATGCTTAAACTAATCAACTGATCTGTGTCCTGATCAATGTGGTCTAACACCAAATAAATCAAATCGAACCTTGTGAACAAACTTGGTGAAATGTTAATATTTTCAATAACAGCCTTGTTCTTATTGTATCTACTATTAATTGGGTTACAGCTGGCCAATATTGCAGTTTCAGCCTTCAAAGTTGCAACAATACCAGCTTTTGCTATTGTAACCGTTTGTTGTTCCATAACCTCGTACAGACTTAGTCTTGATTCATTATGGCATTTGTCCAATTCGTCAATACAACAAACACCTCCGTTCGCCAAAACTACAGCCCCAGGTTGTATCATTGCTCGACCATTATCACTTTCATTAAACTTAATGCTCGCAGTAAGACCGACGCTGGAACTACTTTTCCCTAAAATATTTTTGTAGACCATTTAAAATTACCTGAAGTGTAAATAGAACGAGGTGATAGCAAGTGTGTGTAATGGAGTAGTTGAGACTTAGCAGTCCCTGGATCTCCACACAACAATACGTTTATTATTCCTCTAAAATTATCCACCTTATAACATGCATCAGGACTCTTATTGGTATCACTTGAATTGGCATTAGATGAAAAGAGTTGGCACAACAAACCAATCTTAACATTATTTCTGGCTTTGATTGAAGGGGCAAAAGAGTCTAACAGTATTCTGTATATCATGGGATTACGACTAAGTTCCAATATCCTGTATACTTGTAAGTCCGAAAAATCATTTTCGTTACCCAAATACTAAAAAATTATATTAATGGTAAATAAAAGAATATGTAGAAAATTAGTTGTATACAAATATTATTTATAGATTATACCTTTAATCCCTTGGTTGGTTGGTTGGCATTTGTTGAATTGATTACTTTGACGTGGATAACATTTACAAAGTAAGTGTACAAACTTTTTAGGGTCCTTCTAGTTGTACTTGTCCTTATTGGTGTTACTTTAAGAATACCAACTACTGTAACTCTATCTCCAGTGATGACTGAGTCAATAAGGTCATCATATAAGTTCAAATTAATCACCTCATTGTCTTTCATATATATTTCTCCATTAAGACCAGAATTATCATCAACAGAATTGTCCAAACCATCTTTGTCAGGGTTGTTTGTCGAACTGTTGGATTGAAGCAACTTTACTATTTTTTTGGTTGAATAAACACACATGTTGTGGTTAAGTTCGAATGTATATTTGCTGTGACATTCATTACACAGTAGGGGCTCATTTACTTCTCCCTGAATAACGTATTCATAGTGTTCACATGTACAAGGTTGAATATCGTTCAGCCCCAATTTCTTCTGACCCCTACATCTAAAACATGCCATAGTAATCTCAGGAACTATCCATGTCTGACGAACCACTGTCCCTGAGAACTGAACTAAAGAGTCAGCCATGCTTGGCTCTAGGTTTCCGACACAGTCAGAGACAGGTTTGTTCATAAGTCTTGCCCTGGGGAAAAAGGAGTTGTTTTCGAGGGAAAGGTCAGAATAATGCTTTGAAAGCAACTCGTTAAAAAGCTTCACAAGTACCTTATCCAGTTCTGCAATACAGTCAGCTGGGAACGTTACCAGCAACTTATAAAGAACCAAATCAAAGGAATAAACATGCATCAAATCCACTTCAAAGGGGAGAAAACGGCTGTAACCAGTAGAATGATCCCTCAAATTTTCTTTGATAAAGTTCATTAATTTCACCAAGTAATATAGTTCACTAAAAAATTGTAAAAATTATGTAACCACCAATATATATTAGATAAAAGGGTAATTAGTAAAAGAATTTATAATTTAACATACGTGGTAGCAGGTTTATTTTGTTGTTCATCTTTACTTTCCACAGGTGCTTCGAACTCTGTAAAATTCTTCAAAAAGTTCGTGAATCTCTCAGACAGTTCTTCAAGTCTGTTATCTAGTAAAAATGGTAAACGGGCAACATCACGCTGGTCCATGAAGGTTTCCCTTCCCAGATCTCCAATATCATTACGGGCATTGCGTATTCTTCTAACCAAATTAGGAGTTTTGCCATACATAGTGTACTGGGTTTCATTATTACTTAAATCTCTGGTGTTATTAGGGTTAAAAACTTGAGAATCAGGTCTGAGTGAATCAACTCGTCCAGAAAGGACCTGTCGGCTTCTAGGTGTAAAATCCATTTTTAAATAATTTAATTAAATCCTTAAACATAAAAAATTTAATTTGTTATTCTTAAAATCAGAACGACATCAAAAAAAAGAATTGTTCAAAATGACATTAAATGACAACAATTATTGTAAAGTGATTGAGTATAAAAATAAAGGTTTAAATCAGGATAAAAAAATTAAAATTTGGTTAATTTATCTATAGTCTGGAATGTGTAAACCAGGGAATACACATTTTTGGTAAACTTCAAAATCAAACGACTTTTACAGACAGCTCTGTGTAGTAACTTATTTATTAGATGTACTAAATTGAACCTGGTCCAATAGTCAAAAAGGATATTAGAAAGATGATAACCGAAGTAGGTCTCTATGGGGACATAGTATGTGTAAAAGATATGAGTAAAATAAGGAATAAATATGTAAAAGAATTATAACATATTTAAATAGTTTTTAAAATTTTATGATTGAGAGAAATTTGGAAAGATATAAGTCCTAGAAATATTTAAAAAAAAGTGTTAGAATCTTGGGTAATTCAGATTATAGGTGTTGGCAGCCTATAATTTTAATTTAACATTAGAATTAGTATATATGAGCAATAAATAATTCTCATTCTGTTTTATTGTTGCCCGTTTCTTCATTATTTGTATTTCCATAGTATATATTTGAAATTATTGAGGGATCACTTTCTTTAGGATATTCGACCGGCATAACATTTTTCAAATAGAAATTACTAACTGCAGGATTTCCGAATAGATAGTAAATCAGGGAAGGAAATATAAACATGGCGGATAAGTAAAAAAATCCAAACCCTTTCCTATTTTTTTGCCATTTTACCTCCCTATTAAAATTATATCCCCAAAGTGCCATTTCATCAATATTTTACTATATATTCGATAAATATTTGGTAGTTATCCTTGTTATAAGCCCTCTACAAATGAGTATCCTTCTAACATGACCAATTTACATTTTTAACACATTAATTTGACTAATTATTGTTTTTAACCATATTAAAAATTCTAAATTATTTTACAAATTAATTATTTTCTTGTTTAGTTAACTATTAAAATAACATCTAATTCCACATGTATAAGGCATCACTACAATAATTCTTGTTATTTTTAGATTTCGTACTTATGAAAATTGTTATTTATTATCTTTTAATTTATGGATGATCATGAGGATATTTTTGGACAGGATGTGAGGGACACATCCCACCTACAAATAGTATCTTCTGATGAAGAGGACTTAACGTCTAAGACCCCTGAAAATACCAGAACCAAAAACTCTCTAGGGTTCTTTTCCACTAGTAACAAATCTGAAACAATGGAGGAGAGGTTTGATAGGCATTATAGACTAGATCAAAGCCTCAAATCTGACATAAGTGATGATGCGCAGAACATTATCGACGAATTAAACAAGATATTTGATAAATCTGAACAAATTGAAAAGACTCAAAATGAACTTCCCAAAGAAGTTAATCAAGAAAACTTACTTTCAAAAGGCATAAATTTAATAAATAGCATAAAATCTAGCCTAATGTCTGAGTCCAAGGAGCCTACCAAAGAGGTAGAAGAGGCCAATACGTCCAAAACAAAAAGGAAAAGAGCATGTACCAAGAATAATTCAAACACTGATCCCAATTTTAAGGATCTATTTAGCTCATCAAGTTCAGAATCTGCCTTAGGGGATGATGAAGAGTATAACCCTTTTCAACCCTCTGGTAGAAACCCCAAAAAATCGAGAAAAAACAATTCTAAATCTGGCAATAATTCTAAGAATAAAGAAAACTCTACCACTTCTGACACAATTTTACAACCTAATAAACATCATCCGTCAAGAGATAAGAGATTTGACACCTTTGGGTTTGATAATTTTTCTATGCCTGAAGAACCTGAACCATTTAATTTCGAAAGTTCTCAACAAACTCAAGATAACTCAAGGTATTGTAATTACTCACTTAATTAACCCTTTGTTTAGTGATTTGTTTTGTTTGAAGTTTGCTGTAGTTGACCAAAACAAAAGGTTAATAAATGACCCTAAGCTGGAGGCCGTCTATGTTAAAACAACTGAAACTTTGGGTAGTATAGCTAAGAAAGTAGGCCAGATGTACGGCCTCGATGAAGAACAGTTTGTAAAGATCAAAATAATTATAGACGGAGACTCTCATGATCATAAAATCCAAATTGGTAACACTAGATAGTTCCTAACCCATTTCTAGGTGATCCTCAATTATGCATAGAGAACAATATGCAAATCGACATTAAATTTCCACCAAAAGAAGACGTTCAAGCCCTTAACACTTTTAAAAATGACAAACCTAGTTCAAGGACTAAAAAAACCGAACCCAAGCCCTCAAAAATTATCCCAATCCAAATCATTCACACATCTAAACCCATTGAAATCGTAGAAATCGATTGATTCACTCATACCATGTATATTATTTCCTTGTAATTTAATTTTGTAACTGTTAATTTAATTTTTATTATATTTGATGACACCATTTGAACAATAGCAAATAATGTTATTCATTCTTTACTCTATATTTTGTCAAAAGATGATTAATTTGTGATAAAATAGAATTTTGTTTTACTTTTAAGGTAAATAAATGGATTCTTTGGGTTTGCTTGAAGAATCCTATGGATATTTAAGAAGTTTGAACGAATGTGATTCCGAACTCCATTCATCCCTCGATAAATTATTTAAAAACCTCATTTTCCTTAAAAACAAATATAAAATCAATTTTGACTTGGAATCCTTTTCAAGAATTTCCCATGATGATCCTAAGGTTTTAAATTTCGATAATGATTTTGCCCGAATTTCCGAATCCGGTTCAAACATCAAGCAAAAAATAAAGAAAGCTTTAAATTTGTCATTGTTATACCTGATTAAAAGGCTCCAGGATGAAAAACACCTGGAGATATGCTTGGATATCCTAGTTGATTTGCTAGATTCTGAATATCATCTGGCAGTCGAGGTCAAAGGAATCAAAGTTCTTGAGTTTTTGGAGCTAATGTTGTTAATTTTATTCTTTGGAAACATCTATAATCTGGGAATAGTTCAGCATTTTTTACTGAACAGCAAATATGTAACATATCTTCCATACCATCTATTAAACATTCTCAAAAATTTTGAAACAGCCAAACTTTTTAACAAATACCTTAATGGCAGCTGTTCAATAGATTCGAATCTGTTTAACGAGAGGTTTTTAATATTCCTCACCAAGATGAACTCACCTGATAAGCTTTCAAGTACTGGTAACACACAGGAAAAGATTCTCAAAATTCCAAAGAAAGACTTGGCTCTCAAGAACTTTGATTCTGATATCCAGAGTACTGCCCAAAGTAAACACGATTCCTTGGATACCGACAGTGATTTATCTGATGATGAAGATGAAAATTCTTCGGACGACGAAGTGAATAACGAATTATACGGAAATAACTATGTAAAACTATGGGAATATATACTAGACGATTTCATTCGCTCAGTGGATAACAAGAGTTTGGTTATAATTTTGGAATCCTTACCCAAATTTGCATTCCCTTATATAAACAACCCCCTTCGTATAGCAAATTTCTTGTACAATAACTTAAACAGCGACAGTGAGGACGTTGTTATTAATTCTCTAAATTGCTTATTTGAGCTTATTTTATACTATAACCTAACAGATCAACTCATTCAAATTCCAACCACTAATAGCATTACAGATAGTAATTGTGTAAACACGGATTCGGTTTCATCTCCTACTAAATCTGGGAACGAAGAGTTTGATTGGTTTTACAACAAATTATATGATTTGATCGATTTCAAATATCTCTCAGCGAGTTCAGGCACCATACTCATACTATTGATTGAAAAGGCATTAAACAGCTCCATGCTGCCAAACACTTTAGTATCATTTTTCATTAAGAAGTTATTAAAAACATCAACGGTTCTGGAAACTAATAAGTGCAATTGCCTTATAATCATTTCCCTTAATTTATTCCAGAGGTACAGACAAAACCTATTGTTCATGATTCATTCTCCTAGTACTACCATACCTACTTCACCCAACCCGTTTGGTCCCACCTCTTCCACCACTTCAAGTAGTTCTGATGATAAAGTTTCAAACTGTGAAACCGCTGTGAATTTAGCCACCAAAGATAATGTAAACAGCACTAATATCAATCAAACTAGCAACAATGAGTTATTTCTGCATGAGTTGTATCTGCTGTTAAAACACTTCAACCATGACACAGCCAAAATTGTCGGGGTATTTTTCACAGACTTGAGCTCCAAAATAGGCTTCAACGTTAAAGATTTTATACAATCGCCAGCAAGTAAACCTTATAAGAGTAAAAACACAAATAACAACCCATTCAGGACAGTTTTGCAGAACACAACAAAACTCACCAATCAATTTTTTAAATAATTTACCCTTTAAAAAACAATTTAAATGTATTATAAATCATTTTAATATAAAGATTAAGTAATTTTAAATGTAATGAATTAGTATTATATTATCTTATTTACACTATAATTGTAAGCAGAGTTAAATATGGTCAAATTCGTCCTTGAGATCTATAGGGAATTGATCACTATTTGAGTATGAGTCCAGACCATCTTTAACATGTTTTAACCGATTCACAACCTCAAATGAAGATTCAAGTTCACCACAATACCAAGTCAGGAGCAAGTTTGCAATTCTCAAGAGGATTATGAACACTATAAAAAGTATCCCCAAAATACGATGTTTCTCGAAATAAGTAAAAAAGGGGTCAGCATGGTGATCTCTCAAGAGTTCCGGTCGAACCACAAACAGTATTAGAAAGATTCCGCAAACTGGCAAAATAAACAGATTCTGAGAGGTAAACATACTGATAGAGGACCTGAGAGCAAGGTAGTTTTTCCTATAAATCCCATAATACCCTAAAAGAGTTGTTGCGATTAAAATCATGACGTAAACCAGACAAACTGAGTTCACTAAATTGAAAAACCTCCCAAATCTTTTCCTTGTCAAACAGAATACCAAAAACAGAGCATCTAGGAGAGGCATCGTACATAGTATGAATGTGACTCCGAATCTGCTCTTATCTCTGTTTTTCAGTCTTTCATCCTCTTGGTTGGACAAGAGTGCGACCTTTTCCCGATTCATGGTTACAGTTTCATTTGCCTGAAAATTATAATTAACTATATCCTTAGTTAATCACTTACGATATTACTAAGTATTTAATTTTTATAAGGATACATTTATTTTGTTAAAATCAACATTCTAAACAGATAATTTCCTAGAATTAGCTCATTTTTGTCTATCGCACTGGAGTGCATAAGGAGTTAACGTTATTTCAGGATTTCTTGATTTTAAATGGAAATAAATGACAAGGATTAGCTAAAATATAATTTGAACTAAAGAAGATTATATTAGATTAAAATGTGTATCCAGAAACTGGATAAACCATGAGAACACTGGGAGATTGAGGCCATCAGAAGAGAACTATGTTACAAAAAATCCATCATCAGCATTAAAAAATTAATAATTTAATTCAGGAAGTTTAACAATTAATACAAAGAAACTCAGCTTGGATAACAACCATTAAGTTTTGGAATCCTGTAGAATCCAACGAATTAAGCCCATTTCTCAAATTCACTCACTGAATAAAGAAATTATATTATTATATATATAATATATAATTAAAATATTACATGTAATCTTATTCAAATGATTTTATAATACCTGAAAATTATCAATTGTAGATGATATCTTTTGAGAAACGTGTATCGTTCCAAAAAAATTATCGGTTATATTAATACTCTTGTTTGGCTTATTTCCTAACAGGAAAAGGTCACGTTTGTCCTTTAAGAAAACAATGGTATATTCTTTCCCTTTTATTGACACAGCTTGCTCTTCCAAAAATTCATCAAGATTCCTCAGTGAATCTAGAACGTCTGAAACATTAAATAATAAATTAGAAAAAATTAGAACAATTAGTCATGTAGTAGCTATGATAATTTTTACTAGGACATGAGTACATAAAATATCTTATCAAACCTTTTGGTCCTATTTGATCAGAAATGTCACGTTCTATTTGAATCCTAAACATTTTTTTATTTCCTTTTTTCTCATTGAAATTTAAATTAAACCTTCTACCGGAAGGTTTGACATAGTCTTCGTCAACTCTATATAAATCCATATTAAGAAATTATAAAGAATCGCTTAAAACCCTTAAAAAGTATAATACAGAAAATGAAATATAAATTTAATATGGTATATAAACTATTAAATTACAAAATACACCATAACATAGATAAAAATTATATAATGTAAATATGAAACATATAATATTAGTATTTTGAGTTATGAAAAAAAGATTAACAACAATCTTCGTTAATGCGAGAAAAAGAGCTGGACCTGGCAGGGTGAGAACGTAAAGTTGAATAGGCTAATGAGGAAACCAAGTAGCCCACAGTATAGCCTGTGATAACGGCAAAGAATACACCAACATTGAAGGTCATTACAACAAGCATGAGTAAAAAGTCCAATGCATAAGCACAGAAAGCAATCAAAAAGAGAAAGAGGTGTGTCAAAAAACAATCGAAGATAAAACTCCTAATAGCTTTTGCACGGAGGACTTCTCTGTAGGCCTTCAAACATGGACTCAATAATGAAAAGCCAAACAAGGCCAACAATGTTAGAGCGTATTGCCATGGCTAAAGATACATGAATCTCTTTATAATAAATTAATAAATATAAATAGATATTATGGAGTCTTACCTTGTCACATAACCACCAGTCAAACGCTACAGTGATTTTATATGAATTTGTGAAGTATGATCCACAACATTGCGATGTCTTGGGCACGAATGGTTTTTTATCTGATAATAAATTAGCAATAATAAATGATATAAGATATGTAATAAATAAAAATTACCCTTCGGGCGCTTATCATGATCGGATTTAGATTCTTTACCGTCAGAGTCATAATCATGATGTTTTCCATGACAAACAGCTGCTCCATCACCGCTGGAACTTGCCTTAGTAGGAGTAGATTCAGTAGCATGAACTGCGGGTTCATCAACTGGTTCAGGAGCTGGAGATGCTTCAGGTTCTTCGTGTTTTTGTTCTTCAGTTTGATCCGATTCTTTAGGTTCTTCTGATGTAACGGGTTCTGGAACTTCTACTGTAACAGTTTCTGGTTGTAACTCTTCGGGTTCTGTAGATGGTTGAGTTGGTTGTTGTGGTTCTATAGGTTCTTGTTGAGCAGGTTGTTCAGAAGGTTCAATTTGATCTATAAGTTGATCAGGGTCCAAAGGGTGTTGATCATCATTGGGATCAAAATCGATAGGATTAAGTTGTCGATCTAAAGGAAGAAATGGACCGCATTCGCAAAATTTTAATAATATTGGAAATAGAACAAAAAGGTAGAAGAATTTCATTGTTTCAAAATTTTTAGAGATAATAGTCAAGACGATAGCCAAATAAAAGGATAAAAAATCCAAAAAAAGTGAATATAATTTATGGAATAACTATAGGATAGAACTCAATTTAAACAACAAGAAATCATCTAAATGAGGTTGGACTGAAACTTGGATATGTGCTAATTTACAAAAATGAAATGTTAGAAGGTTGAAAACAAGGTAAAACCGGCATAGAAAAAATATAAAAAGAAAAGAGAAATCAATAAAATTTAAAAGTAAACAAAATATATGTGGATCAATCCGACGAACTAGTGATTCCTAACAGAACAAAATGGATGGGGCAAATAGGGATGACAGATCCGTAATCGTTATTAAGTTTCATTAATTTACTCATATCTACTTATATATCATAATAGATTAACTTTACAAATTTCTAGCCAGCTTTAATTCAAAATGGTAAGACTGATTCCGACTGTCTACATATTTATTCACACCCCCAAAATATATATCTCCCTTTTAAATTATTATCTCAATTATTCTTCTATTCATTTGACTATTATTTTTTGTTTTAGGCAGAGGAACAAGGAGTTCAGATTCTTAAAAAAAGGACGTTCAGGACATTTAAATATCGTGGATATGAGTTGGAAAAGCTTTTGGAAATGCCAATTGAAAAGTTGACCGAATTACTTCCTGCCAGACAACGCAGAAGATTCAGCAGAGGTATTGAATCTTTCCATACAAAAATTAGTTATTAATTTTTTTATTAAAAATAAAAATGCATATGGTTTATATGTCGTTTAGGGGTCAAAAGACAATCATTGACACTGTTGAATAAGCTTAGAGCTGCAAAGAAGGATCTTCCATACGGACAAAAACCAGAACCAGTTAAAACCCACTTGAGAAACATGGTTGTAATTCCCGAAATGATCGGCTCTATCGTTGGGGTTCACAACGGAAAGCAGTACATAAACGTGGAAATTAAACCAGAAATGGTCGGGTACTATCTGGGTGAATTTTCAATCACTTACAAACCAGTTAGACATGGAAAGCCCGGAATTGGAGCCACTCACTCATCCAGGTTTATTCCCCTTAAATAATTTTTTCCAAATTTATCTATACATCCATTTAAGAAACATGTAAATTTTCTATATTATATTATTGTTTGTACTAGTTTCTTCTTCTTCGTGTAGTTTGTCCTCTTTATGTGTTTCTATGGTACAATCTGACTTTGCGTAGCTGGTACAGAGTAGGCAGTACCCCTTCTTCACCTGATCATCGTCCAAATAACTCTGTTCACTGTTATCTATTTCTCCAGATACCAAAGTCGCTGTAAAAAATCAATTTAATACTGGGAAATAGTATTTATAAGTATGCAAAACAAGGATAAAAGGCATTTCTGACGGTAGTTAGATGTGTTACCTGCACAAGTAGAGCAGCTACCTCCCCTACAGCTATAAGGAAGCTCAACTCCCTGGCTTTCAGCGGATTCCAATATATACTCATCTTCAGCGCTCTCAATTACCTTTTCACCTACACCAAGTTAACACTTACATACTCTGATTTAAAATTTAACGCTAACTAAATATATATCAATCATTCTAATAGTTATATTTAATTGTATTTAAAGCCATATTAACCTTCAGGAAGGACCAATTTGACTGCGTAATATAGAGGAATCCTTCTGTCAGAGAATTTGGATGAATTAATTAATTCGCGCTCAATTCCTTTATTAAACGGCTGTGAAAACGTATTTAAATTAGAATTTGAAAGGCTATAAGAGAAATTTCTGGGAGAATTAATAAAAGAAGTTGAAAATCTACGATTTGTTATGCAAGCAACCACTGAACAGAACACCAAGTAACACACATGGATAAAAAACAAAAACATAAGGCTTTTAATTAAAAAATTATATAATAAATTAACAATAAACTGAGATTCCACAGGTGTTGGGTCTTAAATGTGTGATCCCTCACTCACTACTCATTCTCTAGGCCAGTTTTACAATATACATATCTACAATAATATAATAACGTATAGTGTAGTTTAGTTAAAAATTCAAGATAATTGTCTAAATTTGGATAAAAGTTCTAGTTGTTCATTTTTAGGCAGCTTTAGAAACATTTTATACACGACCTCAACCAGTTGTTGTTTTCTTACGAATGTTTTAAGGTAAAAGTAAGTGAACCCTCCCATTAAAATGTGACAGTCGAACCTGTCGGTAATGCCACCATGTCCAGGTATGACGTTACTGAAGTCCTTAACCTTGAGCGCGCGCTTAAAACCACTAGCCAAAAACCCACCAAAAGGAGCAAATAGACTTGCAAAAAGACTCAAAACAAGCATATGAAGTACAAACTCGCTATATGGGAGATTATTCCTTTTGAGAAGCTTAGCCGCAAACTCGGGCAATTTCCAATTCTTAATTTGATATACACTTGGTAATTTACAGTTTGTACTATAAAGCCAAACGAATGGCCTCAGATTAAAGTGATTAGTCGGACACAGTAGAGCCTTGTAGTTGAGCAAAAAGGGAACGATTAACACAGTTAAAAGAGTGGTAGCAAGTGCGGAATACAGAAAACCTTCCACTGTTTTCTTAGGTGAAATGACGATCAAAGGGCGTTTTCCAACGAATCTTCCAAAAAGATAGGCCAAAACGTCGTTCACGGCAACCATAACATGAGGGCACAAGAACCATACCATACCGTAATAAATGTTAGTAATAACCATCAAGCCTTCACAAACCACATAAAGGACAGAAACAACGATCATTGCAAGCTTTAGGAAATGTTGCTTGTACCTCCCTCTTTCCATAGAAATGACGAACTTAATCATTCCTGCCATTGTTAGCATAAAAGAAATCAAATAATGGTAGCTTGTAACGTATAAAAGTGATCTTGAAAACCAGTTGTTATAATGTTGTAGTCTGGGAACTAGCCAAGGCACGCTAACTAGGACCAGGGCGATGCAAAGGAAGTAAGTTTCAAGGGATATCCAACTCAATAAATCTGGTGCCTTTGAAAAGAAATACACCGTCTTTCTCTCCCTATTTCGTAGCGATTTAAGGCTTGGACGATGCTTACTAGCTTGACTTCCAGAATGTTGCTTACTAAGTAGTGAATTTTGGGAAGATGAAGCTCTATTTATTGAGGGTGTCCCAGTAACAAATTCATCGTCTGATGTTACAGCAAAAGAAAGGGCCTTATCATGGAGGGACAGTATCTCATAATACATTTTAATAATTGAGAGGACGACCAGGAATGCAATGTAGAAATGGCCGCAAAGAAATATGAACACGAAGCCGATTGCCAATAAAATTGTTAGAATTGTACGCACTGTAAAATTGTTGTAATTACTTAGAGAGAACCTTCTCAGGTTTCGCTTTGGATCGTGTTCCTTACTTTCTGACTTTTTTGGCGATTCAGTTTTCATATTTTATCACATTACCTTAGACTTTACAGTATATTTTTATCAAATTCCTATCACTTTGGTTAAATAATTATAACCTCAGAGATACACCAAATAACAAAAATTTTAAGGAATCATTAAAATATAAAAAGTATTGAAGGTGTGCAATTGATAGTAAAATGAAAAAATTAAACAAATAATCAAGAAAGATAGTAATTATAAGAATATCCAAAACAATAGAGCCCTATCAAAATAAGTATATTACAAAATAACAATGTTGGTTAAAAATTAATAAAAAATGAGAAATAATTTTAGAAATCTGGTATATTAAAATTAGGTATAAATAATAATTATATGGATGGTGAAATCATATGGATGTGATTGGGCATAAATCGTAAGTATAAACTAAAAACAACATGGTTTACAAAGAACATAAAGAAAATTAGAATCAAGTAAAATGAGAATCTTATGAAGAAAGTTTATTTAAATAAAAATAAACACACACTTGCAAAACCCCATCACTTAAAATTATTCCTATTTAACTAAAAATATAACGAGATTCTATTTGTTAATGTACTAATATTAAGTCCCTTATTTCCTTAATAGGTCGTTACCTAGACTTAACTACTTTTTTTGACCCTAATTTTTAATAGGCTAAAAAATCCAAAATAAAGTTATATGATTCCTCTATTCATTCTATATAATTTTTCATCAATAAACAACTTTATTTTGCTCTAATGTGTATGGTATTATTACTAATTGCAAAATTATTTTTACGATTATTGGATATTAGCCTTCCAGGTCATTCCTTTTTTAAAATAATTTAACAAATAGTTCAAATAAAATAAATATTCACACTCGTTATATACAGCGACGACGGGACTCGAACCCGCAATCTTCGGTTCCGAAGACCGACGCCTTATCCATTAGGCCACATCGCCTCTGTTCACCACCCAATATTTGATTTGATTTAGTTTAGTCTAGTAAATTTACAAATACTTCCAGATTTTATTCGCCTTAAAATTTGTTTATTTTTCATTGAATTTAATTATTAGATTACCATTTACAATTCTCTATATTTATACAATTCTAATTACTTTTATCATTATTTATCTAGTATTTGGGTTTTATTATCACTGACGGAATTATTAGTATTGTTATTCCTAAACAAATATGATTTAAAATTTTGACCCTTCTAAATGACGGCGTGGCCCAATGGATAAGGCGTCGGTCTACGGAACCGAAGATTGCGGGTTCGATTCCCGTCGCCGTTGATTATGTACTAATGCTCGATTTGTTTAACACCGATTTAGAACTTACTTAACATATTTTAACTACATATACTAACATTATCTGGGTTTGAGAAATTGTATTTTAATACCCACATTATATTTTATTGAATTTTATTTCCATGATTTAATTAAAATTTCAGATTAATTTAACAAATTATTTGTATTATATTTTTAAAATCAATCTACACATTTTTAAACCATTTTTTATAAAATGAGATCAACACATTATGTGTGACCGCAATCATGCCTCCGATTTTTTATAAACCGCCCCTACCCGTTAATTACAAGGCCCCAAAGGGTAGAATTATTCCTTTAACTAAGCCCCAAATAAATCTTGGAAAGTCATTAATCACTCTAACCCCTAGAAGGATCAAGGCCGATGTTTTGGAAAAGGTTCGCATGTCCCTTAAGAGAGTTTTAAAGAAGAAAACTGAAAGATTTGTAGATGTTCATGCAACATACCCTGTTACAAAGAAGCCAGATGGCGTCAAAATGGGACAAGGAAAAGGCAAAATACACCATCACGTAGCAAGAGTTCCTGCAGGTATACATACACATTAATAATATCAACTATTCAGTTTTTGTATATATATCAATGCTTATAGTATTGTACAATGAATTATGTAGGATTTCCCATAATAAGACTTCCACAACTTAGTCCTTTTGTTCCAGGGAATTTGCCCATCTTCACAGCCTTTAAAAGGGCATTGTCAAACCTACCTGTTCCCTGCACATTTAGATCACAGTTAAATAACTTTAACATTGATTCCCTTGTAGAGAAACAACAAACAAAACTCAACGCTGATTTGCATAAAACAAAACAATTACTTAAGTATAGATTTGCTCGGCAGTAATATTTCAGAGTTTGTATGATAAATCAAAAATAACTGTAAATTTTATAAAATGAAGAAAGGAATGGACTTTTCAGATATAGTCGATAAAAATAAAAGAGATGAACAGTTAAGGTTGCTATCTAGTCAAGTATCATCAGAAAATCGTGAGCGGTACTTGGCTATTTTGAACGACTTCAGGGCAAATTTCGAGAATTTTGTAAAGCGCCACCATTACAAAATAAATTCAGACCCTGATTTTAGAGTAAAATTTCTAGAAATGTGCGATATTTTATCAATTGATGTGCTGGAATTAAGTCCAAGAATAAGGCCTAACTTTTCTAGGGTTTTAGGAACAGTCAACTCTTTCCTGCCTGAAATTTGTACCTTAATGCTTGAAATTTGCATAAACACAAGGAATGAAAATGGAGGAATATGCGAACTAAGTTACTTGCTTGAAATGTTTCCAAAAAGCTATAAACTCACTCAAAACGATTTGATAAAGGCCTCAAAAGAGTTCAGGGTTTTTGGTGACTCAATCAAAGTGGTTCAAGTAAACGACAAGTACTTCGTTGTTACTAATCCAGACCTCTCGAACGTCCATTGTGAATGCCTTAAGGTGGCTACGGAACTGAAAAGAGGAATCTCGTGTCTAGATTTGTCAACACATTTAGGTTGGACTGTAGAAAGGTCAAAGATTGTGCTCAACCAACTAACAGCTTCACAGATTACGTGGATCGATATAAATACAAACTCTGGTATTGTTAATATAACTCTTCAAATAATTGTTACAGAGAACTCACTCGAAAATCCATATTATTGGTTCACATCATTAATTAACACCTTTTAATATTATTTTTACCATATTCGATATTATAAATACTTTATAATGATCGATATTTGGAAGAATAATATATCATAAGAATGGATAGAAAATGTGTAAACCTAAGTAAAAATACATGAATAGAAAGAAAAATTGTTTTAAAATTTTAAAAATTAATAAATTTAAACCAAAAAATTATTTTTAGGGGAAATATTTTAAAAGAAAGGAAGGGTTTGTTTGGTGGTGTTGAAAGTCAATTAGTTGAGTTTCCATTAACCCTATAATAGGGAAATAGTAAAATAAAGTTTAATTGGAATCTGTATTGTTAAATTATTCTACTTCAAATGTCTGTTTAGCTAAATAAACTGGAATAATCTCCCAAATAACAAAATGGTGGGAGAGCATCTAAATTTAGCCCTTGATGGAATTAACCTCGATTTAAATAAAATCAATTTCTGGAAGGAAAATGTTTACAATCTTGTAAATTTAAATTATGCACCGAAACCAGGATATCAGTTTGTAAAGATCACAAATTCAAAAGCAGTTTTATGGGAGACCGATGGTTCAACATTTTGCAGAAAAGTTACTGTTTCGCAACATAACAGCTCATTCATCTTCCTATATATTAATATTACTAATAAAGTAGATTCAAAGTCACTGTATTTTGTGAACTCACAATGGCATTCCACCATTGGTGATTCTAGTCCTAATGTTGCACAATCAACTCTGAAAAAACAGAGACAAGCGATTATAAACCAGCCCAAAGATGATTGGTGTCGAGTAAAATCGACGGATTTTTTTGAGAAGCTCAGCAAGGTCGTCGAGCTACACCAGTTTTTTTCCGAAGTTGAGCTTAATTTGGGTTCAAAGTTGAACCACAGACAATTTTTCATAAACAACTCACACAAACTCTTAATTGATGTTTATTTGCCCAAACTTGGCTATAAACTAACAAAGGTCAAATCAGGCCTATTTGAAATCTGGAGTTCAAATTCACCCAACGAGAAATGTATTACAGCCTTCGCATATCCAAGAACTAGGTACTCGTATCTCCATCTAGTAATTGAAACTGACTCTCCTAGTTCACCGAGTAGTTTGACAGGCACTAACACTAACACAGCTGGAAGAAGAAAAAATTTGTATTACAAAAGATCAATATACCGTTGGAATGAAGTATCAAAGGAGGAATTCTTTAGCCACTTTGAGATGGATTTTGGCAAAACTGGAGTTAACGGGGAAGTATGTAACTTGGAACGCGATCTTTACTGTTACTACTATAAGAATATACCACTTAAAATAGATAACATTGACGAGGATCTTTTCTTCGTGACTAAAACATACTGCGAAAAGGTTACCAACCTTTCAATCAACCCGAAACCAGGTTTCTTCCTAAAGGAAATTTACCTGGACCGATTTATACTAAAGTGCTCCAAAATTGAAAACGTACTATTAGTTAACTTACACATGTATAACGAAGAACTCGTTACCTTTTACATTGTTTTATCAACCTTTAATTTCAAGTCTAAGTTTTCTAGACCACTCCAATCACCAGAAGTTAGTTCTACTAACAACTTGAATGGGTTGACCAACTCACACTCTCCATATTTGGTCAAGGACACCACAAACTTGAATTCAACAATTAAAGCCCAAACCCAAATCAGCCCAGAAAGTGTAAATACTATCTTGTACTTCAAAAAGAGAGATTCAACGTGGGCATTGGTAAGTTACTCAGATTATATGTCAACGTTTACCAGCTTTTCATATTATAAGCCGAACTTTGATTTCACAAACAGCATTAATAGTACGAAAAGCTCAAGCAGGTCAAATAGCATAGGGATTAGCAGAAGGCCAAATTTTATGCACAAAAATAGATTTTCAAGAGTAGTGCACATGAGGAACCTTTTGAGGAAGAATTTAAACATCCAAGACGAAGTTTTCCAAGGTAAAATATTTTCAAATACCTTCAAAAATCATAAAAACTTAAACATCAGAACGTACTTCTCACCATCAGAAAATTACATCTGCCCCAAAAAAGTTAGTAGATTTTACGAATTCGCTAGTGAAAAAAATGTAATTCTGGTCCACGGGATGGCGTCTAGTTTCATGGACCAATTTATGGCCGTAAATTTTACAAAAGCCTTGCAGAAATACAATTATTTAAACCTAAATCCATACTTTATGGCCCCAATTGGCCCATTATCGTCTAATTTTATCCACAAAAGAACAATGTTAAATGGCGTAATGAGCCACAACGAGATACTGTACGGATATAGAAAGAGGCAAAGCGTTAACATAAATACGATTCGTAAAAATCCATTACACAGGCTAAAATTTCACAAGCTGATAAACTTAAAAAGGTACAAGTACTATTTCAACACTGCAATTACTCGAAGAAGACCACATCTTATCCGATATAACACATATAATACGAAGACATATTATAGGAACCCATCCAATGCCAGGATAGGGTACACAAATAATGTGTCTGAGTATAGGTCATTCGTTTATCCATCGTATAAACGAAACTTAGCACTGTCAAACAGTAGGAAATACTTCGACGTCTTCAACCCCTCCAATCAATACATGGAGAACATTCTAGATGTGTTTAAATCTTGTTCCTATACTGGAAGTTTGGTAGAGTTGCTGAATAAACTCGGATATAACGTCTACGCATTGGATTTGCAGTCCCATGGTTTATCTGAAAGCGCCACTAAGATCAAGTGTCACGTGACCGATTATCAAGATTACGTGCTCGACCTTATTCAGTTCATTGAAATTGTGAAGACAGGTAAGTTTTTTGACAACTCTGACTCTTGTGACTTCCAATATCAAACGAATTCGCTGAACATGCAATTTAGCCAAGAACTTAACCAATACTCGAGTGAGGAACAGGAAAATAACACGGACTACTTCAGTAGTATGAACAATAGCCCAATTAGTAACGAGTCGTCGAACACCTTAAAGAATTATATCAACTCCCCAACATCAAAAGAAAAACAAAAGGAACAATACGTACTGATTGCGCATTCTATGGGTGCCAATATCTCCTTACAAGCAATCAAGCAATATAATTCCTCACAAAGTACTGTATCTGGTGAAATTAATCAATGTTGTACATGTGCAAAACAGGCAAGTGGACGGAGTACTGATAGCAATGAAAACCTCTTGGTGGATGTTTTTATAAGTGTATCCGGAATGTATAACGTCTTGGACATTTTAACAAAAACCGTCAAGAAGATATTCCCCATTTTCTTTAAATTCTCTTCTATGTTCGCACCTGCACTCAACAACGTTCCGCTCAAGTTTCGTGATTACACCACCACTTTCAGACTATACAAACGCTTCCACGTATGTTTCACATAATTCCTACATTTATTTATTTAGCAATTTAGTAGTAGAAATTTAAATTTATAACGGCTAATGTGATTTTAGGACCCCTATTTTTACATCAAGAAGGTTACGCATTTAAAGGCGTACCAAATTATCAAGGCCTGTAGAGAAGTATTTGAGAACTTGAAGTCTTACCCCAACCAAATTAAAACACTAATACTTCACTCAAACAATGATCCTTCTTGCCACATCAACGTACCTTATTCTTAGTCAAATATTTATTTATGGCTGCTAATGATGAATTTAGGGTTCAAACAAACTGTATGAACATTTGGAAGGTGCGAACTGTCAGTATCTGCAAGTCGACTCAAACTTCCACTCAACGATGAGCTTCGAGTACATTGGGATTATAAAGGATATTTTCCTAAAGGTGCTCTCGTAAACATTCTATTCCATCTGTAAAATATACCTAGAATGTGCTCACAGTAATGTAAATCACGAACAGTATATGCTAAACTATACACTATGCATGTATAAAAATGGTTGAAAGATGTTAGTTAGGGAGAGTATCCGTACTTATCAGCGTTGAACTGCCAATAGCCATCGTTCAAATAGTGAAGAGTGTGAATGCAGACGTCCTTATTCTTTTCTAAACTAAGAAAATTAAGAGCTCTAAATTACATTTCCTTGGTTGACATGGTCGTCAATCCAATCGCGCAGGCGTTGTGCCTCCCAGAAGCAGTCACTTGCTGAAGAAAAATGAATAATCATGAAGTAGTCTGGTTTAACTAAAATAAATCAGTAAATCAGTACCACAACTGTGTCAGCCTCCACATCATCCATTTTCCCGCCCTCTGATGTGAGTCCAGGACACATTATATTTGACCCTCTCAAAACAAATTTAATGGCGCCGCTATCCACCTGCATTTTGGGCAGTATGTCGGGATCTAATCAGCAATTAAGACTAGTTAAACTACTAAAATCAATTGTAAATGACTAAAATAACTAAAACATTGAAAAATAAACATGGAAAATACATTTGTGTACCAATCGAAGTGACGGTATCCAGGGCCCATCCCTGTGCTGAATAAACATGATTTCGCCTCCAACCATCAATAAATTTACATGTTCTTGGCTAAAATAATAATATTTGAACAAGAAGATGAAAAAAATAGTAAATGAGGAATTTACCACTTTGCCAAATATAACTGTATTTTTTTCGGGAAAATCACGTCAATAGTGTCCTTTAAAAGAGGGTAATCCTTAACAATCTAAAATAAAAATTAGCAATTTATAGAATCACAGAGTTTCCGAGCGGAAAAACTGTGTTGTGTCAGTGAAAGCTAGAAAAATATATAAATACAGCTGAATAGTATGTAATAACAAATTAACGTTCAGTTTAATATTCCTCTGGACGGAGGTTTTAATTAAATTCTGCGATATTATATCATCTGGGCTGAACTTCTTCACCATTTCAAAATTATATATTCTAACCCATATGAGGCATCTCCTGAATTCCATTGGACTAGTTATGTAAATTTAATATATTAAACTAGGTAGAGTATTTGTGAAATAATACTTGTATAAGTTTAACGTATTCTTTTATACTCATACGGCTGAACATTTTCTCAGATATAGATGTAGATAATTTCACCTATGAAAATTTTTTAAAATCAAACTTTATTATTTTAATTAAGTGTATGTAACTAGGTGAATTTGAGGAATAAGTAACGAAATACCAGTGAATCATTATGCGCCTCAACTTTATTTAGTAATTCTTCGTATTTTCCAATGATTCTATTGACCTAAATTACATTTCCAAAGAATAGTAAGTTACCATTAACTGTAACTGATTAGTCCTCGTGAATCGTGAGTTTTCTATTTTACTCTTCAACACTTCTATACTCTCCTTATACTCGTCGTCCACTACCACTCCCCTTAACAATTCACTGGACTTTTGGTCAAGTTTTGAGTTATCTTCAGCTGTGTGGGCTTTGGGGTCTGGCTCTGAGGTACACTCTTCTACTAGTTCGTTTAATTTGGATACAACAGACGAAATATTGGTTTCGCTTGTCTGTTCAAGCCCATACACTTTAGTTATACAAGTAGCTTCATTCCACTCCCCAAGTAACCTTTAAATTATTAACGCAAATCTTTTATAAATAATCAAAACTATTGATAAATGAGTAGAGAAAACCTTTGCATAGATTTACAATGTTCTTGCCACAACGATTTATAAATCTTTAAATATTCCTTGACCTAAACGCCAGTTCAAACAACAAAACTAACATTCTTGACATTGCTGTTGATTCCGAAAGAACTCCTATCAATCTGAAAAATATTTACAAATTATTTAATAATTTATATAAAGTGTTATATATCATAATTTAATACTCGTTTTAAAAGGACCGTATCAAAATATTTCCAGCGAAATGAACAAATAAACTTCAAATTTATAGCTTTAACTACAAAAATTATAATCATATATTACCGTAGCGGCTGATTAACTAAATAGGAGAAGAAATAGACTGTTAAATTAAATTATACCCAGCTTGGTGAACATGATTTTCCTTTTTAAAAATCGTTCATCTTTAGAATCCTCAATTGATTTTAAAAGAAATTCGGAATATTTAGAAAATACCTGAATTTACATTATCATTAGAGTTAAAAATACACTCATAACAAGGGTAAACTGGGTTAACCCAGGACCGAAATCAAAATTTAATACTTTGGGAGGAATAGGAATACCAAATTTCTCCAATATTATACAATCTTCCTCAATATCCTGATCACGTATCACTTCTAAAGCAGTATGCACAGATAAATATAATTTTTTAAATAAAATATAGTATATTAAGTAATATATTTGACTGAAAAATTGTCTAAACTGGTATTAATAAAGACTAGAATGATACCAAAAGATTTATGATTGAAATTATATTTATTTTGGTGTGTAATATGGAGTTCATCGCTAGTTTTAATTTTCTAAAAATCGATAATCTAAATTTAACAAATACCTTTCTTCCTCTTGGCATTTTACTACTATCATATGCCCATTATTAATATTAACACACCATCAAAATCACAAAAAGTAATAAACAATTGAAAATAAAATTTTATAATAAATGGAATTTATAAAATTAATAATAAATTTAAAAAAATATTAAATGTTGAGTGGTAATGAAAAAATGTGGATTATAATAACCACGGTGTATGATCACGGGTAAATTCTGCAATTGCGTTACTACTACGCTTGCTTGGAAAGAACAAAATTTTTCCAGGATCATTTCCCTAATTTTTAAACTATACATGAGAGTAAACTTACAGTTAAAAGAGTTAGAAGAGAGGTAACGTTGATGTTGCCAAGAGCCTTGTTCCTTTCAGCTTTATCTTCTATCCTTAAAATTGCATCCATTAAATCCTGGTAATTAAAAAAGTATACCATACTTCGCCTCTGACTTGAACCTGTTATAAAGCTCCAGAAAGTACTCGTCGTTACGACAAATTCCACCGAGTAATACACTGGAATCGGAACTTGATCATATTCATCCTTTAATTTATATACCATTTTAAGATTCTACAAATTATATTATACATACGCTGTGAAATTGAGTATTATAGTCAATAAGTTTATATAGCTAATAATAAGGGAGGGATGTGTAAATTATACTTGGTGTTTAGAAGGCAAAAGTTTGGGGATTTTATAATTTTTAATACGTTTTTTTGATGGATCTGCCATTTCAAACCATTTTTTAAGACTAATACACTCTACAACTCCAAATTGATTACCAGTTTCTATATACAAATATGATCAGTTATCTCAAAAATACCTTGACTATTATAGCCAAAGTAGTTATTTACAACTTCCAAAGCATCGTCATAATCCATAAAATAAGTGTAACTCCCATGCTTATCAGGAGTTTTTAATAAATCAGAACCGGCTTTAGCACAAAAAACAGGAATCTTATCATATGTTACTGGATTCAAAAATGTTTCAAGTTGAGTCTCCTTTTTAGTACTTTTTTGGGGCAATTTTTGAGGATGTAGGCGATTACCAGATGAGTCATGGCTGGAACCAGATGGTTTGTCTAGCAGGAATGAAAGATGTTGAAAAAAGTTCCTTTTACAATAAAGACACGAACTAGAGTTTGTAAAAATTAACAAAATTAAAAATAATATACACATTAATAATTAAACTAATTTAATAACAATCACATATGGCCTCACAACAAGATAAGATTCCTACTTTTCATTTTATGCAAACATTATTTAACACATCTTATATCGCATTTACTATCGCAATATACATTAAGTTCTTATTTTTACAGGAATCTAAATCTGTTTTAATTAACAAATATCGTGTTAGTTTTATAAATTGATCTTTTCATCTTCATACACATATATAATTAATAAATAATTTAATTAATTTATTAGGTACAAAATGGTCAATGTTTAAGCATCTTTGGATTCTTTAAGAAAAGGCCTAAAATTCCTGAACTTTTGGCCTTTCACAATGACTCCGAGTTCTCAAAAGTATTTAAATTAGAACAAGATATTTAATTCATTATATGATAGTATCTTCTATTATTTAGTTGATGTTGCCTATAATTGAGAAAGTATCTAAGGATACAGGATTACACATTGAAGTTATTCAAGTTGATGATTATAAAAACTACCCTGTAAGATCAATATAACTTAAATATCATTCAGTTATTTCTGAGCGCTATTAAATTCTGTGGAGAGGGTGGCATCCCTCTATATTTAAACGTAACGACCGGGGAATACGTCATTGGAATGACTACATACGAGAATTTGAAGCTTTGGGCACTTGGAAAACGACCAGAGTATGTTGTTCAACACCTTAATATTAACAGGAAATATTCAAGAATTAACGTAGAACTACTCGAAGACGCTTCATATAGAACTACAGTATTTTTAAAAAACATATTCCACTTCAGGGTCTTCTGGGTAGACTTAAAAGATTCATACGCCAAGTTCTTACTCTATTTATTCTTATACACATTTTTCCTCCTGGGACTATTATATATATTTAACTCACACAATTAAGAAGATGAAAACAAATTTATAGATAAAGTTAAAGGGGCAAGAAAATATATTTAAAAGATATAAAGAAAGTATTTCTAACAAAAATAATTCCAAAAAGGGTTAATCGAATAATTCAACCTAACTTAATATTCTTCTACCAAATGAACAGTTATACTATATATATCCATCTATAATCGAAAGTAGTTTTATCATCTAAGTATAATTTAATAGAATAATTAGTAAAAAATGGGTAGAAAATAATTATAGTGAGAGTTGTGTGCCAGAAGTCATAAAATGTGATTCAATAAAATAATTGAAAATAAAATATATCGCATAATTGTATACTAAAATGCTAATAATTTTAAAATCAAATTTGTAATGCTATTTTAATTTAAAACGCTATTTTACAATGCAGATAACTCTAGATTGGTGTTGAATATGAATTTATCTTGGAAATTAAAGAATAATTCTAGGATTCCTTCTTTCAACTTCAGTTCCATACTCTTCTTCCTTTTCATACTAATTTTTACCATTCGATCTTACTCTTATGACTTCAGACTTGAGTCCTCAAAGTTCAAAGGAAAGGGACTAATAGGAGATTTCGGAGATTTCGACAACAGCGGGAGCTTAAGTTTTGCAACGTATTCATATAATACAGTTACCGATAAGTCCACAATTTATATTTATTCCGATATAACGAAATCCGAGAAAAGTGATCCATACCATAAGTTCCAAGTTGATGGCGAATGCGATGGAATTACAGCAGCAGACTTCGATTCCAACGATTTCTTGGACCTCCTGCTTGTGATGAAGAAGAAACCTAGCCCAGAAGATACAAATACTCTATACTATTTGCTGGTATACTACCAGCTTATGGGCGGCGAATTTGGTTCCAACAGCACATGGGACTCCAGACAGTCGTTGGAAATTTCCTTTAACAATCTTGAAAATAAATTAGGCGATATTGATAACGTTAAATCTAAAGTTTTGGAACATAAATATTACGAATATAGCACAATTCACCCTCTTGTAGCAGACTTCGATGGAGATGGCACCTTTGATATTCTGGTGCAAACACCAGATTTAAAGCTCTTTTTCTGGATGAATTATGGATATTTTTTCCTACCTTTCCTTCATAATAAAATTCCAACATTTACACTTAACTATGAAATTGATGGATTCATACCCAATCCACACTCTTGCGCCTTTATTGATATGAATGGTGACTGCAGACCTGACCTAGTACTCATGCTAGAATACCCCCATCTTAAAAGTATGTGTACTCAACCTTATATATACATTACATAGTTATATAGTTAATAGTGTAGTTTTAGTATATTAATAATGCAACAGATGTGTATGTTGACATATGGTTAGCTGATGTAGCACCTACCGGTGTAGTATATAAACGATCAGATAATTTATTGTTACCAAAAAACCACGGAATGATAACCTTTGGCGACTTCGATAATGATGGAACGAATGATATATTGGTTCCAACTTGCGATTCAGTAAATTCGGAAGGTTATTGCACATCCAGATGTAAAATAGAAATTTCATATAATAAACAAATACCATTTTGCCCACAAATGTTCCAAACCAGTGATCAATTGTGTAGACATCCAGCTGAACTCTGTGTACACTCGAGGATGGACTTTACTCCTTTTACAAATCATGTAATTGAAATCGCTGAAGAATACACGTTCATTTACCCCCTTAACTCTTCCCAATTTAACTTGACCAAATCCAAATTTAACTACTCGAAAATTTACAAAACACATTCAAATGAGCTAAGAACTCCAAAGGAAGATGAAGGAAATGAAGTCGAAGATATAGAGATGAGTAAGATAATTTACTCTAAACTACCAACACAACTTGAGCGGGTTACAGCTGGAGATTTTAATAATAACGGCTTTCTGGACTTAATTATACCATTGAAGTTTGTTGACTCCGTTTCCGAGCACTCCTCCAAAGATAAAAGTGAAAAGAATAATGGATCTCCTAAATATTTATCATTGATAGCTAAAAACTTATCAAAAGACAAAGGAGATGCCAATTACAATGAGTTTATACCTGTTATAATTCACAACCCAGATGCTACTCTAACACATGTCGCTACCGCCGACATAGTCGATCGCGTATTTCATTAGTTACATATAGCTATATCCTACTGGATAATTTATGATTAATACTAATTAACCTGTAGAGAATGGTGAACATGATGCTATTTCTAAAAATTGGCGAAAAAATGGAATGTCTATACTATTCACTTTATAAAGAAACAATTGATTTGTTTATGAAGCTAATGACCAAATATATGGTAATTGATGAATCTAAATACCCTGATAACTATTTCTTATCTGGTTCTAACAATAACGGTAACTGTCCTACTATTAATTTATATTATTCGAAAATAATTTAAATAACTTCTAATTGAGTAAATTCTGCTTAGGATTAACATATAAATTAACAGTGATTGATATCCACGGCATAAAATTCCCCAAAATTGCTACTTTGAGACCACAAACAGCATATTCACCACTCTACACGCCTTTCACATTCATCGGGTAATTTCAATCAGTTATTTCCCTAGTAAATAAATATGGTTATTAATGTGTAGGTTGGGCAAGACTAATAATTATGTTGAAGAGTTTTATTTGGGAATTTCGTCCTCTAACAAGAAATGCAACCACATGTGGATTTCAATCATACCAAGCTGTACTGTTATTACAGTGCCAGTGCCACTTGAAATACCCTCACAGTACCTTTTACCCATATTAAATTCATAGCATAGCTACATATCAAATTTCTCAGGGAAACATGGAAATGTTTAGGTGGGTATTGAAGTTGAGTATTATACCGGGAAAGAAGCTGTTTATGATCCTGATAACGACGTCAATATCGTTGATTGTTTTTGGAATCATCGTATTAATTTTCGACTTTAAAGAAAAGAGGGAGGATTTCGTTCAGGCAAAGGGGTTCAGACAAAAATTCATTATAAATTAATTTAAATTTCAAACTTTTGGTTTATTTTATTTAATAATGTTCTATAAATTCTATTTTAACATTTATGTGTGGATTTCTATATTAATGTGTATGGCAGATAACAGAGATGACGTCGTTTTCAACGACCCTAACATACTGGTCATGAAAGGTAAAAAACATAAATAAAACCATAAGATATATTAAAGATAATTTTTTTATAGACATCGATGCGATCTGCTCTCATTCTATAGGTAAATTTCAGGACTTCACTCACCTTACAATGTGTACAGATAGAGGAGATGTTGCAAACGTTCTTGAGGTAGTTATGAAATGTGTAAATTTCAAAAACATAGATATGTAAAAGGGGATTAGTTGATGTTTTTTCCTATGATTCAAAATGGTCGAAAATTTGCAAAAATGTCGATATTTACAACATACCAAAATTTGTGAATAAAAAGGGGTAAATTTTAGTAAAAACTATAATTTCATAATCTGAACTAATAATATAACAATAATATTTAGGAGCTATACAGTATTGCACAAGAGGATTTTCAAGGATGTTAGCGGAAATGTTAGATTTAACGTCGATTTCGAATGCCTGGGAGATGAAATAAAAAGACAATCGCAAAACCTATTTGATATTCTGCAACATGTATTTAATTTATTCAGTTAAATTAGTTATATAAAAGAGTGATCAATAAGTTAATCTGAAATGAGGTTGTGGATGTATGATTTAGAAGGAATTGGGTGGATATGTATCTTTGAATTTGATAGGGAAAGAATATGAAGCAAAATACTGTTGGACTATAGGTAGAAGCTATAAAAAGGATAACAACGTTAGCCTTTCCGAGCTAAAGAACCTAGAGCCTAAAAGAATAAAATATAAAACAGTTCAATGTCATACAAACGGATCGGTAATAACTAAATTATTTATCTTAAATTTATTTAGATTCAACCAGATGATTATAATGATATTTTTTACCCTGGAGATGTTATACCTTCCAAGTCCGACTAATTTTACCCGATCATCGCATTAATTAATTCTTTTTCATTGTATTATAATTTTTAATTATTTAATTTATATATTTATATGTGTTGTTAACATCAACTTAAAATTAATCCAATTTAAATTGTTTTATCGCGATGGTTAAACTTAAGAGTATTTTCTATTTACCTTAATATCATTATTTATAGAGGGAACTAAACGGCAAGAACTTGCCAGAAAATATAATGTAATTCCTTATTTACTTTTTATCTTATCCAATATGTATTTTGTTTAACTGAGAATGATTATTGTAATAGATCCAACGTATGGTATCAGCGCATAAGAAAAAACTTCGCAGAATGGCTAAGAAGGGCTTTAAAGGTATGAAAATATATGTGGTTTACAAAATTTTAGCTCCTACAAAGTCCAAGATCCCTGAAATACCGAATTGCATATTTAAAAAGGATATTCTAGCTAATTTAAAAAGAACTAAAGAAATAATCGACAGGAAAAAGGAGTTACAAAAAATCAATCAGAAAAAACTACAAGAATAATTTTGTCAAAATTTCATTATACGCTATTATATTTAGTATGGTATATAATACAGTGTACATAAATAGTTATGGATATTCAGGACATTTTTGTAGTTAAATGAGCTACAACGCCCTCAGTAGTTGGAGGCATTCCCTTGTCACCAAGTTTCCAATTGGCTGGACAAACTTCACCCTTGGTCTCAAACACTTGTAGTGCGTCAACTAATCTCAATACTTCATTTACCTAATCAATTAATGACATGACTGTTATATAAACTACTAATATATGATAATATAATAGTAATTATGATTAACTAGTCAAAAAATAAGTAGTCATACACTGCGTCCAAGTGGAAGATTATTAACAAGAGAGTGCTGTAAAACTCCTTTTTTGTCAATGAGAAAGAGTCCACGAAGAGCAAGACCGGCATCATCCACAAGAACGCCGTAGGAGGTAGCGACTTCCTTAGTCATGTCAGAGAGCATTGGGAACTTTACCTGACCAACACCAGCCTTATCCCTAGGAGTGTTTCTCCAAGCCAAGTGGCAGTATTTGGAATCAACGCTGCAGGCCAAGAGTTGAACGTTCCTTTGCTCGAATTGTGCAACAGCATCGTTGAAAGCGACGATCTCAGTGGGACATACAAAGGTGAAATCAAGAGGGTAAAAAAATAAAACTACGTACTTCTTGCCCAAATAATCCCCCAGTGAAATCTCCTTAAAAGAACCGTCTGGCATGACAGCCTCGCATTTAAAATTGGGAGCTTGCAAACCTACTTTCGGTGACATCCTATTGTACTATATTCTACCAATTATTTCTGGAAAACTCAAATTATTATACCGATCCGGAACTAATATACCCTTTTAAAAGATTTCTGACAGTTCTCAAATCAATTCTAGGAAACCAAGAGTTAATAGAATTTTACAGTATTTTTAATCTTAAATAATAATAGTATTAGTATTATGTATACAGTATAATAATGTATGGTAATACTAGCTACACCATATGAGGCATCATAATTTTAACCCCAAAACTACACATCATCTCAATACCTTAACTGAGATTACTTTTGAATTATTTTTATCATCGAAAAAAATTTATATCTAAAATTCACTAATTAGAACACATTTGTTTTACCCTTCTGAGGAAAATTAAATATTTACCAAACAGAACTGAGATTCCACCTTAAATAAGTTTAGTTACTTTATTTCAACTATTGAAATCACATAAATTTTGAGTTTTTTATAACATTCCTAGAGGATTCCAAGGTAATTTGCCTATTATGACTCAGCATGATACACAAATAATAATATATATTATTGTAAAATGAGTATTAATAAAAGAACAAATTAGATTAGAGTGTATTTTCCAGAGATGAATAAATCCTCGGGGAAGAAAGCAGAACAAATAATCCTGTTCTTATCAAAAACTCGCCCATTGAACATATATTGAGCCTTTCTGGCAGATAATAAATTTTCATACCTGATAAAAACCTTGCCAACCCCTTCCTTAAAAGTCAAATCCTTATCGGGCCGCGGAATAACAACCTCCTGTAAAGGGCCGTACTTTTGAGCTTCCTCCTTTACAAGTCTCACTATCTCGTTATAGTTATAATCACTAATTAAATCCTCGTGGAAAACCATGTTGAGGAGTTGAATGACCTTGGAAGGGTTGGAACCAATCCTCCTACCGTTCTGTAACTGTAACCCCAAGAGAGGATTGCTTAGGATTGACTGAGTTATTGAATTTGGCAAATTTGATGCCTTGCAGTCAATTGGTTTCCCTCCAGAAGCAAAATACCCGAAAGCAGCATGTTTTACACTCAGTACATTCTTGCCCAAAACAGACCCGTTCAGATGTAGAACAGCAAGTTTAGAACTTCTTGCGTCCTCAAATTCAAAAAACCCATACCCTTTACTAACTCCAGTAGCAGGATCTTTCAAAAGGTTAGCCATCTTAAGTTTCCCATGCTTTTCAAGTAGAGCCTTCATCTCATCCTCAGTGACATCCAAAGGAATGTTCTGGACAAACACCTTTGTGTCGTCTGAGTTGGCGCCTAAGTTAAAGTCCAAAGGCCTTCTTATCTTTAAAGAGTAGCCGTTACATGTAATACCATCCAATTTAAAGCCCAAATCCGCCAATTCGGGAGTCTTAAACTCCAAGAAACAGTATCCTTGGTCAGGGTTGTATATCTCGGTCTTAGTAACTAGAGGGTCTCTGGGATCCATGGTATTTCCAGGAACCATAGCCATCAAAGCTCCGTTGAAAAAGTCCACCACATCCTGTAATTTTGTTCCTAAATAACAGGATTAATGTATGAATAGTTCCATAAATATTAGCTAGGGGTTTCTATGAAATAATACCTGATGGAAGATTCCCTACATAGAGTCTCTTTTGTCTTTTTCTGGCCTCCTCTTCGGAAGTTTTGGCCTTTAATTCAGTAAGGGAGACGGTATCTTCAACCGTGTCCCATTTACCCTCCCTTCTCCGACGCCTAAACCAATTATATCGAAACTTTATTTAGTATATTATATTTTATAGTATAAGAGGCAATAATAAGTAATAATATTTGTTCAATGGGTGAATAATGAAAGACCTTTTAGGAGGTTCTTTAGTTTCATCCTTCTTATCAAAATTGGACAAATCTTCAGTTTGACCCATTATGGAAAATTAAAATACATACTTAAAACAAAATAAAAGTACCTTAATCTTTAAAAAATCAAGATGAAAATTGGGAACTACACAATATTCTGACTTTATTTCTTGATATAATAAAAAAAATATATTTATATAAAATTAAATAAAAATATAAAATATAACAAAAAATTTAATTTAATGAGGTTAAAATTTTGTAGCAATTGTTACAAATTCGTGGCTCTTCACCGCTTTTAAATTTATCACTATCTCCCTCCGGTTGAGAACAGTCAATGTGTGAGTCTATATGTTAAGATCAATCATAACATAAAACTATTTACTATTAGTGAAATTTAATCCGTAAGTAAAATAGGTTAATAAAGTATGATAGAAAATACTTTGAGAACACCTATTGCAAACTACTTTCTTATTCTGACGGTTATCGATTGAGTTTATAGACTTGGAACATACACAGCAAAAGTTCATAACACTATCTTTGCCTCTCTTTCTCTTTAACATACAAGTCTGACACAACTTATTCCCCTCGTTGTCGTATCCTTCTTTCTACATAATACACATCACAGTGTTAAACTTTATAAATTTATGTAAAATAAGTGTTCGAATTGGTGGAAACCATAAAAAATAACTAAAAAATAATACAATGACTGCATGCTCAGAAAATTTTATATCGCAAGATTTACAATATTGACAATCGTCACAATACCAGTTTCCACTTGGAATCTATACCATTTCAACATAGTAATTTCGGGATTATTTGGTAATTTCACTAATTAACTAGTAGATTCTAGCACAGTACTTCGGTGTATTTACTCCTGGTGCATTCCATATGAAATGCTCGGTCACACGAGTCGCATATCAGCAATGTGCTACTTACTCCATTTTCAGCTTCATTACAATTTACACATATCTACAGTGATTTATATTAAAATAAATGTGGAATTAGGTGTGGAAAACTAGGAAAAGGTTTAATTTAAAAAATACTTTACAAGAATTACAATGCCAAGGGTATCTTATGACAATATCATAGTGTAGAGGAGGCTTGTTGCACCTAAAAGAAGCTATAAAACAACAGTTTACTTGGAATGGTAGCATTTTCTACAAGTGGTACAACATATTAGTTTATCCTTAATAAAAATATCCTTACACGACCTAGAATAACAGGTAATTTCAAATCTCGACTCCCCGTTATCATCACCTATATTTTGTTTTAATACCATAGAGAAACTGAGTAACGTGTGTGTATAATATCAAACTGCTCAGAATGAGAAAATACTAATGTTGGAATAAATTAAGATACCTAAGAGTGGGACATTAAATCCATCAGTGGAATCTGAATTGGGAATCCGTTCTTTCATAAATAAATTAATTGTCAATCCGTTAACACAATTGCTTTAGTTTAAATATCGTAATTTAAGAATAAATTAACGGATTAAGTGAATTAATAATTAATTGATAAAGATTTATTGGAAAATGAATAATTTATGGAATAGAATGAATAAACATATCTTTAAATAAATTTAATCTCAATAAATTAATGTGAAAATTGAATCTATAGAGTTTAAAGGAGCAAAATTGAAAACTTAAAGGATTAAATTATGACTTAAAAATTTTAAATTAGACATGAAGTCTAGAAATCTGAGTATTATAAGTCAAATATATTCATTTGGGCCCAATATGTCCATCCTCAGTTAACGATGCAATAAGTCAGTTCGGAATATGGTAGAGAGGAGATGTTATGACAAAGTGAATGACAAGGTAGGATTTTTTGATTAATTTATAACTATTACTTCAGGTTCTTCTCATTTCTGGGATGCAATGGGGAGATGAAGGAAAGGGTAAACTGGTTACCCATCTTTCGAAGGATTTTGACCTTGTTGCAAGATATAACGGTATAACAATCATGTAGATAATCATTCTTGATCATTTCTCTTTTCATATAGCCCAAATTTATCCTCTTGTGCCTATTTTCATACGATTCTTCATATAATTGTCTAAATTATTCTATTCATCCATTAATAACTATATTGATCACTTATTATACCTATATCTTCCAGCTAAGCAAATCTTTTGTTCAGGAGGCCATAATTCCGGTCATGAAATGTATTTGGATGGAGTAAAATATAAACTACATTCACTTCCATGTGGAGTTTTGGTCCCAAATACATTAAATGTATTGGGAAACGGTGTTGTTGTGCATTTGGAAAGCCTTTTAAGTGAAATTGATGGCCTACTGAAGTTAGGAATCGATTTAACAAATAGGTTATTCATCTCCGAAAGAGCACATTTAGTACTCGATTTGCACATCGCTATTGATTCACAACTAGAATCAGAACAAGGAGAATACTCCACAACAATAGGAACAACTAAACGTGGTATTGGACCGACTAACTCAACCAAATGTAAAAGAACTGGCATCCAAGTAATTCTGATAACAATTACACACTAAAATTCACCCATAAATAACATTAATTAATGTTTTAGTTGGGAGAACTGTTAAATTGGGACAATTTCGAGAAATTGTTGACGAAATTAACTTACAAGCTGAACCATGAAAATAAAGTTTTCTCGAACTCAGATTTGGCAGATTTACTAAACAAGGAGCTTGAAATATACAAAACTAACTTTTCTAAAATCGCACATTGCGTTTGTGATACCTCATATATGATTCAAAAATATATAAAAGAAGGTAAAAAGGTCTTTTTTGAAGGAGCTAACGGAGCATTATTGGACCTTGCTCTAGGTACAACTATAAACATGCCTAACTAGCCCTACTTAACATAATTGAATATATATATAACTTTATAAATTTCACTAAAGTACTTCAGGAACTTATCCATACGTAACATCTAGTAACACAACAACAAGCGGTGTGTACAATGGATTGGGAATTAGTCCAAGTGTTAAGATTTTAAAAGTTGGAGTGTTAAAGGCCTACCAAACTAGAATCGGCCAGGGTCCTTTTCCAACAGAGCTTTTCGGTACTTTTTTAAATTAAATATTTATGTATACTACTAGTGGTATAAATACCCCTTTAAACAAAATTAAAATCCTTGCAGATGATAATTATGTCAAGTTACAAAAGCACGGGTCTGAGGTTGGCGTTACAACCGGCAGAACTCGACGATGTGGCTGGCTTGACTTAGTCTCAGCAAAGTACGTCCAGGGCTTCTCTGGGTTTGATGTAATCAATCTCACAAAACTGGATGTACTTTCTCAATTTGACGAAGTCAAACTTTGCACCAACTACAAGCATAAAGTTACTGGTACTACTCTTAAAAACTTGCTTCCACCATTTAGATATTTACATAATACTATTTATAGTACTGAGTATATTGTATATATAATATAAATAGCACATATAATTGGTAGGAGAATTTTTGGAAGAGGGTCGCTATCCCAACTGTTGTTATCAATTCGATGAGTACGAACCAGTATACAAAACAATGCCCGGTTGGAAAACCGATATTTCCGACTTTAAAACCTTTGAACAATTGCCACAAAACGCACAAAATTATGTCCTTTTTATTGAGGAATACCTGGGGGTATTCATTCACTGGGTTTGCTTATTTATCAACAATATCACCTTTAGGTGGGAACTGGCAAAGATGTTAATAAAATGATCGTCAGGACCCAATAATTAACTGTTTAATATTTTGTAACGCTTTAAACTTGTTTGTCAAATAATCATGTAAATCTATTGACTAGTATATTACACTATTATTTATCAATTAGTAAGTTGTTAATGTTCGTGTTTCCATACTTATGGTTATCCTCAAAGTATCTGTAATTAGAGAATTATAATTGTATAAATAAATGGTGTGAAACCTGCTGTAAATGTTTAAATTGGATAAGTTTATGGGTCCAAGCTTGAGCAGGATATCTTCAGAGCCAGTGGAACCCTTGTATATAGTTTCGATTAATTCATCGATGCTGTAAATGCCGTAGTTACTAAAATTCTCCTCAATAATTAAATTCCCACTAATCATCTCTGCCTTGTTATGCTGATAAATGGTACCCCTATAAAAATCTAGAATGAAAAAACTAACCTCTTATGGAGCAAATCCTTAACATGCTTTAGGGTAGGTGTTCCATAGTACACAAAAGGCAACACCTTATTTATCAGGTCCAAATTGGAAACTGAATTACTCATAAAACGACCTGTGTTTATTCTCGTTAATCCAATGGTCTAAAAATCAAATGAAATTGAATAATATTAACGTGTTGATTATAAAACAAATAGGTTGAGTAAGTAAAAAGTGTTAAGAACCTTTAAAATATCTTTACAAATTTGCGATTCGACATTTCTAGAATTCCGAACAACAAAAAGTAGTTTGTATTCCTTTGGTGGATTGACTTTAGGCTTTTTCTCTTGGGCTTTGGTTCTAATGTCAAATTAATCAATAATGTGGAGATTTGTAAGTTGATTTAGGAAAAAAAGGTAGAGTAAAAGAATTTAAAACATAAAAATATTGGTTTAAGAAAATATATGGGTGTTTAAGCTATAAAGATTGTGGAAGGCTCACCTCTTAAGATCCAAGTCCAGCTGTTTCGATTTTTTGAAGATGGTATTGAGTGAAACAATTGCATTTTTATCTCGGTAAGATTTCTTTTTCTAAATTTATGGAATATATTTCAGAAATAAAAAATTACCAGTTTTAGAAGTCGGACTTGTTTTGCGATTTCACTGCGCCTTTTCAGATCAATTCGATGGCCTCTTAATATAGTCTCAGGTTTTTTAATATCTCCATCTATACCCTTCATTTTAAAATTCGAAATTTGTATAAATTTGATGTAAAACAAATATATAATATGTATATTAAAAATATGAGGTGTTTAGAATGAACTTAAACTCCATAAAACGGGTGATCCTGGTCGTGTTTTTTAACGATTCGCTTCCAGCCCTGTTCAAAATCTTTGGTAGTCACGACGTATCTGAAAAATTATGTTTACACATTTATGGATGTTGTAAAACACAGTGATGGAATTTATAAAAAGTATGTTAATACCTATTCTTTCTAATTGCCTGTAAGCCAGCCTCTAGACAAATGGCAGCTATGTCGGCTGCTGATATCTTCTCTGGTCTTGCAACAACTAAAAATAATAAAGATTAAATCATTATATAAATAACTAAATTAGTGTATAGTATAGTAGGGAAAGTAGTATTAATATACATGTTTCTAGATCAATATCGTTTGATAAATTCATTTTACTGGTAATTGTTTGAAAAATTAATCTTCTTTGTCTTCTATCTGGAAGTGGGAATTCTATTTTTCTGTCAAGTCTCCCTGGTCTTAAAAGTGCAGGATCAAGTGTATCTGCTCTGTTCGTTGCCATAATCACCTTTACTGAGGCATTTTGATCAAACCCATCCATCTGGTTAAGAAGCTCTAAAAGGATCCTCTGCACTTCCCTATCTGCACCTGTTTGTGCATCAAATCTCTTTGTTGCGATCGCATCTACTTCATCGATGAATAAAATGCTAGGAGCGTTCTCTCTGGCCAATCTATGATATCATATAAACTAATTCAAGGAAAAGTAATGCGAAAAAAATAATATAGTTTATTTAAAATCATACCTGAAGATATCTCTCACCATTCTGGGTCCTTCACCCAGGTACTTTTGAACGAATTCAGAACCAACAAAACGTATAAAAGTTGCGTCGGTGTGGTGTGCAACTGCCTTCGCCAACATAGTTTTCCCGGTCCCAGGAGGACCATATAATAAAACACCAACTGGAGGGTCTATCCCGATTTGCTTATAAAGTGATGGACAAGTTAGGGGAAGTTCTACTGCTTCTTTTATTTCCTGCTTTTGGGAATCCATTCCTCCAATGTCCTAACAAATAGGTTAAAATGTAACAAATATTATGTATGTAAAGATAATCGTGTGAAGGAACACAATGGGTTAAACACATCTGTTTAAATAATTAATAGACTTGTACCGCGTAAGTTACATCCGGTTTTTCAGAAACTTGTAACATTTGGATGGAAGAATCTGCTTCTGGCGGCAAAATATCGACAACGCTATGACTATGCCTATGTAATGCAACACTAGTGTTAGGTGTTAGCAATTCCCTAAGATAAACATTAAAGATTTACATAAGATTTATAGCTGTATTTTAATGATTAGATTTAAGGACCACACCTGTTAATGGTTGAAAGAATGCGAACATAATAGTTAGATCCTGCAGTTGAGGATACAATTCCGTAATTTTTGTCTATAATGTCCAAAAATTGGCCAATTACCAAAGGGACGCTTTGAATACGTTTGATTTCATTCCTGGCTCTGATAAGCTCAAGTTTCAAGTTCTTATGCTCCTCTTTAATATAATTTTCCTAAAATTCAAGATATATTGTATTAAATTGATAAATTGTACATAAATATATGTTATGTTATTAATAAAATAATAATTAGATTGGTAATTAAAGAAATTATACTTGAATCTCGCATAATTCTAACTGTCGTTCAAGTTCCTTAAGTTTAGTATATAAGTCAATATCAGTAGTAGTAGACTTTTGAACAACAGCTTCAGAAGCCATTTTAAACGAACTAAAAAAATAAAACTAGAAGATTCTTAATAAAATTTTAATATAAAATGTGTGGGCACCTCAATACTATGTAACTAATTTTTTGAAAAAGAAATCACAATTTTTATTATATTATAATGTAAATGTGTAAATTAGAAATTAAATTAGACTGAAAAAAATTGTTAATAATACAATCCAAATTTTACTAATTTTAAAACTTGATACAACTGATTCAATTCCTCCCTCTTTAGGTGGCTGGCTTCGAAAATCTGGATTATTTGTAGGACTATCTTTAGGTTGTTTGTTTTCAAAATCTGGAATATTTGGAGGATTAACTTTAAGTTGTTTGTTTTCAAAATCTGGAATATTTGGAGGACTTTCTTTGGGTGGATTTTTTCCAAAATCTGGATTAATTTTTTTCTTAACTTCAATAGGCAAATCATCTACTATTGTTTCTACTTCACCAAAATAAGTATGTTTACTCTCGTAATCAATTTCACTTTTCAACGGGAAGTCGTATTCATAATTTGTAATTTTTTTCCATACTGTTTCCTTTGGTTCTAATGCAAAATATGTTTTTTTCATAACTCCTCCAGTCATTGAAATTACTTCTATATACTTTGTTCCGGAGTTGGATTTGACTATGATAATACGATAACTATCTCCATAACTATACTCAAAAATTTTTTGATTCTCATATTTGAATGTTATGAAATTTTTTTTGCCCACAATATGAACTGAAACTTCCCTTATTCCACAGAAACTAATCCTTGAGTTTTCCAAATAATAGTTGTTTTTACTAAGGTCAATTTCTGCGTGAGAATTATCTCCTTCACTAATGCGTGAATCTAAAATTTTTTCATAGCTTCTTTCATCCAATTCCTCAAATCCAAATTCCTTTTTGGCTTTAATAAACTCTTCTTCATTAACCGTATCTAATTTTGTCGGTCTCCCAACTTCAAGGGGAGTATTATTCCTTATTTTAAAGTATACAATATCATCATTTTCTAAAGTTATTTTAACTAGATGAATGAAGTTAAAATTGCTATAAATTTCAACCATTTTACAGTATAACTCCTTTTTATTGCTTAATCCTTCAGGACCCTGATTTTGAGTTGAAGTATTTGGATCCATGCCATAAGGTGATTTTGGCTCCCAGATGATATAGTCGCGATCCGATACTTGAATAAATTCCTCATAAAGTGAAGAGAACGTCAAATATCTTTTTGTTCCATCTATTTTGGTAAAGCTTTCATGATATAACATATCAAATTTGTCATTAACATCCAATTTAATTTTTGAATTATCTACATCCTCAGACTCTGTGGTTAATTCCCTGTAGAATTCGATCAAAGTGAGTAAGGATTTGAAATTACCGGTGATCTTGAATTGAAACGTTTCACCTCCTCCAGAACCCGAAGTATGTATGTCAACCATAATACCTCTGTTCCTAGTATTATACATGTCAAAATAATAAAACTCGTTATCGTTTTTTTCTGGGCTTCTTTCCCAAATGTTAAATAGATCAACTTTTATCAGTGTTATAACTTTTGATGTACCTGGTTTTAACATAAACCTGAAAATTTCAGGATGTGTATCTGGAATCTCATCTCTTTTGACAATTTTGAAATAACTGGTATCTATATTTTTCAAATCTAATACAATACCTTCAAAACCCAAACCTTCCGCAACATTGATAACACAATACACACCAGTCAACAAACCTAACAGTAAAAACCTTATAAAAAAATATAAAAACAATTTCATTTTAATAATATTTTAATAATATTTTAATAATTTATTTAGTAATATATTGATAGTATTTTGATAATCTATTTAATTATATATAAAAAATCTATGGAAGAAAAACGTTACTAGCTAAGAATCATTCAGTGTACCTCTGAGTTCCCTTAGCTCCATTTGTTTAAAAATGTCCAACTCATAATAGTAAACATTCCATTAGAATGCTGAATTGTGTATTTCATAACTATTGTTTTACTAAATTCTAGTAGAATCAATTTCAAAATGAAACTTTCATGTATAACATATAAAGAAATTGAATCCGAAGATATTATTAATAACTTCATAATTGGAACAGAACAGAATATAAACAATTCTGTTTAATGAAATTCAAATAACCAAGGTGAAATGTGTTAATAATTCCTAATTTAATTAAAACCGACAGTGTGTCCCATTACTAAATTAACAAAGTAGGTAATAATGTTAATGAAGTAATAGCAATGGTATTGGTGAAAAATTCAGACCTGATAATTTCGACAACCCGTGAAATAATGTCCTGTTTCATTTGTTCTAAATGCTCAGGAGTAATAACTGGTTCCTTGGTTTCTGGAGTGTGAATGCTCTCTTTTGAAAGAGAACGGTGTGATCCAGTTTCACTGCTAGGTTCATGAGTTTCGCTATGAGTAAGTTCCTTTGATGAAGTAGGTGTGTATTCAGTGTATGTAGGCGAATGATCACTAAATCTAGGTCTGGGAGACCTATGATCGTGAGGGGGTTTGACACGTTTTGATTTAGAGCGTTTTCTATGCCTTGGTTCACTAGGTGTTGCAGTACCCATAGTTTCGTCCTTAGTCCGAGAATCTCTCCTGGAGGAAGAACTCCCGGACAAGTGAGCAGGTGAAGGTGGTTTGGTAATGAAGGTACTAGATTTTTTGGGAATGTGTGACGATGAAGTTGCCTTTGTAGTCGACACTTTATCTGGAAGAGGTAATGAAGGTGTTGCTGGCATGGGACTAGATGTACGAGGACTGGTTTGACTGGTTTGAGATGAAACAAGAGATGAAGGTAGCGCAGTGGAGGAAGTGGGAGGTGGCGTAGAAACAGTTGAACTAGGCGGAAATGTCGGTAAAGATCCAGTCGTTGTTGGAGCCGTTGGAGTTTGGGGAATTGGGGTAGTTGTGGGAGTTGGAGTATAATCTTGACCAGTGAGTTTGGATTTAACTTTGGAGGGTAAATCATTAACTTTGGCACCTGAATAAATTCCATACAAATCAGCTGATTTAAGGTAATGGACATCAGTAGACTCGACTATACACTTTTGAATACAAGCTAGAGCCGTAAATTGATTAACTCGTTTCCATTCTCCATCGGATTCACTCCTCTCGAAATAGATATCATCCCCAGTAAATGATGTCTCATTGACGCTAATTGAAACAAAAAATCTCACAGGTTCAGATGTTCTAATTATTGTCAGAATAAATTTGCATAAATTATTACCATAAATTTCTTTATCGTCATGAACTATTTTTTTAGTCAAAAATTCGAACAATGGCCTGATAACTAAAAAATTCATATTCAAAAATGTATAAGAAGAATAAGAGAAAGAATCATTCTTTTTATTAAGATCTAAAATTTTTGGTAGCGGATCTAAATCCTTTTCTTTTCCTTCACTTTCCGATCTAGCTTCAAAAAGCCTTTTAAAGCCTAATCTTTTGTAGTTTGTTTTGAAGCCAAGACCCAAAAGAGGGGTCCACATGCCATCTTTCCATATGAAATGTAACTCATTTAAATCTTGTAGAGTAATTTTCAACATCTTAATTCTTTCTTGCTTATCAAAAATCTCGATGCACGAGGCCACTTTACCTTTTGAATCATTATCATCATTGATCCAAATAGTTTTCAAGCCATCCATTAAATGACCAAAACCCGAATTATTGCTAGGTTTATATTTTTCATATATCAAATCAGCCATCATCATAATTGTGTAATCAAAAAACACTTTGTGGAATTCATCTGAAAGATCTAAAACTTCGGGAATTAAATAACCCTTTGGCTTAAACTCATCATGGATGAGAGTTAAAAAACTTGGCAACCTTATAAAACTATACCCATCTTGAAATTTCTTGGTGTAGTAAACGTTTTTTATACCTCCATTGTTTATTACAATTGAAACCACAAGCTCTGTGCCTGCGAAATCGTAAATAATTAGATCCTGACAAGTACTAACACCAACTTGTGTCCATAGAACATTATTTAATAAACGTATTGAATTAATTAGGACTCCTTCTTTTGCATTAATTTTATATCTATCAGGCTTATCTAATGACTTGATTATGTTGATCTTTTCTAGATCTAAAGATCCCAAATCCAAATCCAAAGAAATAGAACCATTCGCCAATAATCCAACAGCACATAACACATTTTTAACTAATAAATTAGAGATGTAAAATAAAAATACTATAAATAAGTTTCTAAAATCGGACATTTCGAAAAATAATAAATAGTAGTTTTAAGGTTCTAATTATAGTGGTACACTTTTGTAAAAACATAAAACTGAAAGAACTTTTAAATTCACATGAATTATATGAAAAAAATAGAGATAAGAATAAAAGTAAGAAAAGACATGAATAATTAATCGAAATAACCGAAGATATGGATAGAATACAAACATTTTTGGTTAATAAGAGCAAATAATCTCGAAAGAGAATAAACCAATTAAATTTCATAATTTTGGGATATTATGGAAAATCGACCATTTACCCTCTAAAATTTTACAAAATATATTAAAACTAAATCGACATTGAATGCAGAAAAACTTAGTGAAACACCGAAAAAATAGAAAATGTTCTGTTTTCATTAATATAATTAAATAAATTAAATTGATAAAAAAATTACGCAATAATTCAAAGAAAATTACAACATAGAAAACCAATTTCGAGCTAAACATTTAATTTCAATTCCTTCAACTAAATTATTTCTGATGTGGTTGTGGAAAATATTAAACTAGATGTGATTTAATTCTTGATTGTGATTATTAACCCAAGAATTTGAAATTGTATTATTTTTTTAATGTATACTTTTTCAATAATTTTGAAATATTATTTTAAATTGACACACATTTTTAATTAAGATATTTAAAAAATAAAACTTAGATAATTATTTAATTTTATACCTTCCAATTTTTCTTTTTTTAACTCGATAAATTATTTTCCAGAAATAAATTTTCAATCTAATTATTTCAATTTAACTGATTTTAAATCAATTGGAGAAAACATTTTCATTTTAAGCCTTTTTTTGAATTTAAAGCCGATAATCTTTCAAATTTTTTTACACTAAATTCTTTTTTTAATTTTTATTTTTTTTATTTAAATTACCAGTAACATTTTTTATATTGTGTCTTTGATTTTTCATTATTCCCCTCAGAGTCTTGACAATTATGTCACTGTTAATATTTTTAACAATTTTAAAATATAATTTCTATAATGAACAATTATTTCATGTTATATTAATAAAATTTAATACATACAATTCAATCATAAAATTCCAAATGGTAATAAAACATTTGATGTCTTAACATTAAATCATGATTGCATCTTTTAATGTTTAACATTTGTAAATTAATTATATTATCACATGGAATTTGAATAAACTTTATAGAGATACACCAATTTCTATAGAAAATTTGATAGTGCTCATTTATAAAAGTTTTAGATAATTTTGTTATTTTATAAATAATATTTAGTAAATTAATACTAATGCCACATTTTCCATTCAAAATATATCTGGTTTTAATACAACGTGTTTAAGTAAAATTTAATTTTTATAATACTGCCCTAATCCAATTTAAAAGAATAGATCTATAAAGATTAAATGATAAATTTATTATTTGAGGCTATTTTTTCTGTAAACGGTTTGAACAGGATGCATAAGACAAATGAATTCATAAAGTTATCTATAAATAACAATCCCATTAGTAAATATAATAAATAGGAAACTTTCACAAATGACTGTGGTTATCCTGAAATTAACTTGTCTGAAAATACTTCTAAATGTATGATACAAGGTTGTGTTTATGTATGAGTGAGTAATAATAAATACAATAAGCTCAACAAATTAATAATGAAATAATAAAGAAAATCATATCTTTATTAACCAAGAAGCTTGACTCCTCGCTTTTCTTAGTTGTCCTTAACTTCTTTTTGTCAACTGAGTCCGTCTTGGAATGAGCTGGACTTTCCTCTTTTACAGACTGTTTAGCTTTAGTATGACCACTAGTTGATAGTTTTTTAGAGTCATCTTTGTGGGTTAATTTTGTCTTTGGGATAGTTTCTTGCACAGTAGGTTCGACAATAGGTTCAGTTTGAGTGTGCATTTCATGTTTAGGTGCATAAGTATGCTGTATTTTGGCACCTTTTTTATGAGTTGGTGTATAAAATTCTTCAGTTTGAGTAGCAATATCAGTACCTGATAAGTGATCAGGCAAAATTATATCCAAAATCTCTTTAGGTAATTTGGTAATCTCCTTCCCCTTTATGTTAGGTAACATGGACAAGTGTTTTAATTTTTCCATTTTTACGTTCTTAATAAAATCAGACAAAAACATGTCAAACAAGTCCTTCTCACTAATAACTGAAAATTTCCCATTGCCTGAAGTTCTAATAAAGCAAAGATTCTTGTCCCTTACACCTTCATGCCTTATAGATATCTCAACAACAATTGATTTGTCCGAAATCTTTGTTAAAAATATTTCAGTGACCTGAAATTCTTTTCTCAAACCAATTTCATAACCCCAAATCTTGAGTTTCTTTGTAGTAGGAATTGTAGAAATGTCTCTGGGAGATAGCCTTATAATTTTAATATTTGAAAGATTTAATGAATATTTTTCAAAGTTAGAAGGATATAAGCCATCCCGAACAATGTGAAGACAATTCTCTTGATCTACGCCTGAAGTAACTTCCTTAATATCGGATTTGCTGGTTGAATCAGCAGAGTCGACTGGAGCAAATTTTTTAGTAAAATCACCCAAAAATTTGTAGTATTTCTCCCTACTAAGAGCAACCCAGTCTATATTGAATCTAAAATATTTGGTAGTATCGTTTTCTGCCTTGACTAATAGAAACATAGTTTCACTAGTATCATTACTATTAACTTCAATCCTTACAAAGCTTTTTTCATCCTTTGAGGCCTCGCAAACAAGGTTTCCGAAATGGAAAATTTTATTGATCTTTACCCCGCCAACAGGTTCATAAACCTTTGAGAATTTTGAACCAGGTTCATCAGTACTTAAGAAATACAACTTGTCAAATTCCCAACCGATATTAAATGATTCATACAATTCAGATTCTTCGTAAGAGCCCTTAACACTCTTATCTTCTGAAATTTTGTTTTCAGCTTCTTGAGTGGCGGCTTGATAAATATCGTTTAGTATTAAAAAGGAAGATACGTTACCAGTGTCAAATATAGTATCATGGTCTATAGCAAAACTAATGACTGAATATTTCTTTCTATATACCAATTTTAAAGAAGCTAATACATGATGCTCTGCAACTTTGGTGAGTAAAATTTCAGAACATCTTTCGGCTCCCTTTTTTAACCATAAGACTTGATCAGAGATCAATACCATATCAACGAAATTATCATTCTTTGGAACTATTTTAACCGCATTGGGGTCATTTTCGGATAAAATTATACTGTATTTATTAGTATTAACATTTTTAAGGTCTATCAACTCAAATTTCTGATCATCAATATTAAAAACACAAGTAACATGTGTGGTTGATAAAATCAGTATATTAAATGCGATAAAAATAATTTTAATAATTAAATTCGTCATTTTATAATTTATTTTTTGTTTCTAATCTAAATTTAATTTTTTTCTCCACTTGAATTTGCAGTCGATAAAATTTGCAACTCCTAATACCACTTCTTTTCGTTATACTAGTTATATTCATATGAAGCTCTATAATTTCCATAAATTATATTTCTAGTAATTATATACTATATATTACGTATGTGTATCAATAGATCTGTAAAAAAGGTAATCGAGATTAGAGTATGGTATAATGATTCATTCATATAGAAGCAAGTTAAATTTCTAAATTATTTCATCTAATGGAAATTTAAACTCAAAAAATGTATAGAATGTTAAAATTTATTAATTTGATATTTAAACCTATTTTCTCAGATCATGATGATTTGATTTTTTTTAGTAGTTAAAAGGGAGATCAACTGTCAAAATATACATTTTCTATACAGCATCTTCCATAAACTAGTAGTTAAATAACATAAATAGAATTAAATATTTAATACAATAATCATAAAATAAAGAAATGTAAGGGAAAAGATGTAGAAATTAATTTCTTTTAAAATATATAAATTTGTTTTTTAAATGTATAAATTTGTATTAAATTAAAAAATGAGGTTTAATTAAAAAATATTCTGTATTTAAAAAGAGAAAACAATAAATTAAAAAATTATTGAATGAATAATAAATGTTACACTCATATCAACCTTCGAAAAAAAATATAATTTCAAAATGAATAAAATATTAAATGTTAAAATTTAAAATTAATAATTGATTAAATATTTCGAGTGAATTGGATATATATATCCTAATTTTGATCATGTGTGGTATCAGTATTCAAGATCTACCAAAAGTGGAAATAAAATGATGAATTTTCCCTCCAAACTCTTTGTAAAATACTGTTTTAAATGGATGTAGATATTTCAGACCTAAAAGAGATAGATTCAGTTTCACTTGAAAAGGTAATAGATTAAAATAGTAAAATAGTCCAAGATTATCATTATTAAACATATAATATCCGTATATATATCTTGAATTTTGATTGATTAATTAGGAAACTTGTAAGAAATTTGATGAGTTGCGTTTTTTGCAGGAGATATTGAAATGGTTGACCCCAAAGATAAGAGAAAAGGTGATTAAAAAAATAAAATTTTACATAATTATTATTTAGAACAAGGAGCATAGCAAGTACACGAAATTCTACGATAATATCAAAAAAATAATTAAATTTAAACTGAACCATGAGTCAATAGTAGGAGGAGAGTGCGAAATAAATTATGAACTGGTAAATGGGAATAAAATAATCATCGACAATGAAGAATTAATCATTTCTGATTTAACACATGAACAAAATGAAATACAAGCAGAAAGAACAAAAAACAAGATTATAGGTATTATCTAATTAATCAACTCTTTGATGTTATTTTATATTTTTAATTACTAAATTAAATATTCTAACAAGTAAACTTATGATATTAGGAAATTTAGAAATAGTGGTGTTTGGTGAAGAAAATGTAGTAAAGCTCGAGGAAAATAGGTTCATTCCACTTAATTATTATAATAAGCTGTATTCTCACCAGAAAAGAGCACTAAGCTGGCTAGTAAAACTGGACTGCGAAAATCTGGGAGGAATACTTGCAGACGATATGGGCCTGGGTAAAACCATAACATTGCTATCCTTGATTAATTGTATTGTGTATTCCTCATATGTGAATAAATCACTGATGAAAAAAAGCACACGTACAGTTGAAAACAGAAGACAACACAGTAACAATCGGCCAAATAAGAATGTCGAAACGGAAGAAAATGAAGATGAAAATGGTGAATCTAAAATCACAAGAATATTAATAGTATGTAATGTAACACTAATTGATCAGTGGAAAAACGAAATCGATAAATGGATATTTAAAGGAGTTAAATATTACATATTGCACTCAAACTATCTTGACACTTGTTATACAGTGGAAAATGATTTAGATTACGTGAGTGAACCCCCGTTTTTGATTTACTTGATTGGATACGAATATTTAAGAATTAATATTGAGAATGTCAATAGCTACAAATGGCATTATTTGATTTTAGACGAAGGGCAGAAGATAAGGAACCCAAATTCACTGACCTCTCTGTCAGTCAAGACAATAAAAACTACCCATAGAATTATATTGTCAGGTTCACCAATCCAAAATAACCTTGTCGAACTCTGGTCACTAATTGATTTCATAATACCAAACTATCTTGGATCACTTTCTTCCTTTGTGGAAGATTTCGTTATCCCAATTAACAATGCCAAATATGAATCCAACAAGTACATGAACAAACTTAAACTCCTGATTCTCCCATACATCTTCCGTACCGTCAAGTCTAACAAGTCTAAAAATACACTTTTTAATAGTCTTGTTAATCCCATTGATGTAGATTCCAATACACCTACCAGAGTTGAATCTGAAGGCTCCTGTTCTTCTGGAATGTTACCCTCTAATTTAAATTCGAAAGAAACAGATGGACTTTCAACAAACGAGGGATATGGCGTTGTTTCTTCAAACTCATATAATAACAGTCTACTAAATCTAAAAGGTGATCAGGAAAATAGTGGAATAATGACTAATAATGAAATAGATTTACCTAACAAGAAGGAGAGAATAATACTGTGTAATTTAACAATGGAACAATATAAGCTATACGTAGGTGTTTTGAACAAGTTCAACTACATAATACGTGACAGATTTGAAACCAAAGGCGGATTTAATAAAGATTTTGCGAAAACAATGAATAAGGAACTCAATCAAGATAAAAACATTTTGAGACTAATTTCAATTTTGCGTAAAATATGTAATCACCCCAAAATGCTAGACTCGCGCTATATTAACAAATATTTCTATCCAAATGATTGTATCAACGGCTCCTTAACTGATTCAGTTAATAGGTCACCATCAAGAAACTTAACGAGTTTACTTAATAGTTCGCCCTATAGGTTTAACTTAGTGCTGAATAATCAACTTGAAATTTCTAATCTAAATGGCAAAAATACTCAAAGTCCAAGCAGGAGAAGGATAGAATCAGCAGGTAGCAGCAAGTTGAATGTAAGTTTGAAGATAATAGAAATGTGGAAGAAGGAGAATAAGAAAATACTGCTATTTACACAGACAACAACCATGTTAAATATAATTTATGACCACCTGTTGGAAATTTATGACAAGGACGAAATCCTTATTTTATTTGGAAAACATACCGTAAGTAACAGAAATAAAATAATTGAACGGTTTTCTACTGACGACAAGGTATTCATAATGATTTTGACTACTAAAGTGGGAGGAATTGGACTAAACTTGACGGCAGCCACAAGAATTATTATTTATGACCCAGACTGGAACCCAATGACTGACATGCAAGCAAAGGAACGTTGTTATAGAATCGGACAAAAGAACGAAGTTATTATTTACAGACTAATAACAGCCAGCACCATAGAAGAAAAAATCTACCAAAGACAACTCTACAAGTACTATTTATCTCAGCAAATCCTCAGCCACAACAACTCCTTCTACAACAAGTACATCAACAATTTACAGTACCTGATCACATATCCTAAACCACCCATTGTTTTCCCCACCAAATCCCCAGTAGAGTCAACTTCCTCCACCCCGAATTCAACCTCCAACATAGTAATGAGCAACACTGAGCTTAGCCGTGGAGTTGATACCAACTTGCACCTTAACCAAGTTTGTGATCAAAATGAAGATCAGAAAGGTGATGAGATATACCACCTGATCAATAACAATGAGAATATAAGTTCTTTCATAAACTACAATGATGTTAATCTTCCCACCGAAAACGAATACAGTTTTCTAAGAAGCCATCGCAGAACCCGTAAGCCATGTAACATAGATGGGGAAGTAAAGAAGAACAAGTTACTGTTTAATTTAAAACGCAATAATAACAAAAACCTCACATATATAATTACAGACCACATAATGAACTATTTCAAAAACAAAAATAACAAATCCATAACCACAGAAAAGGTATCTTTTCTTTATTCTCACTCATTTTTTAGTTGATTAACCACTTTAATCCCATTATACCAGGTAATAAATCATGAACCATAATTTGTTTTAGAAGAAAACAGAGTTTTATTCAGAAGAATATTAAAACACCTATGCACCTTCACCAAAAAGGACAACTTATGGCATTTGAAGAATAATTTCAGTGTAAAATAATTGTAACCTCTAATTTATATATACTTTCATACAGTATTTAATCTATTAAGTATGTTTAAAAGGACATTTATTTACTTAAAGTAAGTTGGGAAGGTAGTAAATTTCTATTTCCCAATACAGAAGGAACTAAAAATTTTATTCACGATATAGTCGTCAGAACGTTCCCCAATAATAAACTCAATTTCGTAAATGCAGTCCCTAAAACAGGATAATACACTCAATAGGAGAGTTTAAAGTATTGGAATAATCACTAGATTACTTAAGTGTACAATATTGTGAATTACCTCAAATACTCTGAAATAATCTCCAAGTCGTAATTCGATGAATTTATTAACTCTGCAAGTTAAAATCTTTCAATTAATGAAAACGAACCTGTGATTGTGTTCAAGTGTTTTATTATCTTATTCAAATGGGACTTGTGACGCTGATTATCGATAAAAATGGAGCTAGCATTTAGATTAAAATGGTTAACAATATCTTCATTTATCAAACTCATTACGTTTTTCACAACATTCCTGTCCAAATTAGTGTTTTGTAATATCTTAAAGTTATCTTCAAAATCAAGTTTTTTCGATTCCCCATTAGTGTTTTTGACCTCAGTATTTAAAAAATCAAAGATTATTTTCTTGTAAAAACCAACATCCTCTATCAAATCACTTTTATTTATACATACATAGACGAGTTTTTTGCAATCAGATCCTGAATTTTGTTGAGTATTATCAGGTAAACCATTGTCAGTGTCAGTAAACCCAAATGGAGTAATAGTGTTGATGGAATTAGTGACATTGCAAGAGGGGATCTTGGCTTTATTTAATAAATTTAAAAGTAAATGTAATGAACTTAATGAGTCATTAACATTCAATGGATCAAACAGAAAGAGAATTACATTGGAAGTTTCAATTTGATCGAGAGCTTTTTTGATGCCAATCAGTTCAATGGCATCACAATCCGAAGATTCTGACCAATTAGTAATCCCGTCCAGTATACGGTTGTTAATTCCAGCTGAATCTATTATTTGATAATTCAAGCCATTCAAGTTGTAATTAACTCGAATTAAATCACGAGTTGTTCCAGGAATGTTCGACACAATACTAATATCATCATTGAACAAGTTGTTTATAAAACTACTCTTCCCTTGAAAAACGAATTAATATGATAATTTAGATGCTCAAATAATACAGGTTAAATAATTAGAGATACCTGAATTCGTTGGACCTAGTAATAGAAGCTTAATACCGTCAACTATTGTTTCCTTCCTGGAATAATATTGTTAGAAAAAATTTTTTAATACTTGTCATTAATGAATTTGAATATTTCTTGTGTAAGATTTTGTACAGGATCTAAAATTGAACTCGTGTTCATGAGAATAATGTCACTACAACTCTCCTCCTGAAAATCTATAGAAGCCTCCACTTTTGATATTATGTCAATCAGATCATTAGTCCATCTTTTATATATTTCGTATAGGCCGTTGTTTAACTAAAGAAAAGTTAACAGTATTTACATTACTTTTAAAATAGAATTTTGTTTCTGAATGTGATTTTTCGATCTTATCAACTCATTAATGCTCTCTACCTGCAATTACAAATTAATTTAAACTATGTACAGATATTATTTATGATCAAGTATGTAACTAAAGTTAAGAATGTGATAAAAAATAAAGTGGTTATAAAATGTTTAACTTGTATTAGGTTTAATTTATTTGAGTAATAAGCTCTTCTAGTGAATTCACCCCTTTCTGCTTGCCTGAGTCTGAACGGAAGATCAATAACCAATAAGAGTTACTTTATATTGTAATTATTAGCGATGTGTCGAAAGTTGTCGAATAATTCTTTGATTATAACTTCGTTGCCGTGTGTATGGATCTCTACGACGTCATCACCTAAAATAAATTATACCGTTTATATTGAATTAGTAGAGTGTAATTTTTATTTCAAACTACCGGTATATGAATTTGGAGATTTAAAGTATAACGTTAAGGGTTCATCAATCAAATTATTATTGATCAATGAATATAATTTACACAGTTTAACAAATCTAGGTTTATATGGTACATTATCACTCTAAATTAATTTATAAATTGAAATACTAGAGTGTCTCTTACTTTTTTAGTGAGTAGATTTAGTGTATGTATGGAATCAGGTCCAGAAATTCTAACCACAGCAACTCCACAGCCACCTTCTGGAATACCAGAACTAAGGCCATAAATAGTTTCATTTAATATATTTAAATCATTGATTTTGGAGTAAAGTTTTAAAAAAGAAAACGGTTTTAAATTATTATTTATTCTGAAACATATGACATAAGAAATAAAGACCAGGAAAGAAACTAACCATCCAGTAAATAATATACATGACATTAATATAAATTAAAACATTATTGTTGGTGGAATCAGATGTATAAAAGATGTTATAATGTTACACATTTTGGAAGAATCCAATCCAAGACCCAAGATTCCATAATTACACATTCAACATTATTAATTGTTGATATTTATGAAATTTAGCGCAAACTTTAAAATTGATAATTTCAAATATTTTTTAGGTTTCTTATTATAAAACTATTCAATTTTTTCTAATAACTAATCCTTATTTTTAGATTGTTTAAACTGTTTAAATAAACTAAGTAAAGAAGTTTATAAGAATAGTACAAATATATTGAAAATCACCAAGGAAAAGGTCAATTTTATCATTAAAACGAATGGATTAGTTGATTCCTATTTCGAAATTAACAACGTAAGTACTAACGTTACATAGGAATTATATTGCCATTTACACACTTAAAACTCTTTGAAGGATTAATATATAGTAAATAGAAATAAATTAATTCTATTTGATAACTTTAGAATGAATTGTTCATCGAGCCTGTAATACTGAATGAAACACTTACCATAGAAATTGATATAAATTCGTTATATGACTCACTAAACTCATCAATTAAAAGCGAAAATATTAAAGTTTATATTAGGTAAATTTCAATACAAACTAATCCAATGATTCAGAGACGAAGAATATATATATATCAAATATATTGATTCAGTCTATAACACAATTAACATAATACTGGTAAATTTCTAAACTTATGAAATCCATTTAAGTTATGTAATTAGAATATCTGTTAATGATTAATTAGAAAATACCAATAGTCCTAATAAACAACAACTACGTAAATTTGCCAAATGTCCCATACACCAACTACAATATAAATTTATCAAAGCTACAAACGATCTCATTTTTGCTAAATTCATTAAACAAAATCGGTGAGTCTTGATCAATAAATATTTTTAGGTAATACAATAATTGAATTTAATATAAGTAACATTTCAATTCTGAATGAGAACCTAAACAACTGCAGACTTCAGCTGAGTTCAAGTAAGAAATCATTAGTATGTATTCTTCTAGTTGGAGCAATAGTTAACGTCGAAAGTATATTTAATAACTTGCAAATATTTACTACGAAACATTATCAAAACTCACAAAGCCAAAGGGAAGCTACACCGAGTTCTGCTAACCACACTGACTTCGAAAACGAAAATACTCCAGTAAAAATTTTCCTTAATGTAAACATACTTAATATACTCTTCAAGGTAACATGAACGGTAATTTAGATTTTTCAGAGCATAATCGAGTCAAATCTGTACAATAAGAATAAGTCGCTAATAATACTGAGTAGGGAAAATACTTTAATTTATTTGTAGCAATTCCTGATGATAACGACGATAAATATATATATATAATCATATCAATGATTCAGGTAAGGAAATTTAGAATGACATGCACTTAGTTGGACTCCTGCCAAATGATATTTATAGTTCCAAATATTAGAGAAGATGAATGAAATTTTCATATTTTTAATTCCAATTTTCACTAATTGTTATATAATTAATTCACCCTTTAACCGCTTAAACAAAACTAAAATTTTAAAGAGTTTATTCTACAATGATTTAACAAGTGATAAGAATTTGATAAATGATAATAAAAATTTGATAAATGAGGGATTAGTAGATGATAAAAGATTTGAATTGATGGAATTGCCATATGTAAGTGAAAAATAATAATACTTTTCAGAAATTGGATGAATTGAGTCCCGATTTATCCGAGGAAGCTGTTAGGTTTCATTATCTTAAACATCACAAAGGATACGTAGATAACTTAAATAGTAAGTTAAATAAAATAAATTATTAGAATTAGGACAAAAATATCCACAAATTTTCAATCAAACACTCGAAGGTAAGAATTATATGATAATAAATTATCAGAATTGATAAAGTCAGCAGAAGGAAAAGTATATGAAAATGCATGTCAAGTGTGGAATCATAACCAATATTGGTTAGGGCTTGATCCAAATAGTAATGGAAAGCCTACACAATTTGTGGAAGATCTCATTAACCTAACATTTCAAACATATGATAATTTCAAACAACAATTTATTGAAACAGCAATTAGTAACCAATATTATTAATTATATACTATTAATTATATAATTAATTATGTATGTTGGAGTAATTTTTGAAGAATAACTTTTAGATCATTTTGGTAGTGGATGGGTTTGGCTCCTGTATTTCAAAAATGAACCAAAATTGAGAATTGTAGATACACATGATGGAAATAATCCAATCAAACTATTCAACAATGACAAACCATTATTAACACTAGGTATCTTAAACAGCACTAAAATGATACTATTTCATATATAAACTAATATTAGGTACAGTAAATTAGGTATAAATGTGTATGGGTATAATTAAGTATGAACATGAGATCAAAATCATATTATGTTCAGATATATGGGAACATGCATACTATATCGATTATAGAAATGATAGAAGAGGATACGTAAATTCATGGTTTAATAAAATTGACTGGAATCGAGTAGAAAAAACCCTGAAGGAACTCATGAATCTTTGACTTTAATACAACCCCCATGTGTTTAAGGAATCTTTTGATTTTTGTGAATGTGTATTGAATGCTTAATGAATTAGTCGTATTTATTTATATTCTTTCCAAGTTTGCGATTTGTAGACTAGATTCCCAAGATTTCAAAGTAGTAATAGAGTCTGGTAAGAATCTTGTGGAAAGAAATTTGTCAAGTTTAAAGCAGGAATCAAATAAAGAAGTTGAAAAATATCAATTTAATAATCATGACAAATGTGTAGTAGTTAAATACCAAAATACGCCATTCTGGGAATTGGAAGATCAATACCCCAGAGCATTGATATTGTTGGATAACGAAGTTAAAATTGAATGTGATGAAAATTGTTACTATAAGTATGTATATTCTAGTGGTAATTTCAAGTTAAAGTCATGCAAAAAACCCATCGAAAAATCAAAAGAACCACCCGAAATTAAGGTGGATTGTGCAAATTATAAACTGTTTTCATACTATAAAGAGGAACCGCCTTTGAAAACTATATATTATTTCAACTCAATGTGTACAGAGATTTTGTATAATCAAAACACCTTGTGGAAATCAGACGGTTCAGAGTATCCAAAGTCAATGAATTATAGAGAAAATAAAATCGTCTTAACCTTTGATGATAATATAATTGTATATAAGAAGGAAGGAGGTGTTTGGAACTCTACCACAACAACCTTGTCTGATATAGATACTAAATCATTGAGGGGTTCAGTGGATCCATCAGAAGATCAAAATACCAAAAATAAAAAAGATAAATTCTTAAGGTCTGAAACTATTGTAGACGCACTCGCACTTGTTTTAATAATCTCGATTCTCTCGATGATTATTGTAGTCTTGATTCTTGTATTGTCCTATGGATTTACATTTTTATCAAACAAAAAGGCCAAGAAAATGACCCAATTGGCGCCAATTGAAGAAGTAATGACATATCACTGATTCATATTTGGTTATATTTAAACTCAAATTCCTAGTTTTTCAAATTACTTAATATAATTTAAAACAAGTTTTATGATGAAAACTTTTGAAATAATTTAGTAGTAATGCATATATATGTGTGTATGTATGTGATGATTTGATAGTAAATGCTTACACATTTTTATTATACTTAAAATTTATATTATTTAATTGGAACTATACTAGTTTAATCTATAAAAATTTCACTTCGTGGAGGAATTGTGTAAAAATGATTAGTAAAATTAGGGAAGGATAGGAATGTTTAAATATATACTTAAGAATGAGTAATTAAATAAATTTAAATTTTCAAAAAAAGAGAGTTATTTAAAAATTAATTTAAACTTATGGTTAAATTAAAAAATAATGAGGAATAAAAATAAGTTAAACATGCATAGTAAAAATACATGTAAATATAAATTTAGATTTATTTTCTTGTAATTATGAATATAAATTATATGTGTAAGTATTTAACAGTTTACACATTATTTTGTTTATGTTGGAAGATTGTGGATTCTATTTATACTAACAGTGAATTAACCCAACCACAGAATGAATATGATTTAAATCAAGCAGTAAGGAGACAATTTTCAAAAGCAGGTAATCTAGACCAATCAGAATCACAATTATATTCGTCATATGTCAGTGTTTACACAATTGATGATGGTTCTAATGAATTGATTGAAAATGATACAGATAAATATTACATAGATGAATATAAGCATACCTTTTATTTCAGATTTAACGATGACTCAAAGTGTGTTGAGCTAGATTATTTGGGAAAACAGGTATGGAAACACAATAGTGATGAGTGTGGTGACGAATACCCTAAAGAAATCTTTTTTCAGAGACTGAGTAAAAGGATTATAGTTACATTTCCTACATTTTACCTTTCCTATGCTTACAGAAATCGCGGGTGGAAAATTGAGTCAAAAGTTGATTTGAAATTTGTCTTTGAAAATGGACTTTCAATCATCGCCACAAATAATAAAGATCTCTCTAATCCAAAGGTAAATGATACGTCAAAGTTCGATGTAAAATCATTCGATTACGTATATCAGTACAACATTAATGATAATGCAAACTGTGTAGAGGTTAGATTAGGACAAAAAAATGTCTGGAAATACATACCTAAAGAATCCAAAAAGGGATTCCCTAAATCTTTATATTATCACAGAGATTTAGGATTAATTTTTATGGATTTTAATAATATGTCCTCAATGTACAGATGCAATGAAACCATGTGTAAATGTATATCAAACCAACACATAAAAGATATATCTGTGTCTGATTTAAAGATTCATACTATAGACCCTTATGACCCTTCCAAAATTGATGAAAATAATGAATGTCAATACGAAAGAAAGGACCTAGGGTACGGTTATATTTTCAACATGAATCAATATGCAAAAATGACAAAACTTTTATATAAAGATAAGGTTTTATGGTATTACGGATATAAATCTAAAGAATACCCTAAGTCTGTCTTTTTGAACACATACATGAAATTGATAGCTATAAAATTTTCAAACTTCCATCTGGTTTACTTTTATATGAACAAATGGAGGTACATATGCAAATCTTCCGTTATGACTCTCTCCGAATCTGATGTTAAAATATACACTAGAATAGGTGATGAAGAAAAGGAGAATGATCAAGAAAGTTATGAACTAGTCAGGTATCCCTACAAATACGCTTTAATGTATAACATTAAAAGTCATGCCGACTGTTTTAAACTAATGATTAAAAATAAAACCGTTTGGAAACATAATCCCAAAAAATTGGGCTCAAATTATCCAACTAATATCTATATAAATAAGGACATGAAGATGGTCATCGTTACCTCCCAAAAGTTCATTTACGTTTACGTTAATCTCGACAAGTGGAGAATGGTATTCCAAACCGTTGATAAAGACATACTAAAGAAATCAATCAAATATTCTAATGATCGTGCTAATATCAAAAGTACAAGTATTAATAGAATTGACACCAGTAGTAGGAGTGCCCATAATATCAGTACTAGTGATAGTTCCACTGACAGTGATGACAGTGGTAGTGGTAGTGATAGCGATAATGATAGCGATAATGATAGTGATAGTTATAGTTACACTGATAGTGATAGTAGTGATTCAGAAAGTTCGGATGAAGAAATCTATCCAGTCCAACCTCCTAGAAAAAGGAGATTTATCAGATGTGAAACAACCCGAGGCACTGATTCCAAGAAGGAATATGATACACTTGTAGGTGAACCAATACCAAATGAAACTGAAGAAGAAATGGAAGAAGTGGGAGTAATACCTGAAAAGTTGGAAAGAGGATATACAAAAGAATATGTTTTGGGTATTGTAATTGCAGTAGTTTTGTTAATCCTTGCAGCAGGACTGGCATACGGTTTGTATCATACCAGAAAAATCAAATCTAGAAGTTTATCAAATATGAATAACGAAACTGAAGAAATTACTGTTTTTTAATAAATAGAATTCTCAACCATGTCATTTGATGGTGTGTAAAATAGGTTTATAATAATCGATTTTTAATTCTTTTAAATTGGGATAATTAAATATTTGACGGAAAATTTTAAGCAACATGTTTTAATCTATTATTGAATGTAAATGTATGCATTTAGATATTCTTATACCTAGGATTATTTAGGTATAATGCTATTCCCTTATTTAAAGTTTTAAATGTTTAAAATAAATATAATTACACATTTGGAAAATAATGAAGTTAAATGATAAAACGTAAAGGAGATGTGCAACATTCCCCACCCAAAACAGAGATAGGAAGGAATTGAATTTATAAGGAAAGAAGAAATGAGAAGGTTGGATAATATAATAAGTATCTATATCTATATATTGATAATTTGTGGATGGAAAATTGTTAATACCAAGAAGGATGAAGGTGAGGATACACACAATAATTTCAAAGTAATAACGGTAAATGGTTCTGATTACAATGTAAATGATACTAGTAAATATTATATTGAAGAACAAGATTACATAACAAATTATAAATTCAAAAATGAAGGTAAATGTGTAGAGATTAGGTACGGAGATTCTCCAATTTGGAAAAATTCTAACAAAAATTTCAATATCTTTCCGAGAGGAATAACTTTAAATTTTTTTTCTAAAACTATGTTGGTTGAATACACCAACAATTGGTTGTATATTTACAAACACAAAAATATATATGAATTGAATTCAAAGATTGGGGCAAATGTGGTTGATCCATCAGAAATAAACATTGTAACCTATGACGCTTTTGGTTATAAGGTAAATGATGAAACACAATATCTGAAAAGGTGTATTGGATATGTGTTAGGTTATAACTTTAAACAGCACTCAAGATGCGTTGAACTGAGATACAACCATAATATAATTTGGAAACATAATACCGAAGAATGTGGAACAGAATACCCAAAATCCATGTTCATTAATCTCTATTCTAAAATCATTATGATAAATTTGGCTGATGATTGGTCATATTTCTCAAAAAATAGAAGCGATCCTAACTCAAGTAAAGAATCAGATGAACTGAACCAAAATGAAGATATACTATCCAATATTAAATTATTGACAAAAGGATTGGATAACAGGTTAAGGGAAAATGACAAAAACTCTTACGATATCATAGTATACAAAAATGTGTACGAGTTTAGATTAAAGGATAACGTATGTTGCACCGAGGTGAAGTACAAGAATAACGTAATTTGGAAATTCAACGAAAATGAATTGAAAAACAACTTTCCAAAAGCAATATACTTTAACACCTATGCAAAAATGATTTTGTTAGATTTAAATAACAACTGGAGATATTTTTACAAATACAAACAAGACCAAACCGATTATGATAATCAATTTACATATACATCGGTGAGTGAGGAATCAGGTAAATCTGAAGAAAATAAAACCGCTGATCAGGCGATTCAAAACTACTTCAGTTACTATGTAAATGGGAAAGAAACAAAATTAATTTCCCTCGACATCGCCAGTAAAGCTAGTACCAATGATTACGATTACTTTGTTGATGTGGAAACAAATACTTCAGTGTATATTCCTAAAGAAGGTTGTTTGTTTTCCGTGGTTAAACAGAAAGGTTCATGGAATTTACAGAGCCCACTTGAATTGTGGTCCTCAAAATACGACAATGTGAATAATGTAGTATATTCCAACCGAGTCGTGATCTATGGCTCAAACAAAAAGGAATTTAACGTGGAAATCTATCTCATTAACGGAACTAGGGCGAACTTCGATGTTGAATTTTATCACTCTCCTAAAAATAAGTCTAGACTAGAAACATTAAATAATTTGCCTATATCTGAACAACCTAAAAATATAACAGTTTCAATTGAAAACAGCGACATAGGTTACATTGTTGATATGAACAAATTACACGATAATAAGCTTGATATAAAAGAAATGACATCTTATGACTATAGATTTAGACAAAATTCTAAGTGTATAGAATTTAAAATTGATGATCAGTCTGTATGGATTAAAGATACTTCAGAGAACAGATTTCCAAAATCGATTTATTATCACAAGGATTTGAAATTAGTATTTGTTGAATTTAATTTACAGACATTCAACATTTATAAGTATCTTAATAATGAATGGAAGTTGGTATATAATAATAAAATGAAAGTAGTTATACTGGATATTAATACCAAAAAGACGGCCAACGAATTTGAATATTCCAAATCATCTAAGGTTGGAACATATGAAGCCAAAAACGATTACAAGATTAAAACTGTCAAAAGCAATGACAATATTATTTGGGAAACCAATGATCCTTCTGAATTCGCCATCAAGGTCAGTATGGATCCTGTTGCTCCCCTTGAATCAATAAAGTATGTAAACATATTCTTATGTAATGGTTCTACAAGAGAATATCGTAAAGATGGTAAAAAATGGATACAAAATTATGAACAAGAAGATCTTTCTAACTCTTATGAATCGTTAGGAAGCCAAAGTATAGAACAAATGGGAGGAAAACAAGATCAATTTAATCCAAATGAATATCAAGAATTAAGTGTGTCTAGTACAATTAAGCAAGAAAGGTCCTTTGATTCCAATTTCTTAAAAAATTTAAGAATTATAACTGCAGATGATTTGGAAGGTACTAATCCTAAAGAAAATGATACTGAAAAGTACAAAATAGAATTGAACGCTCACTCTCATTACATAATATTTGCTGATAATTCAAACTGTATTGAAATCTTGTATGGTAACGAAACTGTATGGAAGTATGATTTCAATAGCAAAAATACACCTAAAAACTTGTATGTTGATTTAAATTCTAAAATGATAGTAATAAACTTGGGTGATCAAAATTCCATCTCCTATAAGTACAATGATATATTTGATAGTGGTCAACAAAACAACTTTAATCCGCCTATAAATCCATCATATAAACCTCAAGATAATAGTACAATTCTTGCTTCTCTGGATCTTAAAAGTGTTGAAGGTACCAATGAATTTCATTATTTTGTTGATTATGAAAGTAATACTGGTATATATATTCCAAAAGAGGGTTATTTGTTTTCCAAAGTTTTCAGAGGAGGATCTGGTCAATCAGATAATCTCTGGGAATCAGATCATTATCCATACTGTAACAGGGCATTGATAAACCCTATTGACAAGGATATGTTTAATTTGGAACTATCACTTATTAACGGAACCAAGATTAATATAGACAAAAATTCAATATATCCAACAATAAATTCGGATTCTGGTTCTAAACAGTATTTACTTCAATCAGAATATCCTAATGAAGTAATTGTTGTTACAATTGATGATTCAGACCCTAATAATCCTGTTGAAAATGATATTAGCAAGTTCGTTGTAAATAAAAGTATTTTCAAGGATTCTCAAGGATTGAATAAAGTATCTTATGACTATAGATTTAGACAAAATTCTAAGTGTATAGAATTTAAAATTGATGATCAGTCTGTATGGATTAAAGATACTTCAGAGAACAGATTTCCAAAATCGATTTATTATCACAAGGATTTGAAATTAGTATTTGTTGAATTTAATTTACAGACATTCAACATTTATAAGTATCTTAATAATGAATGGAAGTTGGTATATAATACCTAGTAAAAATTATTAAAATGAAGTAATTTTGTTCAATAATCCATTAAATTTTGTAGTAGATTGAATAGTATAAGGTTAAACCTTTACTGATTTGTTGTAATACTCTCTAAGTTAATGCCATGTTACATTTTAACAATAATTTTTATCATTAAAATATCTAATATTCAACAAAATGATATAGGACCAATTAATTCAATATTCATTTTTTAAAAAATTAAAGAACATATATATTTATTTATTAGACTTAAAATTAATAACACAATGCCATTAGGCATTAAATATTACTGCATTAGGTTAGTTTGAATATTTGTTGACCATCTCCTCTATGATGTTTGATATCGATTCATTTTTGGATACTTCTGAAGCCTTACAAGTTTTTATAAGTTTACCATTATGCATTACCCAAACTGATGTACAAGATTTAAGGACTTTGGCATAATGTGCTGTAACAAAACAAGTACAATGTTTGAAATATTTGTCCAATAATTCGTAAATGGGTATTCCAATATCTTGAACCTCAAATCCATGTTCTGAACAATTATCAGATGGAGGTTCATCAATGATTAACATCCTATACTGATGTCTGTATAATACTAGTTTGGCAAACCAAAGTGTTCTTAGCTGAGTTACGGATAACATAGAACCTACTGAGCTAAGGTCATCTAACGTCATTGAACTTTCTTCAGATAATGCTTCATCATGAGTAAAGGAGTCTTTTGCTGATTGGTCTTTGGTCTTCTTTAATTTTAGGGGTTTAGGAGCAATTATAGTATCTAATTTTCTTCCACCATGAAGGTTATTAACAAACTCAAGGAGATCACAGTTATCCAGGGCGTCATTAATTTCATCATCACTAAATAGTCTCCTTGGATCCAAGAACCTTCTGATGGTCCAACCCTTGAAAACAAATGGAAGTTGAGGTAGAACACCAATAATGTGCCTAATGACACTCTTGGGAATATCATGTAAATCTCTGCCATCCAGCAATACTTGACCAGTTCTATACCTTACGGTATTTTGTAGAACAGATAATAGAGTTGTCTTACCAGCTCCAGTTCTGCCAATGATACCAATAATATCAGACCTAGATGGTGACGCATTTATATTATTGAGGATAAGACCTTCCTCATTCATCTCGGATGATGTATACACACAAAGATGCTTGAATACTACACCACTATGTTCAGATGGAAGATATTTGCAAATGTCAGTGAAGTTAATTTTTGGCCTAAACATCATCCTCTTTATTAAATTGGGTTTAGTATCTTTGAACTCAAGTGCTCTTCTCTTCAGTAGCATCTTCTTATTCATCTTCAAATTTAGTTTGCTAGAATTAATAACTATATCCTCTTCATGAACATTACGGAACTTATCAAATACACACTTAGTGCCAGGTGGAATAAAGCACTGGAATCTTCTAACTGAACATGAATAAACTTGTAACCTAGCGAAACAAAAGGAACAATTGCTAAAAGATTTGATAACACTGCTACTCAGTGAAAGACCTAATCCAAAGTAACCAACATTCATTTTGTAGCTTGTAAATTTATCAAATATGATTAGAGCTGTGAGGAATAGAGCGGTTGTAAGAGAGAATAACCAATTAAAGGATATGATAATCCAAGAATTCACTCCCTTAACCAAAAACCAACATCTTAATTTATAATCACTTCTTTCAACAACATGATTAATCAATTCCCATTCCTTTTTAAAACTTCTGTAAATTGGTGATCCCAGTATAGCATCCTCACATGATGAATTGACATGTGAGATAGTTTCTAGTGATCCCAGTTGAATGTTCTTAAATGACTTAATGATCTTCAATGCCACAAATTCAAAGGCCAATAACAATGATATAGTAATAAATGGAATTGATAAGGGAATTGTATAGAATAGTGCTCCAATGGCTATGGCAGTCTGTATGAATGACAAGAAAGTGATGAAAATCCTATCTCCAATATATTGATCAATAAAAATAATATCTGATGAAAAATAAGTTATGATTTGGTTAATTTGTTTCTTGATTTTGATTACTGATGAACTATTCTTAAACACTGAGTTGAGACAATATTCGTGAATTCTTTTAGCGGCCATCAAACTCGATATAGTAAATAACAGGGTTGAGAATAAGGAACAGGACATAATAACCATAACAATGATCAGTATTGTATTCAGGGCAGAATCGCTGTGTGATTTAATTTCTGACATGTCAACTGAGAGATCATTATTGAAGTCTTTGGTTTTATTGGATATATAATCTGTAAGATCAGTTGCAATGATAAATTTGGAATTGTCCATAATACTTGATGCAAGCGAAAAGATTATGAACAAAATAAAGGCAAAGCCAGCTGCTTTGAAATATAGTAGGTATGGATTAATTTTATCTTTAGAATGATTTTCTTCAATAATGGAGTTTAATGATCGTTCATATTTGGACTTTGTAACAAAACGTCTTCCAAGTCTGGTGTTAGATCTTGAATAACATAGTTTTAGCAAATCCTTAGTGAAGAAATTCAGCCTGTAAGGACCTGATGGTGATGTGATATATTCAAAACCGGTTTGTGTTTTTTTGTCCCTAAAAAAATCTGACAAATAACAGTAAAACAGGAGTGATTTATTCTCAATCTGGTATATGGGAATTTTGTGATATTCAACCAGGTCGGAAGTTCTAATACACTTATTAAGCAAAGTTATTGATGATGAAAGGATAACAGCTAAATCATCCTTAACAAGCAATCCACTCTTAGAATTGAACAAATTGTTGAAAATAAGTCTAGATACGTAAGGATCTAATCCATGGAATTGTGAATCAAGGCACATCAAGAATGAACATTGACTATTATAATCCTTGTTAACTTTGCTAAATATGAGATAGGCATAAATGGCTCTGGCCATCTCCATCCTAACTCTCTGACCACAACTGAGTGAATGAGCATTATCTGAAACAACCCTAAAGTCACCTTTCTCCCAAGATAATATATCAGATTCCAGTTCAATGGCTTTTAGAACCGAGTTATAAATTTCCTCATCAAATCTATGTCCAAATGTTATGTTTGATCTAATAGTTCCTTCTTTGAGCCATATATATTCAGAGGCATAAAATATAGGCATTGATGTATGGAGGGGAACCACAGCCATACAACCATCGACCAGTGTCATTTCACCCAGAGCTGATTTGATGAAATTAGATTTGCCACAACCTTGAGAACCTGTAATTATTGCAATTTCACCCCTCTTAAGCTGGAAGTTAACATTCTTCAAATAAACCTCATTATTATTATTGGCAAAATCCTTCCTGTTATTAACCCATGAGAAAGAGGCATCCTTATATAAAACTACTACATCCTTGTCAATCTCATTAGTTACATCTGGAACTTCGCTGGACATCTTTGTAGAACCTGTGAATTTGTTATCACTAATGTAAAAGTTAGGAGAACATTCGATAAGATATTTATTAACTCTGTTATAAGATACATATGAAGTAGCTAATTTCCCAAGTGCAGAAGGAAACATGAACATTGAATTGATAATCCTGAAATATATGTAAAATGATGACAAGAAACCTCCAACGCCAACATCTTTAATAAGCTCTGCATCCCTAACTGATTTTACAAAATAACTCATCAAGACAAAAAACGTCACATTGTTGCATATAACACACAATGATTTATTGAAAGCTGTTAAGAATATTCTAACCAAAATTAATAGTAACTCACTATTTCTAGTCTCAGTAATAATGTTAATGGCAATATCATCATAAAGTAACTTTTTGATCAAAGGTAAATCAGATATAATTTCAATACATTCTGAAATCCTATAATCCTTGACAAGACAGACAAAATGAAATAAATAGGTATTTAGGATCTGAACGAAAACCATCAAAAATGTGAAAAATATTCCAACTAAGAACAGGACCCATAAATTAACCTTAATCTGAGTCGAAATTAATACAATTCCATAGATAAAGTTGGACAAAAAATCGATAATTGGTATTAAAGATTCAACAAACAAAGAAACAAAATAACAGTCATATGATTCAAATGTAAATATGTTAGGAGTAATATCTTTGTTTTGGTATCGTCTTGCAGGACAATACAATGGATTTTTAGAACAATCGGAATCAGGGGAACAACTGTGTAGGAAATTGTTACAAACATTTAATAAGTTGGATCCGTTTACATTATTATAGAAGTTGCGTCTATGAGATAAGCCATGTTGAAACACACCTACTGCCACTGTATATTCAAGTACAATTCTAGAGCGGTCCAGATAAAAAATGAAATTTGCAGTCAATAACCCATCTATAATTTGTAAACCTATTATAGAGAATAGAAACAGAAATATTTTAGCTAGAGTAAAAGACTTGGTGTTCAAAATTTTCAAAAGATGTTTAATCAAAATAGAAATGCTTATACTAAGAACATTAGTAAACACAATGCCAAGTAAACCAAATAATGTTCGTTTCCAAAATGTCAAGAACAATGCACGAAGGAGAACAGATCTAGTTGGTTTGGTATTTGGGTGTCCATATTGGCTAGTTTCATAAGATTCCAATCTAAGTAGTGCATCGCTAATATGTTTTGATAAAATTGGTTGCCAACGTAGGACCTGATCAGCAACAGGAAGTGGATGTAACTTATATGGCTCTACATATTGTTTGGAAAGAAAATATGCCCATTTAGCCACCCAGTGAAAGAAAAAGAATTTCAAAACACTGCTGGAGTCATAATATTTAAATTTTAAATAAAGAGACTTCTTTTTAAAATAGGTCTTGGAGTATGATTCACTTTCCCAGTAATGATGTTCAGAAACATGTTTATCATGGTCATCTTGGAACCTCTCATTGAATAATTCAGAAATATCTCTACATCTTCCCATTCAAAGAGGATATAGAGATAATAGAATTAAACTGTTATGACCTTATATTTAGAATTATAAAACTGGTCTCTAAATGGTAATTAACATTGAATTCTTAAACGTCTGATAATCGATGAAATAAATGTCAAATTAAGGGTTTATGACAATTATTGGTAAAGAGAAATACGATAAGTAAATATTAGTCTCATTCAAATAACAAGGTTTAGGAGTATTCTGAGATAATTGAAATCATTTTAACCCACTAATTTTAAAATGTCAGTCCAATGTTGATAATAATGGAAAACTAAAGTTAGAACCCAGAAAAGTGGTAATGGTGTAGTCTTCCGCCAATACAACGTATGTATTAGTGAAATTTATGAAACTATAAAGAACACAAATAATTATTATATGCTACAAAGTAAAGTGTCTCATCAGAGACGAGAATTAATTGTCAAATATAAGAATTTCTCATCAAATAGCCCCAAAGTATCAACCCCAGTAATTATAGAGTGTAATAACAAGTTGACAACAAAATAAAATATAATTTATACCAACAATCGAAGCCATAAATAATACTCTATATTTCATGTTATTATATTAAATTATGTCCCATTTATGCAATTATTTTCCTAATCCATACTTCTCATACAACATGTTTAAAAAATCGATATCAATTTAATACCTAAACTGGTACCTTAATAATAGTCCCATCACCACTCATAATTTGAACCATCATAAAACCCTTAATCTAGCTATAAATTTATATATTATTATATTATACCATAATGATGATTCTACCTAATCTAGGTGGAAATATACATACTAAATATATATTTAACACACTTATCATTAATGTTGATAAAAACTAACGCCTAATTACAAAATTTGATGATATTTATTTAATACCGATAATAGTTCATTAGTATCATAAAAAAATAACCCTTCGACATATCTCTGTCTAAAGGTAAATCATTAATTAAGTGAAAAAACATAAATGTATGTTTTTATACATTATTTGGAGAGATATTTAATAACGAAATTGATTGTGCTGTTATTAATTCATTTGATAACCGGTACAATAGTATTAAAATAAGTTTCGATGTTTATTATGATTACAGTGACAATTACTGGGATTATGATCTATGGAAATATGTTAAGTCCATGAATTTAACAAGAGTAGGATATTATGAGTCAGAGGCTGAAGTTATTGGAAATCATGTAATTAATCATACTAAATTGTATTCATATAATGTTTTAAAGGTTAGTCCTGAGGATAAGTCAAATTTCCTTATAGTTGAATATTTTCAAACACAAGGAATAGACAATATATACGCATACTCCAACACATTGTATGAATATCATGCTATCAGACATTATGATTATTTTTATGACTGGAAAATGTCAAAAAAACGAGTAGAAATAGTTAAAGGAACATTGGCTGAAAAGCGTTTAAGAGACCTGAAAAAATATTATAAATTAACAATAAACCTTAAGGAATTTGATTTTGTATGATATAAAATATATCATGAATATTTGTTAAGTAATAAAGGTTAAAATAATTTCTTAATATAAATCACATAAAACAGTACACATTTAAAGATAAATAGAGATATATAGTTATATCAATAATTATACTCAATCACAAATTATAAAGTATGATTCAAAGATAATTAACCATAAGTATTAAATAATATTCCCCATGAATAGGATTCTTAATATAATGGAATATATTTTATAATATGATTAATTTAAATATATACATCTTCTCCATTTTATTTAATATAGATATTTAAATCATAAAATAATAAATTAATACACATCTTAAATTCACTTGACACCTTAGGATCATATCAGCTTAAATGTCATTTTTAAAACTAGTAACAAATAATGAACTCTAATCTTTTAAAAAATTAAAGAACATATATATTTATGTATTAGACTTAAAATTAATAACTCAATGCCATTAGGCATTATTAAATATTACTGCATTAGGTTAGTTTGAATATTTATTGACCATCTCCTCTATGATGTTTGATATCGATTCATTTTTGGATACTTCTGAGGCCTTACATGTTTTTATAAGTTTACCATTATGCATTACCCAAACTGATGTACAAGATTTAAGGACTTTGGCATAATGTGCTGTAACAAAACAAGTACAATGTTTGAAATATTTGTCCAATAATTCGTAAATGGGTATTCCAATATCTTGAACCTCAAATCCATGTTCTGAACAATTATCAGATGGAGGTTCATCAATGATTAACATCCTATACTGATGTCTGTATAATACTAGTTTGGCAAACCAAAGTGTTCTTAGCTGGCTTACGGATAACATAGTACCTACTGAGCTAAGGTCATCTAACGTCATTGAACTTTCTTCAGATAATGCTTCATCATGAGTAAAGGAGTCTTTTGCTGATTGGTCTTTGGTCTTCTTTAATTTTAGGGGTTTAGGAGCAATTATAGTATCTAATTTTCTTCCACCATGAAGGTTATTAACAAAGTCAAGGAGATCACAGTTATCCAGGGCGTCATTAATTTCATCATCACTAAATAGTCTCCTTGGATCCAAGAACCTTCTGATGGTCCAACCTTTGAAAACAAATGGAAGCTGAGGTAGAACACCAATAATGTGCCTAATGACACTCTTGGGAATATCATGTAAATCTCTGCCATCCAGCAATACTTGACCAGTTCTATACCTTACGGTATTTTGTAGAACAGATAATAGAGTTGTCTTACCAGCTCCAGTTCTGCCAATGATACCAATAATATCAGACCTAGATGGTGACGCATTTATATTATTGAGGATAAGACCTTCCTCATTCATCTCGGATGATGTATACACACAAAGATGCTTGAATACTACACCACTATGTTCAGATGGAAGATATTTGCAAATGTCAGTGAAGTTAATTTTTGGCCTAAACATCATCCTCTTTATTAAATTGGGTTTAGTATCTTTGAACTCAAGTGCTCTTCTCTTCAGTAGCATCTTCTTATTCATCTTCAAATTTAGTTTGCTAGAATTAATAACTATATCCTCTTCATGAACATTACGGAACTTATCAAATACACACTTAGTGCCAGGTGGAATAAAGCACTGGAATCTTCTAACTGAACATGAATAAACTTGTAACCTAGCGAAACAAAAATAACAATCGCTGGAAGATTTGATAACACTGCTACTCAGTGAAAGACCTAATCCAAAGTAACCAACATTCATTTTGTAGCTTGTAAATTTATCAAATATGATTAGAGCTGTGAGGAATAGAGCGGTTGTAAGAGAGAATAACCAATTTAACGAAATGATAATCCAAGAATTCACTCCCTTAACCAAAAACCAACATCTTGTTTTATAATCACTTCTTTCAACAACATGATTAATCAATTCCCATTCCTTTTTAAAACTTCTGTAAATTGGTGATCCCAGTATAGCATCCTCAGAGGCTATGTTAATTTGTGACATAGTTTCTAGTGATCCCAGTTGAATGTTCTTAAATAACTTAATAATCTTCAATGCCACAAATTCAAAGGCCAATAACAATGATATAGTAATAAATGGAATTGATAAGGGAATTGTATAGAATAGTGTTCCAATGGAAATAGCAGTCTGTATGAATGATAGAAATGCAATATAAATACTATATCCAATATATTGATCAATAAAAATAATATCTGATGAAAAATAAGTTATGATTTGGTTAATTTGTTTCTTGATTTTGATTACTGATGAACTATTCTTAAACACTGAGTTGAGACAATATTCGTGAATTCTTCTTGATGCCACTAGACAAGATACAGTAAATAATAATATTGATATTAACGAAAATGACATAATAACTGATACAATAATCAACATTACTTTGAGGGCAGAATCGCTGTGTGATTTAATTTCTGACATGTCAACTGAGAGATCATTATTGAAGTCTTTGGTTTTATTGGATATATAATCTGTAAGATCAGTTGCAAGAACAAATTTGGAATTGTCCATAATACTTGATGCAACAGAAAAGATTATGAACAAAATAAAGGCAAAGCCAGCTGCTTTGAAATATAGTAGGTATGGATTAATTTTATCTTTAGAATGATTTTCTTCAATAATGGAGTTTAATGATCGTTCATATTTGGACTTTGTAACAAAACGTCTTCCAAGTCTGGTGTTAGATCTTGAATAACATAGTTTTAGCAAATCCTTAGTGAAGAAATTTAGCTTATAAGGACCTGATGGTGATGTGATATATTCAAAACCGGTTTGTGTTTTTTTGTCCCTAAAAAAATCTGACAAATAACAGTAAAACAGGAGTGATTTATTCTCAATCTGGTATATGGGAATTTTGTGATATTCAACCAGGTCGGAAGTTCTAATACACTTATTAAGCAAAGTTATTGATGATGAAAGGATAACAGCTAAATCATCCTTAACAAGCAATCCAGTCTTAGAATTGAACAAATTGTTGAAAATAAGTCTAGATACGTAAGGATCTAATCCATGGAATTGTGAATCAAGGCACATCAAGAATGAACATTGACTATTATAATCCTTGTTAACTTTGCTAAATATGAGATAGGCATAAATGGCTCTGGCCATCTCCATCCTAACTCTCTGGCCACAACTGAGTGAATGAGCATTATCTGAAACAACCCTAAAGTCACCTTTCTCCCAAGATAATATATCAGATTCCAGTTCAATGGCTTTTAGAACCGAGTTATAAATTTCCTCATCAAATCTATGTCCAAATGTTATGTTTGATCTAATAGTTCCTTCTTTGAGCCATATATATTCAGAGGCATAAAATATAGGCATTGATGTATGGAGGGGAACCACAGCCATACAACCATCGACCAGTGTCATTTCACCCAGAGCTGATTTGATGAAATTAGATTTGCCACAACCTTGAGAACCTGTAATTATTGCAATTTCACCCCTCTTAAGCTGGAAGTTAACATTCTTCAAATAAACCTCATTATTATTATTGGCAAAATCCTTCCTGTTATTAACCCATGAGAAAGAGGCATCCTTATATAAAACTACTACATCCTTGTCAATCTCATTAGTTACATCTGGAACTTCGCTGGACATCTTTGTAGAACCTGTGAATTTGTTATCACTAATGTAAAAGTTAGGAGAACATTCGATAAGATATTTATTAACTCTGTTATAAGATACATATGAAGTAGCTAATTTCCCAAGTGCAGAAGGTAACATGAACATTGAATTGATAATCCTGAAATATATGTAAAATGATGACAAGAAACCAGCAGTATCAACATCTTTAATAAGCTCTGCATCCCTAACTGATTTTACAAAATAACTCATCAAGACAAAAAACGTCACATTGTTGCATATAACACACAATGATTTATTGAAAGCTGTTAAGAATATTCTAACCAAAATTAATAGTAACTCACTATTTCTAGTCTCAGTAATAATGTTAATGGCAATATCATCATAAAGTAACTTTTTGATCAAAGGTAAATCAGATATAATTTCAATACATTCTGAAATCCTATAATCCTTGACAAGACAAACGAAGTGAAATAAATAGGTATTTAGGATCTGAACGAAAACCATCAAAAATGTGAAAACGGCACCAAGTACGTACAACAACCATACATTGATCTTAATCTGAGTCGAAATTAATACAATTCCATAGATAAAGTTGGACAAAAAATCGATAATTGGTATTAAAGATTCAACAAACAAAGAAACAAAATAACAGTCATATGATTCAAATGTAAATATGTTAGGAGTAATATCTTTGTTTTGGTATCGTCTTGCAGGACAATACAATGGATTTTTAGAACAATCGGAATCAGGGGAACAACTGTGTAAAACACTGTTACAAATGTTCAATAAGTTGGATCCGTTTACATTATTATAGAAGTTGCGTCTATGAGATAAGCCATATTGAAACACACCTACTTCTACTGAATACTCCCATATAAGCCTTAGTCTATTTAGATAAAAAGTGAAGTTCTCGATTAATAATCCATCAATAATTTGTAAACCTATTATAGCAAATAGAAACAGAAATATTTTCAGGAGTGTAAAAGACTTGGTGTTTAAAATTTTCAAAAGATGTTTGACAAGTATTGCAATGCTCATACTAAGAACATTAGTAAACACAATGCCAAGTAGACCAAATAATGTTCGTTTCCAAAATGTCAAGAACAATGCACGAAGGAGAACAGATCTAGTTGGTTTGGTATTTGGGTGTCCATATTGGCTAGTTTCATAAGATTCCAATCTAAGTAGTGCATCACTAAGGTTCTTTGAAAAAATTGGATACCAATGTAGGACCTGGTCAGCAACAAGAAGTGGATGTAACTTATATGGCTCTACATATTGTTTGGAAACAAGAAATGCCCATTTAGCCACCCAGTGAAAGAAAAAGAATTTCAAAACACTGCTGGAGTCATAATATTTAAATTTTTTACCACGGTATGGATCTTTTAAGTAAGTCTTGGAGTATGATTCACTTTCCCAGTAATGATGTTCAGAAACATGTTTATCATGGTCATCTTGGAACCTCTCATTGAATAATTCAGAAATATCTCTACATCTTCCCATTCAAAGAGGATATAGAGATAATAGAATTAAACTGTTATGACCTTATATTTAGAATTATAAAACTGGTCTCTAAATGGTAATTAACATTGAATTCTTAAACGTCTGATAATCGATGAAATAAATGTCAAATTAAGGGTTTATGACAATTATTGGTAAAGAGAAATACGATAAGTAAATATTAGTCTCATTCAAATAACAAGGTTTAGGAGTATTCTGAGATAATTGAAATCATTTTAACCCACTAATTTTAAAATGTCAGTCCAATGTTGATAATAATGGAAAACTAAAGTTAGAACCCAGAAAAGTGGTAATGGTGTAGTCTTCCGCCAATACAACGTATGTATTAGTGAAATTTATGAAACTATAAAGAACACAAATAATTATTATATGCTACAAAGTAAAGTGTCTCATCAGAGACGAGAATTAATTGTCAAATATAAGAATTTCTCATCAAATAGCCCCAAAGTATCAACCCCAGTAATTATAGAGTGTAATAACAAGTTGACAACAAAATAAAATATAATTTATACCAACAATCGAAGCCATAAATAATACTCTATATTTCATGTTATTATATTAAATTATGTCCCATTTATGCAATTATTTTCCTAATCCATACTTCTCATACAACATGTTTAAAAAATCGATATCAATTTAATACCTAAACTGGTACCTTAATAATAGTCCCATCACCACTCATAATTTGAACCATCATAAAACCCTTAATCTAGCTATAAATTTATATATTATTATATTATACCATTATCATGGTTCTACCTAATCTAGGTGGAAATATACATACTAAATATATATTTAACACACTTATCATTAATGTTGATAAAAACTAACGCCTAATTACAAAATTTGATGATATTTATTTAATACCGATAATAGTTCATTAGTATCATAAAAAAATAACCCTTCGACATATAATCTCTGTCTAAAGGTAAATCATTAATTAAGTGAAAACATAAATGTATGTTTTTATACATTATTTGGAGAGATATTTAATAACGAAATTGATTGTGCTGTTATTAATTCATTTGATAACCGGTACAATAGTATTAAAATAAGTTTCGATGTTTATTATGATTACAGTGACAATTACTGGGATTATGATCTATGGAAATATGTTAAGTCCATGAATTTAACAAGAGTAGGATATTATGAGTCAGAGGCTGAAGTTATTGGAAATCATGTAATTAATCATACTAAATTGTATTCATATAATGTTTTAAAGGTTAGTCCTGAGGATAAGTCAAATTTCCTTATAGTTGAATATTTTCAAACACAAGGAATAGACAATATATACGCATACTCCAACACATTGTATGAATATCATGCTATCAGACATTATGATTATTTTTATGACTGGAAAATGTCAAAAAAACGAGTAGAAATAGTTAAAGGAACATTGGCTGAAAAGCGTTTAAGAGACCTGAAAAAATATTATAAATTAACAATAAACCTTAAGGAATTTGATTTTGTATGATATAAAATATATCATGAATATTTGTTAAGTAATAAAGGTTAAAATAATTTCTTAATATAAATCACATAAAACAGTACACATTTAAAGATAAATAGAGATATATAGTTATATCAATAATTATACTCAATCACAAATTATAAAGTATGATTCAAAGATAATTAACCATAAGTATTAAATAATATTCCCCATGAATAGGATTCTTAATATAATGGAATATATTTTATAATATGATTAATTTAAATATATACATCTTCTCCATTTTATTTAATATAGATATTTAAATCATAAAATAATAAATTAATACACATCTTAAATTCACTTGACACCTTAGGATCATATCAGCTTAAATGTCATTTTTAAAACTAGTAACAAATAATGAACTCTAATCTTTTAAAAATTAAAGAACATATATATTTATTTATTAGACTGAAAATTAATAACTCAATGCCATCAGGCATTAAATATTACTGCATTAGGTTAGTTTGAATATTTATTGACCATCTCCTCTATGATGTTTGATATCGATTCATTTTTGGATACTTCTGAGGCCTTACATGTTTTTATAAGTTTACCATTATGCATTACCCAAACTGATGTACAAGATTTAAGGACTTTGGCATAATGTGCTGTAACAAAACAAGTACAATGTTTGAAATATTTGTCCAATAATTCGTAAATGGGTATTCCAATATCTTGAACCTCAAATCCATGTTCTGAACAATTATCAGATGGAGGTTCATCAATGATTAACATCCTATACTGATGTCTGTATAATACTAGTTTGGCAAACCAAAGTGTTCTTAGCTGGCTTACGGATAACATAGTACCTACTGAGCTAAGGTCATCTAACGTCATTGAACTTTCTTCAGATAATGCTTCATCATGAGTAAAGGAGTCTTTTGCTGATTGGTCTTTGGTCTTCTTTAATTTTAGGGGTTTAGGAGCAATTATAGTATCTAATTTTCTTCCACCATGAAGGTTATTAACAAAGTCAAGGAGATCACAGTTATCCAGGGCGTCATTAATTTCATCATCACTAAATAGTCTCCTTGGATCCAAGAACCTTCTGATGGTCCAACCTTTGAAAACAAATGGAAGCTGAGGTAGAACACCAATAATGTGCCTAATGACACTCTTGGGAATATCATGTAAATCTCTGCCATCCAGCAATACTTGACCAGTTCTATACCTTACGGTATTTTGTAGAACAGATAATAGAGTTGTCTTACCAGCTCCAGTTCTGCCAATGATACCAATAATATCAGACCTAGATGGTGACGCATTTATATTATTGAGGATAAGACCTTCCTCATTCATCTCGGATGATGTATACACACAAAGATGCTTGAATACTACACCACTATGTTCAGATGGAAGATATTTGCAAATGTCAGTGAAGTTAATTTTTGGCCTAAACATCATCCTCTTTATTAAATTGGGTTTAGTATCTTTGAACTCAAGTGCTCTTCTCTTCAGTAGCATCTTCTTATTCATCTTCAAATTTAGTTTGCTAGAATTAACAGCTATGTCCTCTTCATGAACATTACGGAACTTATCAAATACACACTTAGTGCCAGGTGGAATAAAGCACTGGAATCTTCTAACTGAACACATTGATATTTCTAATGCTGTGAATAACATAGAAAGGTTGCTAAAAGATTTGATAACACTGCTACTCAGTGATAGACCTAATCCAAAGTAACCAACATTCATTTTGTAGCTTGTAAATTTATCAAATATGATTAGAGCTGTGAGGAATAGAGCGGTTGTAAGAGAGAATAACCAATTGAACAAAACTGAAGCCCATGCCCCCAAAGCAAAATATAAAAAAAATGATCTAGATTTATAATCCGTGTGCTCAATGATATTGTTAACTAACTCCCATTCCTTTTTAAAACTTCTATAAATGGGTAAACCTAATATAGAATTTTCACAAGACGTGTTAATATGTCCAGATGATTCGAGATATAAAAATTGGATGTTTATACTAGATTTAATATATTGTAATAGAATGAATTCAAAAACAACCACTAATGATATAGTAATAAATGGAATTGATAGGGGAATTGTATAGAATAATGATAATATACAGACAATTGTTAAAACAAATAATAAAATTGCTTGAAGTAAATAACAACCTAAAAAATTGTCAACAATCACAATATCATTGGACAGGTAAGTTATGATTTGGTTAATTTGTTTCTTGATTTTGATTATTGATGAACTATTCTTAAACACTGAAGAAAGACAATATTCATGAACTCTTCTTGATGCAACTAGACATGATATAGTAAATAATATGGTTGAGAATAAGGAACAGGACATAATAACCGATACAATAATCAACATTACTTTGAGGGCAGAATTACTGTGTGATTTAATTTCTGACATGTCAACTGAGATTCCATCATTGAAGTCTTTGGTTTTATTGGATATATAATCTGTAAGATCAGTTGCAATGATAAATTTGGAATTGTCCATAATACTTGATGCAACAGAAAAGATTATGAACAAAATAAAGGCAAAGCCAGCTGCTTTGAAATATAGTAGGTATGGATTAATTTTATCTTTAGAATGATTTTCTTCAATAATGGAGTTTAATGATCGTTCATATTTGGACTTTGTAACAAAACGTCTTCCAAGTCTGGTGTTAGATCTTGAATAACATAGTTTTAGCAAATCCTTAGTGAAGAAATTTAGCTTATAAGGACCTGATGGTGATGTGATATATTCAAAACCGGTTTGTGTTTTTTTGTCCCTAAAAAAATCTGACAAATAACAGTAAAACAGGAGTGATTTATTATCAATCTGGTATATGGGAATTTTGTGATATTCAACCAGGTCGGAAGTTCTAATACACTTATCAAGTAATGTTATTGATGATGAAAGGATAACAGCTAAATCATCCTTAACAAGCAATCCACTCTTAGAATTGAACAGGTTATGAAATACAGTTCTAGAAACATAAGGATCTAAACCATAGAATTGTCCATCAAGGCACATCAAGAATGAACATTGACTATTATAATCCTTGTTAACTTTACTAAATATAAGATAAGCATAAATGGCTCTAGCCATCTCCATCCTAACTCTCTGACCACAACTGAGTGAATGAGCATTATCTGAGACCACTCTAAAGTCACCTTTCTCCCAAGATAATATATCAGATTCCAGTTCAAGCCCCTTGATGACTGAGTTATAAATTTTTTCATCAAACCTATATCCAAATGTTATGTTTGATCTAATGGTTCCTTCTTTGAGCCATATATATTCGGAGGCATAAAATATAGGCATTGATGTATGAAGGGGAACTACAGCCATACAACCATCGACCAGTGTCATTTCACCAAGAACAGACTTGATGAAGTTAGATTTGCCACAACCTTGAGAACCTGTAATTATTGCAATTTCACCCCTCTTAAGCTGGAAGTTAACATTCTTCAAATAAACCTCATTATTCGTATTGACAAAATCCTTCCTGTTGTTAACCCATGAGAAAGAGGCATCCTTATATAAAACTACTACATCCTTGTCAATGTCATTAGTTACATCTGGAACTTCGCTGGACATCTTTGTAGAACCTGTGAATTTGTTATCACTAATGTAAAAGTTAGGAGAACATTCGATAAGATATTTATTAACCCTATTGTATGAAACGTAGCCAGTAGTGATGATTCTTAATGAGTAGGGGAACAAGAACATTGAGTCTATAATCTTGAAAAATATGTAAAGTGATGACAAGAAGCCAGCAGTATCAATGTCCGTGATAATCTCTGCATCCCTAACTGATTTTACAAAGTATCTCATCAAGACATAGAATAATAAATTAACACAAATTGTATAGAATGTAATATTAAGAAAAGTTAAGAACATCTGAACCAAAATTAATAGTAACTCACTATTCCTAGTCTCAGTAATAATGTTAATGGCAATATCATCATAAAGTAACTTTTTGATCAAAGGTAAATCAGATATAATTTCAATACATTCTGAAATCCTATAATCCTTGACAAGACAGACAAAGTGAAACAAATAACTATTTAGGATCTCAGTAATAAACATTAAAAAAATGAAAAATATACCAACAGTATACAATACCCATAAACCAATCTTAATCTGAGTCGAAATTAAAACAACTCCATAAATAAAATTTGACAAAAAATCAACAGCAAACAACAAGGCTTCAAAAAAACATGATAAGTAAAATGAATCGACAAACTCAAACGTGAACATCCTGGGAGACATATTTTTGTTTTGGTATCGTCTTGCAGGACAATACAATGGATTTTTAGAACAATCGGAATCAGGGGAACAACTGTGTAAAACATTGTTACAAACATTTAATAAGTTGGATCCGTTTACATTATTATAGAAGTTGCGTCTATGAGATAAGCCATGTTGAAACACACTTATTGCCACTGAATAATAGCAAATATTGAGTAATCTGTATATAAACAAGATAATATTCTCTTTAAATATTTGATCAATAATTTGTAAACCTATTATAGAGAATAGAAACAGAAATATTTTAGCTAGAGTAAAAGACTTGGTGTTCAAAATACCCAGTAAATGCTTGATCAGTATTGAAATGCTTATACTAAGAACATTAGTAAACACAATGCCAAGTAAACCAAATAATGTTCGTTTCCAAAATGTCAAGAACAATGCACGAAGGAGAACAGATCTAGTTGGTTTGGTATTTGGGTGTCCATATTGGCTAGTTTCATAAGATTCCAATCTAAGTAGTGCATCACTAAGGTTCTTTGAAAATATTGGATACCAATGTAGGACCTGATCAGCAACAGGAAGTGGATGTAACTTATATGGCTCTACATATTGTTTGGAAACAAGAAATGCCCATTTAGCCACCCAGTGAAAGAAAAAGAATTTCAAAACACTGCTGGAGTCATAATATTTAAATTTTAAATAAAGAGACTTCTTTTTAAAATAGGTCTTGGAGTATGATTCACTTTCCCAGTAATGATGTTCAGAAACATGTTTATCATGGTCATCTTGGAACCTCTCATTGAATAATTCAGAAATATCTCTACATCTTCCCATTCAAATCAGTATGTGAAACTAAACAGAACTAAAAATGGAAAGTTATTGAAGATAAATTGAATTTTTAATTTTAAGAATCTAAAATTTCCGAATATTTCAAAGAAAAATCACCAAATGTCACAAAACAGAATAACATGAGTAGAAATCATTAAAAACAAATGGATCCAATTTGATACGAATTAATAAAGGCGTGAATTAACTGGATAAAAAAAGGGATGATATAATTGTAGTAATGTGTGTTGAAACTTTATAGGTAATAATTATAGGATTACAAAGGGTTGATTAGAAGAGAAATAAAAGACTATTGATAAGTCAGAAGTTAAAATCGTACTCTAATTTTAATGCGATGATAAGGTGTTATATTTTAAATTATATTAGTTTAAAAATGGGATGTATATACTAATTGTATTATGAACCAAATAAGTAGGACAATCTACTTCACAAATTAACGTAATATATAATTTGAATATATGTTACATATCATCAAAACAAATGTTAAATGTGAAGATTAAAAATACACAATAAGTTGAAAATTAATTACTAAGGTACCCCAATTGAGTAGATAGGATAAAAAACAAAATTAAAATTTTAACAAGATCATAAATAGTTAAAATAATTTTCGTAATATAATTAATAATATTTTCATAGGTGATGGAGATTCACCTGTAAATGTCATAAACGATAATATAACAAATACATCATTTTACCTTGACTTCCTAATTAAATTATTATATATTAATATGGGAAAAATTATAAATATAAGTTCTTGTTAATTTATACAATTTTTTGGTAATATAATAAACTAAATCATCAATTTATGATATATTTGGAAATTACCTAAATAAAGCCCCCAAAAATTATTAAAATAACATTATTATAATTAATATTATAAATTAAATAATATCTTAAATGAAATGAACATGATAAAATGAAATGAACGACAATAATTTAAATTATCTAAACTAAATGATACTTCTATAGAATCACCAGAAGATTCTAAAAATGCCTATATATGTAACCTAGAGTTTAATAAAAAATTTATCTCATTAGTTACAAGTTTAAAATATCAATATATACGGCTAAATTTACAAAGAAGTTATCCACCTATTGTGAATGTGTAAAAATATGAAGAGAATTATAGGACATGCACCATGTTATATAGTCCTTTCTTATTTAAAAATACAAAATGCAACTAGAATCCTATACACATCTTGGATGTAGTCATGGAAAATCCTTATTTTCATGAAAATTCCGAAATTAAACGCCCATGCAAATAATAAATACATGTAAAAAATAAGTTAGAAATATATCTATATTTATTTTAATGTATTTATTCAGAAAATATGAGAATTGAGCTTTTTAAATTGATCTATATATTGGTAATTTTGCATGGTTTTAGGAAGGTCGTTTATTCCAGCAAATACCAGTTAGGACTCTCAAGCTCATTACTCAAAATTATAACCGAAGATGGTTCAGAAAGTAGAACTAATGATAGAACAAAATATGTTATCGAAGTATTAGATTCCTCACTTTATTTCAGTTTTAGAACAGAAGCTGTATGTAAGGAAGTGAAATATCATGACTATGTACTTTGGGAGCCTGAAGACTCTGAAACCAAACCTAGAGCTATCTGTATGCATATGGATATAAACGAAATTGTGATGCAGTTCGATGGGTACCTTAATATTTACAAATACATTAATGATCAATGGGAAAGAGAGACCAAAAATTTGAATGAAATCTTTGAAAATTTGCCTCAAGATTCTGTTGAAATTGTTACAAAAGAAGGTAATCCTAACGATTACCTTTCCTTGGGTACAGTCTCAGTTGATTATAACTTCAGAGGATCCGAAATTAAAATCCAGTCTATTAGGTTTGGTGGAAAAGTTTTTTGGAAACCAGAAAATAAATCTGATATCAAGTATCCCACAAGAGTTAATTATGACATTGTTAAGAAGACTGCTTTGATTCAGTTTGAAAATTTCTATTTACTCTACAGTTGTAGAAGTGATAAATGCAATCTTTTATCTGAAAACAATATTTATCAACCAACAGATGGAATTACAGTTGTAATTAATGACCAAAATGGTTCAACTCAAGAGGGCGATTTGAGCAAATATTTATTGAGAAAGTATGATTTAGTATCAGAATACGTATTTGAAAGTCAATACAACTGTACTGAATTCAAATTCGGATCTCAAACATTGTGGAACTATTTTGGAGACAGTTCAAATGGTTACCCTAGGACCTTGTGTTTTCATGAAGATTTAAAACTTATTTTTGCCGAGTTTGAAAATTCAATATATTCATACAAATGTACTAGTGAAGGATGTGTACCCATTTTAAAGTATTCACTTGATGGATTTTCCAATTCAAAACTCACATTTGTAACTGAGAATGACATGGAAGAACCTGGATATAATGACCCAGTTCAATTTGATGAAAAATCATTTGGTTTCGGTACTGAATTTATATTCAAACCTAATGTTAAATGTACTGAGATTAAGTATGATAATAGGCCTGTCTGGTCATTCCAATCAAATGATTCTGAAAACAAATATCCAAAGAAGGTATTTTTTAATTCCTTCACCAAAATGATCATTGTTGACTTTAGCAAGTTTTATATGATTTATCAATACGATGGAAGTGGATTGTATTTAATTTCAACTGATACTTTATATGGATCATTAATTAGTGATTTCAAATTCATTGGAGAAAATAATTCGGAACTTGCCAAGACCGACTATGAAACAGTTAATTATCCACTTGGATATGCTTTTGCATGTAGATTCAATAAAGTAAAGTGTGTTGAATTTAGTTTTAAAAATAAAACCGTTTGGAAACATAATCCCCAAAAAATGGGCTCAAATTATCCAACTAATATCTATGTAAATTGGGATATGAAGATGCTCATTGTTGAATCACAAGCGTTCTTTAATGCTTATATGTATATTAACAAGGAATGGAAAAATATATTTACATTCCCAGATGAATCGCAAGTTCCAAGCGGAACCCCTGAAGAGACTAAACCTTCTAAATTAAGGGGAGATTATCAATCTAAATCAATTAGATTTAACAAAACTACAGCAATTATATTGATTGTACTAGCCATCGTCGGAATTACATTGGTAGCATTGGCTATAAAATGCATTATGAAGTGATTTATTATTTAAATTTTAATTTCAACATAGTTGATATTTAAAATAATAATATTATTTCCCATTAATATATATACATAATTTTAGATTATGAAAATATAAATAAATTTTCAAATTTTATAACAGCCATAAATATAACTATGTGAATTTCATTTTCAATTCTTTAAATATTTAATAAAATATATAACCAAAGGTATTATAAACTAAACTAGAAATTTTAATTTGAATTGGTAAAAAGATATTTTTAAATAATGTAAAAAATGAATTAGATCCAATGTTGAAGTTCAGTGGGAAAATTTTTTTAAATCAACAAAGAGTTTCAAATTTAAATCAATAATTAATTGTTATAAATAAATATTCTATCCAAAATAAATATCTTAGCATAATTAAGTTTAATAATTCTTTGAGAAAATGTGAAATTTAGAAATTTTGGACCTTTTTTCGAAAAAATTAATAAATTACAAAATTTTAGTGTAGATCCTTTAAATATAATGAATTAAATTAATTTGGTAATTCTATATTTAGATATTCTCTCTTATAATAATAAGTGGTACTATTTACTTTATGGAAATTTGTAGATCTGTAGATCTACAAATATTCATATAGTAAATAATATAATTATTAATAATAATAATGATTTTAATTTTTAATTATTTTAAAAATTACCATTAATGCCTTAAAGAATATTGATAAATATTATTTTTAAATTAGTTTTCATAAATTGTTCATTTCTATGTTAATACAATTTAATAATTCATACAAATAATGCAAATGCGTCTTAAATTTAAATTTATACTAATGCTTATGATATTTCAACTCGTAAGGTGCTCAGATAAATTCACTGATAAACAAGCTATACAACCTAATGAATCTGAAGTTAAAAATATTGACGAAGAAGGTTTTAATATAGATACAGCACAACTTGAAAATTTACAAATAACAGGACCTTATGAACAAACTACTCAACCACCAAACCAACCAGATCAACCAAGTTATACCGAACAACCTGAAGATGAACAAGGAGCTGTTGGAGGAGTTGGAGAAGAGCTTAGAGGATCTAATGGAGATGATAGTGATGGAGATGAGAATTTCGATGTTATAGTAAGGGAATTAGAAGATTTGATTGAAGAAGATGATTCTGTTGAAGATACTTGTAAAGAATCTAAACAAGATAACCAACCACTAACACAGGCTATAGAAGTTGATTGGCAAACAAAACCTGAAGAACAGACAACAAACGTTAATAATATATTAGAAATTGTCCTACTAAAGAGAGGCCCAGATGGTAGTTTAATTCCTATGAATATAACAGATTATGCTATAAAAGGATATGACCAATATGGTATTAAATTCGAGTTAAATTCTCCTCTTGAAATGTTGGTATCAAAGAAAGAGGTGGTATGGGTACACGAACAGAATAAAGGTTATCCTCTACAACTAATGTATAAAGATAAAAAGGATATATTCATTCTGATCTTCAAATATCTGTCGTTTGTTTACAAAAGAGTGGGGGATCATTGGAATTTAAGAATTTTGAGACCACCCAAAGGAATTAGAATGTATGATATAGACAAACAAGGAAGAGTTTATCCAATAAATCACAATCAATATATCGTGCAACCAACTGGGTTGGGTTCCTTTAGATACATACTTAAACAAGGAATAAAGTGTAGAATAGTTGAATATCAAAATTGTATAGTTTGGGGGAGAGACCCCAGTGCTCCATATGTCAGAACATTTAGTTATGTAAACGATAATCTATTTATAATTTTTTTCCGTAATCATATCGTTAAAGTTATAAGAATTAATAACGAATGGTTCCCTATAACACTACCAAGATTATCAAAACTAACTGTTCCCCAATTTTAATTTTCGAACAAAACATTAATAATTACTCAATAATAATTCATTAATGATTTTTTAACACAAATTTAAACATGTTAATTTTGTGTGTTGTGCTGTTAACCAAACTTTATTAAACACCTTTTGTAAATAATTTTTCAAGCTAAAAGATTATTAAAAGTTATAGATTTTTTAAATGATCTTTTCGTTTTTAATGTGTTCAGTTATAATTTCAATTTGATTAATTAAAAACAAATATATAATATTTAATAATTTATTAATTAATTTTCTCTAAAATATTAATGTTTTTAGTTTTAATTTTTAATATATTATTATTATATTGGATTTTTTATAATTTTATTTTCTTTTAGTGGGAATTTAACTTAATAAATTTTAAACTTAATTTTAAACAATTATGAAATGTGTAATATATACATATATAATAATATTAATTGGTTATTCTGGATGTTCTGATAAACCAAGTAACATATATGGATCTAATGGAAATGATAGTGATGAAGATGACAATTTTGATGTTACTGAATTTGATGAGGAATTTGGTCAAGACATGGTTTATTATCCAAGTATAAACCAAACAAATTATGGAGCAATTGGTGATCCAATACCAATTCATACAACTGATCTGTATCAAGATACTCATAAAATAGATTATGGACCTATAGGTGGACCTGTCATGGTATCAACTATTCAAACACCTAGTCTACCACCTACAGAAATAGAAAAATCTAAAGAACAATCAAGTCAGAATCTATTTGGATGTTATCCAACTGATGATTTTCAATTTCCACCTCAAACACAAGACATATCTACAGAACCTCCTGGATCTGGATCTGGAGATCAACCACCATATAAAACTGAAGAAGGTGCTGGAGGTGGAGATTATGAGGATGAGGATGAAGTTTTTGGTAGTCAGAGTTTAAATTACGGAGTTTCATGCCAAGACGAATATTCAACTTACCTTCCAATGACATTTTATAGACTAGATCATATGGGTAACTATATTATAATGAATACTACAGACTATAGTATATCAGGATTTGATAAATGTTCAGTAAAATATTCATTTTTAAGACCACTTGAACTAATTGTGTGCAACAACATGACTGTTTGGATTCATGAAGCAGATTCTCAATATCCAAAAAATGTAATTTATAAAAGGTTTAAAAAGACTTTTATTTTCATTTTTGATGTCGAAATAATTAGGTATACAATGACCTCCAATCAATGGGTACCAAAATTTTTCTATATTCCAAAGTTTTTTAAACTTTATGATACAGACGATAATGGGATATTTTGTGTGATAAGTCGAGACAAATACACAGTCCAGCTTACTGAATACGGTGGTTTCCATTACATACTAAACCATGGAGTAAAATGTAGAATGGTTACTATTGGAGAAACCTCACTATTAACAAAAACTGGTCAATATAATTATGTAAAATCACTAACTTGTTTCAGTAAAAATTTCATAAGAATGTATTTTCCTACCTTAATTGTGAATTATAAATTAATCAACAATCAGTGGATAAAATATATTATGAAAAAAGATAACTAATAAATAAGAGTTTTAAAATTAAAATAACATCAATTAATAGTTTATTAAAGATGATTCTAATCATTTGTGAACTATTAATTTTCACAAACAACTTTAACTAATCTCAAAATAAATAATATATTATAATTTAATCTCAGAATATAAAATCATATATTATTATTCAAAATAAACTTTAACATATTTAATTTAACACGATAGATATAGAATTAAAAATAATTAATATATTTTACATAAAATGATATATCTTTTACCAAAATCATTATTAATATAATAGTCAATTTGTAGGCAAATATATATATTAAATAAAGTGAAAAATAAAGTTATAGATCCGCCACGGGTCGATGGTAAAATTGTTGAAAATAATGAAAATATATGTCAAAGTAAAATGTGTATTAATATTCATTGTCATACAATTTGGACACTGTGCTGATAAATATAATAATTTAAAATCAAGACCCAATGAAGAAGATGAAGATGAAGATGATAATTTTGATGTTATAGTAAAGGAATTAGAAGATTTGATTGAAGATGATGAAGATTCTAACACATTAGTAAACGGGATTAAAAAAATGTTAAAACCGGATCAATTAGGAGAAACTGAACAACCAGAACCTGAATCACCTTCTGTAAGTCATTCTGATTATCCCACAGGATCAACATTTGGTCAAGTTGGTTATAGTCCTTCTATGGTACCATATATACAACCCCAACCTGTATTATTCAGTCCTTATGAAACATATCAACAAAATTATACAACTAGTACAAGTTATGAAACTACTGGTACAGAATCTACAACTGATTCTGAATATGCTATTGGAGTAAATGAAAGAGTATATGGATATGGACCTGATTATCCCGGATATATTTATTATGGATTTGGTCCGCCTCAATCAACATATCGAGAATCTTTGAGATATACGACTTATCCTATGGATCAACCAATCCCACAACCAGTTCTGCCAATACAACATATACAACCATCTCCTATTCATTATCAACATCAAGATGATATAACACCAGGTTATATTTTATCTAGTCCTACTTTTAGCTATGAACACCCAACACATTTGGTTCAGGGTCAATCAGGTTACTATTATGATCTTTCTAGACCTACTATACCAACTGAACAACAGTCTATAACTATTCAGGATGATATTGAACCTGTTCAACAAACTGAATCGGAACGACCAGATCCTGAACGAGCTGATTTACGCAAAGAAACAGAAACTGGAAAAGAAAAAGAACATAAAACCATAGAATATATGAGAGAACCAATAGTTCCTGAACTACCATTTACCGCAATTTACAAATTAGATCATGATAACAACTTAATTTTAATGACTTCATCAGATATAGTTGTAACGGTTGATACAAATCTTTTTACAAGGGTTAAACTTCTAGAAAAATGCGTATTAGTTTTGGATAAAGGCGATTATGTCTGGAAACATATATCTGGTTTGGATTTCCCAATTGGATTGGTTTACAAAAAACAAACAAAGATGTATAATATTATTCTTGTAGATAGGATTTTAACATTCCGACAAAATGATCGGAAGTGGAGGATGAAAAAATATATGATACCAAATAATCTCAGGTTCTATAGTGAAGACAAAGATGGAAATGAAGTAAAGCTAACAACTGAACACTATGACGTTCATCTTCTTGAATGTAATGTATTCAGATATATAATTTTTGAGAGCTCATTTTGTACCAAGATTATGTTTGATAACGATGTTATATGGGAAAGAAACATTTTCAAACCTTACGTTAAAACGCTAACTCTCTCTGTACCAATGAACATTATAAGATTTTATTTTCCAAAGAGAATCTATGAATCTAAGTATGTTAATAACAAATGGACATATGATCTTGTTAAAAAGGATAGAAAATAGTTTTATATATGAAATTTAAGGATTATGATGTAATTATTTAATAATCTGCTAGAAGGATTCTAATTTATTATTCATGAGAAATTTCTGATGAATCAAATAGTTTTGATGATGTATTTTGATAACAATGTATTTTAAAAAATAATCATTATATTTTATATGAAAAATACATTATTAATCTATGAATTACCTTTAAATTTATTCTTAATATTTATATTTTTTAATTTTTAGATCCCCCATGAATTGATCTTTTTTTAATAATAGAATGAATTTATGTGTAATATACACATGTATAATAATAATAATAGTTAAATTTGTTCATTGTGGAGATAAATATCCTTATCAGCCGTCTGAAGGTGATGATGGAGATGAAGATGAAGATAATAATTTTGATGTAATAGTAAGAGAATTAGAATCATTAGTCACTGAAGATGATGAAACACCTGGTGATACAGTAGTTTCTGATAATATTATTGAACATGGACTTGGACATATTACTGGACAAGGATATACACAACCAGGTGAATATGTTAATCTTCAACCTGAACAACCCACACAATATTATCCTGGGTATAAACCAACACCACCTCAAAGTTTTGAGAATTATGAACCAAAAGATCAAGTAATACAAAAACCTTCCATACATATTCCTCCTGTAACTCAACCATTAAGTGGTAACGAAGGACAAAAGGATGTACCAATAATTCCGGAATTGCCATTTATTAGTATTCTGAAATACGACCAACAGAAAAACATAGTTCCAGTGACTGAAAAAGATATATTGCTAGTTATGAATAATTCAACTTTAACGATGGTAAGACTAAACTGCAAATGTAATAAAATTTATCACAATGAGACAATCGTGTGGGAGCATAAGTATGAATTTAAACATCCGATAATACTAATATTCAAAAAACGTCCTCAAATTTATAACCTTACTTTTAAAGATAAAATTTTATCAATGATTTATAACGGAGTGAAATGGAAAATAAAAATATTTTACATTCCAACTAATCTTAAATTTTACATAAAAAATTATATGGGAAATTTAGTAAAGGTACAAGATAATAAATACACTGTTGAACTTGTTGGACCTGATGTATTCAAGTTCAGAATTGAAGGAAATGTATATCTAAGTGCTATTAAATATGATGATGAAATTATCTGGGAAAGAGAACCTAATACACCCTTTATAAGAGTAGTAACCCATTCAGTTAACGAAAATGTAATAAGACTTTATTTACCTCAAATAATCATCGAAACTAAATATGATGAAGACAAATGGACTCATAAAATTATATATAGAAAATCAAAATAATTTCATAGAAAAATCTTATATTTGATTATTCTCATTTATTAATGTTTCTAACATTTTCTAATTTTTCCTTTGAATAGACTTCTGAAAATAAAGTATAAATGTTTAATTTAATCTATTACTTCAATATACATAATGTTTATTAAATATAATAGAAAGTTTACTATTATATATAATAAAATATTTTATGTATTTGAAAATAAACTTTAAAGATATTTAATATAATGAAATAGGTATAGAATTAAAAATAATTACATAAAATGATATATCTTTTATCAAAATCAATATTAAAGAATAAAAAGATTGAATTTTAAAACGCGATCACTACTGATCATTATCAATGTATGTTACTACTAATTTCAATGTTATATTATTTTACACATTCAATTGTTATTAATTTAATACAATTGTTTTCATGAATTGTCATAGAAACATTATATAAATAAATGAGAAAAGTTATTATTAAATTGTCAAGAAGTTTTCTAAATTTTATATGATTTTCTGCCCTAATTAATAGACGTGTATTTATATATAAATGTATTAATGAAATGTTTGAATTACTATATTTTCAGATCCCCCATGAAGAATACATAATTAATATAATGAATATATGTATAACATACACACATTTATTTTTCTTTATACTAATTGGTTATGTAAGATCTTCAGATAAATCTATAGATAAGCCAATTGACAATCGTTTGAATCTAGTACCATATAGTGACAGCGATGATGAAAATTTTGAGGTAACTGAAACTACTGAAAGACTAAATAAAACTACTCTGAATGAAACTAGTGAAGAAGCAAATATTCAAACATTGACAGAACCTCTACCACAACCATTTCAACCAATACATCAACCTCTGCCAGAACAATATATTGAGTATTATAACCCATATCAACTTTATCATTATCCTATTCCTGCACCAGTAGAACATTATCAACCTTTACAATATGGAATATCTCAGACTTTGCCAGAACAACCTCTAGATTATGTTCCTCAATCTCAATTTTATCAACAAACAGTGCAATACAAACCAGTACTTTACCCACTTCCACCTCAATCTCAAGAATTTCCACATCCTTATGTACCTATACAACAACCTTACCAAACTGTACTGGAACAATATCATCATTATCAACCTACTCAACCTCCACAGTATCAACTATATGTACCACCTCAGTTACCAACACACCCAATAGCACAATATCAGCCTGTACTTTATCAACCTCAACCTCAACAACCTCCTCAAGGATTTCAACCTCAACCTGTACATTATGAGCAACCATATCAACCATCTTATCAACCACATCAATATCCAGGATATCAACCACCACAGCAACCAATACAACCTGTACAACACCATTATCCTCCACCACAAAAAGAAGAAAATGAAGCTGTTACTTATCCTGAAAAGTTACAGACTGAAGAAAGTAAAATTACTGATAAAAGTGATGAATTAACTAAACCTACTCCTCCTACTGAACCTGAACCTACTGAAGAGCCTACTAAAACTAAACAACCATCTACACCTACAACTCAAACTATGGTTTATGAATCAAGTAAATCACATAAAAAGAGTAAAAAGGCTAAATTTGTACCACAAGCTCCAAAATCTAGTTTTTTAAGGGGTCACGTATCATATAATTCTGTTATACCTGGATATCCCAGGTTATCTCGACCGGTTTTACTACATCCTAGACCTACTGTACCATTAAGGCATCCTTCAAATCCTGGACCTGGTATCTTAGGTCCAGCTCCTGGTACACTTAGATTTCCTTCTCATATACTTTACAAACCGGGACTTCTGGAAAATTTTCTTGAACCTAGAGAACCAACAACTCAATCCAGCTCAGATCAATCTGAAGAATCTACAGAGCCCACTCAACCTACAGAAACTATACAGCCTACTGAAACTACTAAAGAACCTACTACTGAATCATCAAGCCATCAACCAACTCAAGAAGAACCTACTAAAGAACCTACTAAAGAACCAACTCAACATACTCAATTAACTTCAGAACCAGAACAGTTACAGCCTGAAACTATTCCAGTAGAAATTGGATCAGATGAAGATGAAGAACCTCCAGAAACACCAAGTGGACCTGGAGATGGAGATCAACCTCCAGATAAACCTGAAGAAGGAGAAGGTGAGGATGAATCAGGAGATGGAGAGGATGGGGAAGAAAAAGATGAAAAACATGAAGTTGAAGACATAAAAAAATGTAAAGAAGTCAAATTCTTAAAGAAGGATCAGTATGGAAACTTGGTTCGAATGACAGAAAAAAAAGACTACAAGCTAAAACATACAGGATTCAACAAAATAAAATATGAAATAATAGCAAACCTTGAACAAATTCTATGTGACGAAGAGGTTATATTTGAACATAAATCTGATTTCCCTTATACTAAAATTTTAACTTATAATCGAACAGAAAATGCATTTGTAATTAGTCGTAAAGGCGGATTCGTGTTAATTAAAAGAGTTAATGGTATATGGAAACAAATTGGGCGAAGGATTCCCAGCTACATAAAAATGTATAGTCAAGATTCACATGGAAACTATGTTGAATTAACGAAAGAATATTATTATATTGAAATGAGCCCCAGGGCTTCCATTAAATACACATTTATAACCGGTTTGGGTTGTAAATTGATAACTTTAAGAGGGGAAGTAATCTGGACTAAAACCAACATAGATGATTTTCCATTAGCATTTTCTTATACCAATCGGTTTGGTTTTTTAATTTATTTCCCAACTTATGTTAGGACATATGTCAGAAAAAATGGAACTTTTAAACTATTATATACTAAAAAAATTTCTGGAGCATAAATAGATTATTAAACCAAACCGATTTAATCAATATAATATAATATACATGAAATAATATAATTACTATAAGTAATATAAAGACCATAAGTATCTTGCCATTTGAATAAATGTATGATTATCTGAATAACTAAATTATTATACGAATTACTAGTTTGCACTAGTTATAGTATCCATTTTTATTGAATTATTAATTTATATATGAATTAAAAGAGACTGGTTAGATATAAATATTATTCTCAACATTTTGATTGACTAATTTGTTATTAATTTTTTATTAATATTGATATTTGAGCATATATCCTTCCCCATTGGTAATATTATCTGACCAAAATGTGAGAATTTCGCTGAATTTTTAACATGAATGAAAAGATGGATTATAACATTAAATTTATTATTTTATATTACAATCTTAAATCAATGGAATGGTGCAGAATCTAATCCAACTTCCTCAAGCACTGGTTCACCAACCTCTGAAACAGCTGCAGTCGATTCTGGATCTACTGAATCAACACCTGCAGCTACTACATTAATACATAATAATCTTGGGTCTAGTTCTACAACTCCTGATGCTACTCAATCATCAGATACAGCTACTACAGTAGCTATTCCTATAGCTCTTGACCTCAATACTAGTCAAAGTACTAATGAATTTGACTACACTGATCAGAATGGTGTCGTAACATTCAAACCTAATTCTGGATATGTATTCAGCAAGGTATCTCAGGGTACAAAGATGGTTTGGGAGTCAACGAATAATGTTCATGTTACTTTGGTAAGGACTAAATCTGAAGATAATAAGAAATACCTCATTGTCCTACTGACTAATGATATGTTTAAAGTATACCAACTGGAGGGAAATGAGTGGAACGATATCACTTCTATGAGGCGTGATATTAGTAAGCTCAAGTTCCTCGGTGATACTGATGCTGAGATCAAGTCGACTGATTACACAGTGAGTATTAACTATTTCTCATATGAATTCATATTCAACGATGGAGTCAAATGTAAGATGATCAAATATGGTGATCATGAGGTTTGGAAACATTCTGACGATACCAAGTTTAAGATGATAAAGAAGTTTCGACTTGGTCTTGTTACAAACAGTTTTTTTGTACTTAATGAATCTGACTCAAAACAAGTAGCCATCAAAGTATCCCTTAACCTTAACATTAGTGAGTCTACTGACCATCATAACTATACTGACCATAATGGAGTTGTTACTTATACTACTAAGGATGGATATGTTTTTAATAAGATAGTTGATGGTACTACAGGCATTTGGGAGTCCAAGGATGATGTCTTTAGTTCTTTAGTAATGTCAAAAACTATAGATGATGGTAAATACCTATCCATGCTACTTCAGGATAATAGTTTCAAAGTATTCCATCTGGATGTTGGTGAGTGGAAGGATCTCACTTCAAAGAGACATGATATTACTAAACTCAAGTTCCTTCGAGAAGGTGATACTGAGATCACCAAGAATGACTTTACAGTTAGTATCGCAGATTATTCGTATAGATTCACTTTCAATTCTGGAGTCAGCTGTAAGAAGATTAAGTTTGGAAATGCTGATGTATGGAAACATTCTGAAGATCCCAAGTTTGCATCATTGAAGTCATTTTCACTAGATCTTCCCACAAACAAGTTCCTCATTACCAATCTTAATGATCAGTCAAAGCAAGTAGGTATTAAGGTAACTCTTGATATCAGTAAGACTACCAGTACTGATGAGTTTGAATATAAAGATGAGAATGAAGTCGTAACATACACTCCCAAGCCTGGTAATTTGTTTGAAAAGATTGTGAAAAAAGGCCTAGTTACTAGTTCTGTAGATGTTTGGGAATCTAAAGATAATGTCTATGGTACATTGGTTAGGATTAAGGTTACCAAGGGAGTTAAATATTTGGCTATCTTTCTGGATAATAATATGTTCATATTATTCCATGAGGAGGCTGGTACTTGGCTAGATATCACCTCCTCCAGACCTGATGTTACTAAACTCAAGTTCCTTGGTGATACTGATGTTGAACTCACCTCTTCTAATTATACTGTTATAATTAACTATTTCTCGTATGAATACACGTTTAATGATGGAATCAATTGTGTAAAGATCACATACAATAATATCCCTGTTTGGAAGCCTACTGACGACTCTAAGTTTGCAGAGATAAAGTCATTTCGACTCGGTTTTGCATCAAACAATTTCTTCGTTACCAATTCATCAGATCAGACTAAACATGTAGGTGTCAAGGTCGACCTTGACATTTCCAAGACCCAGACCACCAGTGAGTTTGAATACAGTGACAAGAATGAAGTCGTTACTTACACCGTTAAGACTGGGTATGTGTTCAACAAGGTATCTCAGGGTACCACTGTTGTTTGGGTGTCTAAGGATAATGTCTTTGGTACATTAGTAATGTCGAAGACTGTGGATGGTGTTAAATACCTGGCTGTTTTAATGACTAACAGTATGTTCAAGTTGTTCAATCACTACTATTATGAGTGGACCGAGATCACTTCCACAAAGTATGATCTCACTAAGCTGAAGTTCTTTGGTAACAATGATACTGAACTCAAGTCTTCAAACTTAGAGGTTTCCTTAGTTGATTTATCATACACTTACAAGTTCAATTCTGATGTCAAGTGTAAGAAGGTAAAGTATCGTGAAGATGATATTTGGAAAGACTCTGACGATTCAAACTATAAATCAATAAAGTCACTTTCACTAGATCTTTCTACAAACAAGTTCTATGTTAAGAATCAGTCTGATCAGATAAAAGAAGTAGCCATCAAAATATCTCTTGACATTGATAAGACTGAGAGTACTGATGAGTATGAGTACATAAAGGATTTAGATTTTAGGACATACACTCCTAAGCCTGGTCATCTATTTAAGAAGATATCCCATAGTACCATTGATATTTGGCAATCCAAAAATAATCTATATGCTACATTGATCTGCATTAAGCCTGAAGGTGACTTGAAATATCTAGCTATGCTATTTCAGGACAATATGTTCAAACTATTCCATGAGCAGGAAGATAAGCCGTGGGACAATATAACTTCTAAGAGACATGATGTCACTAAACTTAGGTTCCTTCGAGATAATGATAGTGAAATTACATCATCGGACTATAAGGTTAATATTGTTGATCTATCATATACATACATATTCAATTCTGGTGTTACCTGTAAGAAGATCACATACAATAATACTCCACTGTGGTCACATACTGATGATTCCAACTTTGCTTCAATAAAGTCACTTTCACTAGATCTTGCTAAGGATAAGTTCTATGTTAAGAACCAGTCTGATCAGTTAAAAGAACTAGATTTCAAAACGACTCCAGAAACTCAAACTACTCCTATTACTCTGGATATCGAGAAGACTGAGACCACTGATGAATACTCTTACTCTGACCAAAATGGACTAGTCACATTTAGTCCTAAGGATAACTACGTGTTTAATAAGATTACTCAAGGCACTAAGGATATCTGGGATTCCGGTGATGACGTCTATAGTACTTTGGTAATGACTAAGGATGATGGGAATCAGAAATACCTATCCATGCTACTTCAGAATAATTCATTTGTAGTACTTCAGAAGTCAGATAATGATAATGAATGGACCAATTTCACTGCTAAGAGACATGATATTACTAAACTGAAGTTCCTTGGAGATAATGATGTTGACCTCATGTTTACAGACTATACAGTAACTTTAGTAGATCTATCATATACCTTCGTGTTCAAATCTGGTGTCAAGTGTAAGAAGATCACATACAATGATAAGTTACTGTGGAATCATACTGATGATACTAACTATGCTGAAATCACGTTATTTTCATTGGGACTTACCTCAAACAAGTTCTTTGTCAAGAATAGCTCAGATCAGTCTAAGGAACTTAATGCTGTTACTGAAATACCAGACGAAGATGATGATGCTGATGATCAAGATGATGATGGTACTATAGAAGAAGACGATGATGATAAATCAGATACTACTTCTATATGTTCTGACTTCACTGAATCTACATCTGCAGATACTACACCAACTTCAGCAGTCAACAAGGTCTCTCTTGATATCAACAAAACTGAGAGTACTAATGAGTTCGACTTTGCTGATCAGAATGGAGTCATCACTTATACTCCTAAGGATAACCATGTATTCAACAAGATAATTGATGGTACAAAGGATGTTTGGAAATCCAAGGATAATGTTCATGCTTCTTTGGTAAGAGCTACTGATGACCAGAAATACCTAGTCATACTACTTCAGAATAATAGTTTTGTATTACTAAAATTATCTGATATACCTTGGAAGGACATAACCTCTGAAAAACATGATATCACTAAACTCAAATTACTTGGTGACAATAATACTGAACTCTCCAAGACTGACTATACAGTTACCATATCTTATCTATCCTATAAATTCACATTCAATGATGGAGTCATTTGTAAGAAGATCACATACAATGATAATCCACTCTGGACACACACCGATGATAAGGACTTTGAATCCTTAATGTCATTTCATCAGGATCTTCTTACAAACAAATTATATGTTATGAATTCCTCTTATAAGACAAAGGAAGTAGGTATCAAAATCACTCTTAACATCGATAAGTCTAAGGATACAGATCAGTTCAACTATTTAAAGAATGGTAATTTTAGAACATACACTTCTAAGCCAGGTTATCTATTCAGCAAGATTATGAAAAAGGGATTAGTTGGTAGTGGTGTGGAGATCTGGGAAGCCAAACCGGATGATCAAGCACTTAAAGCAGTACTCATTGGTTCTAAGAAAAATTCTAAATACCTATCCATTCTCATTCAGAGTGGTACATTTGTACTACTTTTCAAGTCTGGTAAAAATAAGTCTTGGGTAAATGTAACTTCTGAGAGACCAGATGTTACTAAGCTTAAGTTCCTTTTTGAGAATGATATTGAACTCTATTTATCAGATTATGATCGAATCCTGTTCGAGCCAACATATGGATACAAGTTCAATGATGGAGTCAACTGTAAGTATATCACGTATTCCGATGAATTTGTTTGGAAACACACTGATGATACTAAGTTCAAGTCCATCACTATCTTCTACCTAGATCTCATTTCTAACAAATTATTTGTTAAGAATTCCTCAAATCATAAAATGCAAGTAGGTATCAAGGTCGCCCTGGATATCGATAAGACTGAATCTACAGAAAAGTATTACTTTAATGATCAAAATGGAGTCATCACATTTAAACCTAAGCCTGGGTTTTTGTTCAACAATGTAACTCACGGTACTACTGATATTTGGGAATCCAAGCCTGGTCTTTATGGTTCCTTAGTTATGACAAAGACTGAAGATGGTGCTAGATATATTGCCATACTTATGACTAATAATGAATTTGTATTACTAAAATTATCTGGTAAGGATTTGAAGGACATAACCTCTGAGAGACCCGATCTGAAGAAACTTAAGTTCCTTGGAGATAACGATACTGAAATCACTGAATCAGACTACGATGTTACATTAGAAAATGACTCATATACCATCACATTCGATGAAGATGTCAAGTGTAAGAAGATTAAGTATGTAGATGATGACCTTTGGACTCATACTGATGATACTAACTTTTCTGATATAAAGTCATTTCAACTTGATATTTTTATGAATAGATTCTATGTTACCAATTCATCAGATAAGACTAAACAAGTTGATATAAAGGTCACTCTTGACCTAGAGAAGACTGAGACCACTGATAAGTTCGAATACATAAAGGATGGTGATTGTGAAAAATATTCTCCCAAGCCTGGATATGTTTTTAACAAGATATCTGAAGGTACCACTGGTATCTGGGAATCCAAAGATAATGTCTATGCTACCTTAGTTAGAACTAAGTCTAAGAATGGTGTTAAGTACCTAGCTCTCCTAATGACTGATGATATGTTCACAGTTTTCCAAGAAGAGGCTGGTGAGTGGCATGATATCACATCTGACAGACATGATCTTTCTAAGCTTACATTCTTTGGTGAAAACGATACTGAGATCACCAAGTCTCAATACACAGTTACTCTCCAAGATCTATCATATACGTACAAATTCAACGATGGTGTCACCTGTAGAAAGATCACATACAATAATACTCCACTGTGGACACACTCTGATGATACTGATTTTTCAGATATAAAGTCACTTTCATTGGATCTTCCAAAGAACAAATTTAGTGTAACGAATAAGTCTGATGAGAAAAAAGAAGTAGATGTAAAGGTCTCTCTGGATATTCAAAGAACTCAAAGTACTAATCAGTTTGACTATACTGATGACAATGGAGTCGTATCATTCACACCTAAATCTAGCCACGTGTTTAATAAGGTATCTGAAGGTAATACTGTTATTTGGGAATCTAGGGATGATGTCTATTGTACTTTGGTTAGGACAAAATCTGTAGATGGTGTTAGATTCCTAGCTCTTCTTCTAGAAAATAGTTTGTTCAAACTATTCCATCTCGACGGTAATAACTGGAAAGATTTAACTTCTGATAGACCCGATATTACTAACCTCAAGTTCCTTGATGACAACAATCTTGAGCTCAAGTCTTCTGACTACCAGGTTAAGTTAGTCGGCCTATCCTATACCATAAAATTCAATACCGATGTCAACTGTAAGAAGATCACATATAATGATATGCCTGTTTGGACTCACACTGACCATGCTAACTTCTCTGAGATAAAGTCACTCTCACTAGATCTTCCCAAGAATAAGTTCATTATCAAGAATTCCTCAGATCAGACAATGCAAGTAGGTGTCAAGGTATCTCTGGATATCCAGAAGACTCAGTCTACCGATCAGTTCGAATACTTTAAGGATGATGATTGTCATACATTCACACCTAAGTCTGGATATATATTTAACAAAGTATCTCATGTTACCGATCCGGTTTGGGAATCAAGTGATTGTGTATTTGGTACATTGGTTAGGACTAAGGTTTCCAAGGATGTTAAATATCTAGCCATGCTCCTCACTAATGATATGTTCAAGGTATTCAAAGAGTCTGATGGTACTTGGAAGGATATCACCTCTATGAGACGTGATGTTACTAGACTGAAGTTTATTGATGATAATGATGTTGAGATCTCTTCTTCTGATTATACAGTTAGTATTGTAGATCTATTATATAATTTCACATTCGATGATGGAGTCAAGTGTAAGATGATCACATACTCTGATGACGAAGTATGGAAACATAGTGACGATCCTAAGTTTTCAGAGATTACTAAATTTCGACTTGGACTAGTATCAAACAATTTCTTCGTCCTTAATGCATCTGAATTTAAAAAAGTAGGTATCAAGATCTGTCTGGATATCGATAAGACTGAATCCACAGAAAAGTATTACTTTAATGATCAAAATGGACTCCTCACATTCACACCTAATTCTGGATATGTATTCAACAAGGTCACTGAGGGTACCAAAGAAATTTGGGAATCTAAGGATAATGTCTATGCTTCCATGACAATGTCAATGACTCTTGATAACAAGAAATTCCTAGCCATATTACTCACAAATAATATGTTCAAATTGTTCCATCTTGAGAATAATGAGTGGACTGACATCACCATCCAGAAACATAATATTACTAAACTTAAGTTCTTCGGTGAGAATGACGCTGAACTCAAAGCATCAGACTACAATGTTTCATTAGAAAATGACTCATTTACCTACCTATTTAATGATGGAGTCAAATGTAAGAAGATTATCTATTCTGATCTTGATGTGTGGAATCATACTGACGACAAGGACTATTCAGAGATAAAGTCATTTTCATTGGGACTTTCTAGTAACAAATTTAGTGTCACAAATTCCTCAGATCATTCTAAGCAGGTAGACGTCAAGGTCACTCTGAATATTGAGAAAACTCAGTCTACTGATCATTTCGATCACTCTAAGGATGATAAATTTCATACGTACACTCCTAAGGATGACTATGTATTCAACAAGATCATAAAGAAACCACTAGTTACTAGTACTGTAGATATTTGGGAATCCAAGGATGATCTTTGTGGTACCTTGGTAGTGACTAAGGATGAAAGTGGTTTATTAAACAAAGATAAACATCTTGCCATACTTCTCAAGAATAATACTTTTGTACTACTTCATAGCTCTGATAAGGGTAAGAACTGGAAAGATCTAACTGATCAAAAGTATGATGTTACTAAGTTGAAGTTCTTTGATGAGAATGATATTGAGTTAACTGCATCTGATTACGAGGTTACCTTAGTTAACTTATCCTATCAACACAAGTTCAATGATTCTGTAAATTGTAAGAATATCACATACAATGATATCACTATTTGGAACCACAGCGATGATCAGGATTACTCAGAAATAAAGTCACTTCATCTTGATCTTCTATCAAATAAGTTCAGTGTCATGAATTCCTCTGATCAGTCAAAGGAACTTAAAGACATTACCATGGTTGCTCTTGATATTGATAAGACTCAAAGTACCAATGAGTTTGACTTTGCTGATCAGAATGGTGTCATCACTTATAGTCCTAAATCAAGCCATGTGTTCATTAAGATCACTCAGGGTACCACTGTTGTTTGGGAATCCTCAAATGATATTCAATGTACTTTAGCTACCATTACGTCCAAGGATGATGGTAAATACCTTTCTATACTCCTCAAAGATAATAGTTTCAAACTGTTCAAACTGGACGGAAACAACTGGAAAGATCTAACTGATCAAAAGTATGATATTAATAAACTCAAATTCCTTGGTGAAGGTGATACTGAACTCTCCAAGTCTGATTATACTGTAATATTAACTGACGACCTGTATGAATACAAGTTTAAAGATTCTGTAAAGTGTAAGAAAATTACCTATTCCGATCTTGATGCTTGGTCACATACTGATGATCCTGACTTCTCAGAGATAAGATCCCTTCAACTGGGTCTTCCAAGTAACAAATTGTATGTCACAAATACCTCAGATCAGAAAAAACAAGTAGATATTAAGGTATCTCTTGATATCCAGAAGACTGAAAGTACTAATCAGTTCTCTTATAGTAATCAGAATGGTCTAGTCACTTATACTCCTAAGGATAACCATGTATTCAACAAGGTATCTCAGGGTACTAAGGATATCTGGGAATCCAAAGATGACGTCTGTGGTACCTTGGTGATGTCTAAAACTTTGGATAATAAGAAATACCTAGCAATACTACTCAGTGACAATATGTTCACATTATTCAATGAGGATGATAATGAGTGGAAGGATATCACCGATAAGAGACTTGATATTACTAAGCTCAGGTTCCTAGGTGACAATGATACTCCGATAACCTCATCCCACTACACTGTTAGCTTATCCAACTTATTATATACGTACAAGTTCAATACTGGAGTCAAATGTGTTAAGATCACATACAATGATAATCCACTGTGGACACACAGTGAAGACTCTTCATTTGCAGAGATAAAGTCACTTCAACTAGATCTTCCTACCAACAAATTGTATGTCACAAATACCTCAGATCAGAAAAAGCAAGTAGACATAAAGGTCTCCCTTGACATTGAGAACAGTCAGTCTACTGATGATTTCAACTTCAGTGAAGACAACGGTGTGGTCACTTTCATTACTAAGGATAACCGTGTGTTCAGTAAGATATCTCATGGAGCCACTCTGGTCTGGGAATCCACAAATGACGTCTATGGTACCCTGGTAAGGACTAAGACTCTTGACAATGTTAAATTCCTAGCTGTCCTTATGACCAATAATATGTTCAAGCTGTTTAAAGAGGACTCTAGCAATTGGACCAATATCACCTCTGATAGACTTGATATTACTAAGCTTAAGTTCCTTGGAGATGGTAATGCTGAGCTAAAGTCATCAGATTATACAGTTAACTTATCCAACTTCTCATATACCTACCATTTCAACACTGATGTCAGCTGTAAGAATATCACATACGCTGATAATCTACTGTGGTCACCTACTGATGACTCTGAGTTTGCAGATATAAAGTCACTTCAACTGAATCTTCCTACAAACAAATTGTATGTCACAAATCCTTCTGATGAGACAAAACAAGTTGATATTAAGGTTTTACTTGACCTAGACACTAGTCAGTCTACTGATAAGTTCAACTTCAGTGAAGACAACGGTGTGGTCACTTTCATTACTAAGGATAACCGTGTGTTCAGTAAGCTTGTGGATGGAGCCACTGATATTTGGGAATCCAAGGATAGTGTCTTTGGTTCCTTGGTAATCTCTAATACTCTCGACGATGTTAGATTCTTAGTCATGCTACTTACTGATAATTTGTTCAAGCTGTTCAAACTGGACGGTAATGAGTGGAAGGATATAACTTCTGAGAGACATGATATTGACAGACTGAAATTCTTCGGTGACTCTGATAATCCTCTCACCAAGAATGACTACTCAGTTACCCTGCATGGTCTATCCTATCAATACAAGTTCAATACGGGAGTCAAATGTAAGAAGATCACATACGATGATAATGATGTTTGGACTCATACTTATGACAAGGACTTTTCAGAAATAAAGTCAATTGCTTTGGATTTTCCCAAGAATAAGTTCATTATTACGAATTCCAATGATGAGTCTAAGGAACTCACTGTAAAGGTTGACCTTGATGTTAATGCTACTCAGTCTACTAGTCAATTTGACTATACAGATCAGAATGGACTATTTACATACACTCCTAAGTCTGGCTTTGTGCTCAACAAGGTAGTTGAGGGTACTAAGGATATTTGGCAATCCACAGATGATGTCTATGGTTCTTTAGTGATGTCGAAGATTGTTGATAATAAGAAATACCTGGCCATACTCCTCACAGATAATACATTCAAAGTATTCCATGAGGAATCCGATGAGTGGCACGATTTAACCAACCAGAGACATGATGTTACTAAACTCAAGTTCATTGGAGAGAGTGATACTGAGATCAAGTCTTCAGACTTAGAAGTTTCCTTGGTAGATTTTTCAATTTGCTATTCACTTGACAATGATTTCATGTGTCGTAAGATCATGTATGGAGATTATGAACTGTGGACTCATACTGATGATGCTAACTTTTCCTCAATAAAGTCACTCTCTCTAGATCTTCCAAACAACAAGTTCCTTGTCAAAAATTCCTCTGATCAGTCTAAGGAACTCAACATCAAGGTATCTCTGGATATCCAGAAGACTCAGTCTACTGATAAGTTCGACTTTAGTGAAGACAATGGAGTTGTTACATATACTCCTAAATCTGACCATGTATTCAATAAGGTAGTGGATGGTTCCACTGCTATTTGGGAATCCAGTGATGATGTTTTTGGTACTTTGGTTAGGACTAAGACTATGGATAGTTCTAGATACCTAGCCATTTTAATGAATGATAATATGTTCAAAGTATTCCATCAGTTGGCTGGTCAATGGAAAGATCTCACTGCTAAGAGACTTGATGCTACAAAACTTAGGTTCCTTGGTGATAACGATAGTGAACTCACAACTTCTGACTACAAGGTTGATTTGGTAGATTTATCATATACACACATATTCAACTCTGGAGTCAAGTGTAAGAATATCACATTTGATAATATGCCTGTTTGGACTCACAGTGAAGACTCTTCATTTGCAGAATTAAAGTCAATTGCTTTGGATCTTTCAACAAACAAATTGTATGTCACAAATACCTCAGATGAGTCTAAGGAACTAGACATAAAGGTTTCCCTTGACATATCGAAGACTGAGTCTACAGATGAATATAACTTTAATGACCAGAGTGGACTATTTACATTCAAACCTAAGGATAACTATGTATTCAATAAAGTCACTGATGGTACCACAGATATCTGGCAGTCCAAAAATAATCTCTATGGTACATTAGTAATGTCAAAGACTGTGGATAATGATAAATACCTAGCTCTCTTGCTGACCAATAATATGTTCTTATTATTCCATCAAGATCAGGACGGTAACTGGGCCAACATCACTGCTATGAGACATGATATCAAGAAACTTAAATTCCTTGGTGACAGTGATAATCCTCTATCAAATAGTGATTATACTGTTACAATTGTAGATTTATCATATCAATACAAGTTCAAAGATGGAGTCAAGTGTCACACAGTGAAGCTAGGTGAAGGTGATCTATGGTCACATACTGATGACTCTGATTTTTCGGAGATAAAGTCATTTCAACTAGATCTTCCCACCAATAAGTTCAGTGTTACAAATCTTAAAGATGAGTCAATTCAACTTTCCAAAGCTAGGGTCACTCTGGATATCCAGAATACTCATAGTACTAATGAATGCCACTATTCCTACGATCATAATATTCATACATTCACTCCCAAGCCAAACTATGTATTCACTAAGGTTACTCAGGGTTCCACAGATATTTGGGAATCAACTGATTTTTATGGTACCTTGGCTAAGCTTAAGTCTATGGATGAAGGGAATAAGAAATACCTCCTTCTCTTACTGGATAGTAATAAATTTAAACTGTTCCATGAGGTATCCGGTCAATGGCAAGATATAACTGCTAAGAGACATGATCTCACCAAACTTAAGTTCCTTCGTGACGGTAACACTGAAATCACATCATCAGACTACTCAATTGGTATTGTTGAGTACTCCTATGAATACAAGTTTAATACTGGTGTAAAGTGTAGAAAGATCATGCTAGGAGAAGAAGAACTGTGGAAACATACCGATGATACTGAGTTTCAGTCAATCAAGTCATTTTCACTAGATCTTCTCATGAACAAGTTCTTTATCAAGAACTCCACTGATAAGACAAAACAACTGGGTATCACTGTCAATGTTGATATCCCGAAACTTCTTAGTACTCCTAAATCTATCAATGTTACTCAAACTCCACAAGCTGAAACTGCTCCTACTCAAACTCAGACTACTCCAACTAGTACTACTCCTGAATCTGAACAAACAGAAGAGACTACTCCACAGTCTACCCCTGAAACTCCCGAAGCTGAGGCTACTCAAACTCCCGAAACTACCGAAGCTACTCCTCACACTTCTCAAACTCTACAGGCTAAGTCTACCAATGAGCCTGTTTATCAAACATTAACAGCTAAGTCTGATAATTTGTTTGATAAGGTATCTGATGGTAACACTGTTGTTTGGGAATCCAATGATGATGTCTGTGGTACCATGGTCAGTATTAAGTCTGATCGGAAAGAAATTCATCTGGCCGTACTTCTTCAGGATAATGACTTTGTACTAGTTCATAAGGATAATAAGGATGATACTTGGAAAGATATAACTTCTGAAAGAGCCGATGTTACTAATCTTAAATTCCTTGATGATACTGATACTGAGCTCTCGCCATCAGACTATACAGTTACCATTGTCGATCTATCTTATGAACATAAATTTAATGAAGATGTCAAGTGTCACACCGTTAAGTATGGTGAAGACGAAGTATGGACTCACACTGACGACACTAAGTTTTCAGAGATAAAGAAACTTTCTTTGGATCTTCCTTCAAACAAGTTTACTATCACAAATCTTGATGATCAGAGGAAGGAGCTTACCACCACCTTTACTAGGGTCTCTGTTGAAATTAAGAAGAAAGATCCTAATCGTCAGTATGACTATTCTAAGAGTTCTAATTTCCACAAATTCACTCCTAAGGATGGTAATTTGTTTACTAAGGTATCTAAGGGATCTGATGTGGTTTGGGACTCTAAAGTCGAGTATGTTACCTTGGTCAATATTAAGACTCTTAATAATAAGACATACCTATCCATGCTACTTCAGAATAATTCATTTGTAGTACTTCAGAAGTCAGATAATACCTGGAAGGATATAACTTCTGAGAGATATGATATTACTAAGTTGAAGTTTTTTGGTGACAGTGATAATCCTCTCACCAAGAATGATTACACAACTACCATTGCTGATTGTTCCTATAGATTTAAGTTCAATACTGGTGTCATCTGTAAGACGATTAAGTATGGTGATGAGGATGTTTGGAAACATGATGATGATACCAACTTCTCAGAAATCACTATTCTGGATCTGAATCTTACCAATAATAAGTTCAGTGTAACAAATAATCAATCTAATTCTAAAGAACTAGATTATAACGGGTCAATTACTCCAGCAGAGACTACACCAGCTGATACTTCTAAACCTAAGCTAAAACTTCCTAAACTTCCTGCTTCTAAGCCACAAACTCAGACTTCATCTACTAAACCTGTATCCACTCCAGCAGTACCTACCAAAAATACACTTATCTCTCTTGACATCAATTCCACTCAAAGTACCAGCGAGTTTGACTATACTGATCAAAATGGTGTCATTACATTCACTCCCAAGGATAACCATGTATTCAGTAAAGTGGTTGATGGTAACAATGTAGTTTGGCAAACTAAACCTGTTTTGTATGGTACTGAATTAATGTATATTGAAAGTGTCAAATATCTAGTTGTTCAACTTCAGGACAATATATTCAAACTATTTGTTCACTTCGCTGGTATCTGGACTGACATCACTCATAAGCGGTATGATATTAAGAAACTTAAGTTCTTTGGTGATAATGATACTGAACTCACCTCATCTGACTACAAGATCACTATCTTCCGTTTCTTTTATACCTTCACATTCAATGATGCTGTTAAATGTAAGAAGATCATGTATGGTAAAGATGATGTTTGGAAACATAGTGATGACACTGAATATTCAGAAATCAAGAAATTTCAGATTGGTCTTGCCTCAAACGAATCCTTTGTCTTTAATAATAAATTAAAATCTAAAATACTCGACTATAAACCTGAGACTCCAAAAACCAAACCTAAATCAGAAACTCCAGAGGATGATGATACTACTCCACAAGAGACTACTGATACTAAACTACCTGATACTAAGGAATCATCTGATGACACTTCAACTACTCCAGCTCCTGTCACTACTAAACCGGTCACTATACTTACTGTTGATATTGATAAGACTCAGAGTACTGATTACTATGACTACATTTTGGAACATTGAATTTTATAAATAGACTTGGAATTTATATATTCACTATGGTTTCTTATACTAAATTTTAAAACAATTCCTGAAACAACCACTACCAACTCAAAGTGACTCAAAGTCAGTATTACACTCACAATCTCAAACTAAATTCACAAATATATGTCTGATCCTCTATCTGGATCTTAATACTAAATGTAGTCCTCAAATTTGATATTTGGGATAAACAAACACACATATTGTAAAATAACTGTCATTACACGAACACAATATTTTAATTCACTCACTCACACACTCAACCACCTTAATGTTTTACCTAAATTATTTATTAGATTTACACTAGTTAAGTTTTAGTTAGTGTATAAGGTTTATTAGTATAAAAGGATATTTGTGTATTATTGATTAGTTCTTTGTTAGGTGTTAGTTACTTATATAGTTTGTTTAGGACAACGGTTATCAAGGTGTTAATCAGATAGAGCTAGCTTTTTATCAGTTAGTTTTATGTTACTAGATCTTATTCAAGGTATCAGTTTCTGTTGCTATGTTATTTTAATTGTTAATTTCTTTTAGTGCATCTAGATGTGATAGTTTCTGTTACTATTATTATAGGTGTCAGTTCTAGAGCTATTATTAGGTTATTAATAGGGTATCGAGGATAAATAGATTATTTTTGTGATATTATTTTAAAGTAAATATTATGCATTGAATAATATTATCAATATAAGTAATTTAATAACATTACTAATGTAGTATTTGAATAAATATGTTACTATGTAAATAACTATCTTACTATTTAAATACATATATTATTATTAGCTTAAGTATCTATTTTTAGTAAATTATTAATTAGTTATGTATCAAAAGAGACTGGTTAGGTATAATTATTATTCTAATATTTTAATTGACTAATTTGTTATTAAATTCTTATTAATATTGATATTTGAAGATATATCATTCCCCATTGGTAAATTATCTGACCAAAATATGAGAATTCTGCTGAATTTTTAACATGAATGAAAAAATGGATTATATCTCTAAATTTATTATTTTATATTACATTCCTAAATCAATGGAATTTTGCAGAATCTCATCCAACTTCGTCAAGTAGAGCTGGCCAATCTGCGGGCACTAGTCGTGCTAGAGGTCAAACCTCTACACATAAATCAAGTTCAACAACACCTGAAATAGGTACTGGTACTAAGGTAAAACCTTCATCTCACCCAGCAAGTAGTGGCTCTAGAAGTACTCCTACTACTACAACAAGTGGTTGTACTCAACCATCTAGAGCAGGTTCTACAATTCCTGCCAAAACTCAACCAGCAAAACCTACATCTACTCCTACTAGTGGAAGTACTACTCCAACTAGTCAATCGAGTAGTGGCACTGGAAAAAGTCAACAAAGGCAATCAATAACATCCACTAATCCTGGTAATGAGGGAACACTAGTGACCCTTGACATCAGTAAGTCTAAGGATACCAATCAACTAGATTACAAGAAGGATGGTAATTTTAGAACATACACTCCTAAGCCAAATCATCTATTCACCAAGATAGTAAAGAAAGACCTTGATCTATGGACTGCCAAACCTGAAGATCATGGACTCAAGGCAGTACTGATGGGTTCCAAGAAAGAACCCAAATTCCTAGCCCTTCTGCTACAAAGTGGTAACTTCTTACTACTATATAAGTCTGGTAAGAATAGGCCTTGGCAAGATATCACTACCTCCAGACATGATGTTAATAAACTTAAGTTCCTTGGTGAGAATGACACTGTGCTTACGTCCTCTGACTACAAGGTTGATTTAGTAGATCTATTATTTACTTACACATTCAATTCTGGAGTTAACTGTAATAAGATCACATACGATGATACTCCAGTCTGGACTCACACTGACGATAAAAGCTTTCAATCCTTAAAGTCAATTGCTTTAGATCTTCCATCAAACCAATTTAGTGTCACAAATACTTCTGATAATAAAAAAGAACTAACTACCAAAGTTGCCCTTGATATCAACAAAACTGAGAGTACTAATGAGTTTGATTATACTGATAAGAATGGAGTTGTTACATATACTACTAAGGATAACCATGTATTCGATAAGGTATTCAAGAAACGGATCATTCGGAATCTTGTTATCTGGGAATCCAAGGATAATCTCTATGCTAGGTTAGCTAGCATTAGGTTTACCAAGGGTATTAACACTTTGGATTCCAAGAGTGGTATACTAGCCTTACTCCTGACTAATAATACATTCACACTATTTCATCACTTCGCTGGTACTTGGAAGGATATCACTTCTGATAGACATGATATTACTAATCTTAAGTTCCTTGGTGAGAATGATGTTGAGCTCAAATCTTCTGATTACTCAGTAACCATTGTGTTTCTATCATATACCTACTTATTCAATGATGGTGTCAAGTGTAAGAAGATCATATATGATAATAACATGCTATGGTCACACACTGACAACTCCAACTTCTCAGAAATAAAGTCATTTTCATTAGGACTTGTTTCAAACAATTTCTATGTCATCAATAACGAAAATGAATCAAAAAAACTAGAATTCAAACCAACTCCTATAACTGCAGCTGTAACAACACTAGAGTCTGTTACCAAACCAGCAGTACCAACCAAGGTCACCCTGGATATAAATGCTAATCACTCCACCACTGAGTTCTCTTACTCTAAAGATCCAGCTGGTGTCGTAACATTCATTCCTAATGATGGACATGTGTTCAGTAAGGTATCTCAAGGTACCAAGGTTGTTTGGCAATCTAAGGATGATGTCTATGGTACATTGGTAAGGATTAAGGTTTCCAAGAATTTTAAATACCTCGTTGTTCTACTTAATAATAATATGTTCACATTATTCAAACTGGACGGTAACAACTGGACCAATATAACATCTAATAGACATGATGTTTCTAAACTGAAGTTCTTTGGTGATAATGATAATGAACTCAAATCTACTGATTACTCAGTAACCATTGTGTTTCTATCTTATGAAATCACTTTCAATGATGGTGTCAAGTGTAAGAAGATCACATACTCCAATAATTTACTCTGGAGACCTACTGATGATCCTAAGTTTGGTGAAATCAAGTCACTTTCACTAGGTCTTTCTAAAGACAAATTCTTTGTCAAGAACCAGTTTGATGGACTCAAGAAGATAGAAAAGGATTTTAAACATATAACTACTCCTGCATCACAAAGTAGGTCAGGAAAACCTGCTAATACTCCTCCTAGTGGAGCAACTGAACCACATAAATCAAGTTCAACAACACCTGAAATAGGTACTGGTACTAAGGTAAAACCTTCATCTCACCCAGCCAGAAGTGGCTCTAAAAGTACTCCTACTACTCAACAAAAAGGTGATGGCACTCAACCATCTAGAACAAGTTGAACGGGTTCTATATCTACTAATGCTGGTCAAACACCTTTACCAACCCATATTAACACCAATCAACTAAATTCACACACATATGTTTATCCTCTATTTGGATCTAAATACTAAATGTAGTCCTCAAATTTGATATTTGGGATAAACAAACACACATATTGTAAAATAACTGTCATTACACGAACACAATATTTTAATTCACTCACTCACACACTCAACCACCTTAATGTTTTACCTAAATTATTTATTAGATTTACACTAGTTAAGTTTTAGTTAGTGTATAAGGTTTATTAGTATAAAAGGATATTTGTGTATTATTGATTAGTTCTTTGTTAGGTGTTAGTTACTTATATAGTTTGTTTAGGACAACGGTTATCAAGGTGTTAATCAGATAGAGCTAGCTTTTTATCAGTTAGAGTTTTATCTACTCTAGATCTTATTCAAGGTATCAGTTTCTGTTGCTATTACTAGAGGTGTTAGTTTTGTAGTACTATTAATAGGGTATCGAGGTTAGATTGAGTATTTTTGTGATATTATTTTAAAGTAAATATTATGCATTGAATAATATTATCAATATAAGTAATTTAATAACATTACTAATGTAGTATTTGAATAAATATGTTACTATGTAAATAACTATCTTACTATTTAAATTACTAGTATGAATTAGCTTAAGTATCTATTTTTAGTAAATTATTAATTAGATTTGTATCAAAAGAGACTGGTTAGGTATAATTATTATTCTAATATTTTGATTGACTAATTTGTTATTAAATTCTTATTAATATTGATATTTGAAGATATATCATTCCCCATTGGTATGTTCTGATACCAAAATGTGAGAATTCTTTGAGCTATTAACATGAATGAAAAAATGGATTATAACATTAAATTTATTGTTTTATATTACATTCTTAAATCAATGGAATTTTGTAGAATCTCATCCAACTTCGTCAAGTAGTGATTCTACAACCACTCAAACTACTGAGTCAACAGATACTATAACTACTGTTACTCTTGATATCAGTAAGTCTAGTAGTACCAGTGAGTTCAACTATACTGATGAAAATGGTGTCGTTACTTATAGTCCTAAGTCTGGCCATGTATTCAACAAAGTAACTCAGGGTAGCATGGATATTTGGGTTTCTACCAACGTCTATTCTTCCTTGGTCATGCTTAAGACGATCAAGGATGCTAAATCCACTGATGGTGTGTGTCGTATCCTTGTAATTCTAATGACTAACAATATATTCACATTATTCAAAGAGGAGAATAGTATTTTTAAGGATATAACCGCTACAAGACCGGATATTACTAAACTAAGGTTCCTTGGTGAAAATGATGCTGAACTCACTTCATCAGACTACAACGTTAGTATCGTTGATCTCTCATATACTTTCACATTCGATGATGCTTCCAAGTGTGTGAAGATCACATACAATGATAATGAAGTTTGGAAACACACTGATGATCCTAAGTTTAATACTATAAAGAAATTAAAACTCGGTCTTGTATCAAATAAGTTCTATGTTATTAATTCTTCTGATGAATCAAACCAACTTTCAAAACCTAAGATTACCATGGTTGCTCTGGACATATCGAAGACTCAGTCCACAAGTGAGTTTGACTATACTGATAGAAATGGCATCGTTACATACACAGCTAAGTCTGATAATTTGTTCGACAAGGTATCTCAAGGTACCATTGTGGTTTGGGAATCCAAAGATTATGTATATGGTACTTTAGTAAGGGTTATGTCTGATGAGAGTAAGAAATATCTAGCCATACTATTGACTAATAATATGTTCAAAGTGTTCCATGAAGATGCTGGTAACTGGACCGAAATCTCTGACGATCAACTACCTACCGATCTCAAAACACTCATATATCCAAACTCTACTCCTCAACAAACTCAGCCAACAACTCCAGGTACTCCCTCTACTACTCCTTCAAGTGGAACAGGTACTCCTGCTTCACAAAGTGAAACTACTCCTCCAACTACAAGTCCTACTTTGGTAACTGCTTTGACAACTGATACTATAACTCCTGTAACTCTTGACATCAATAAGTCTAAGGATACTAATGAGCTCTATTTCAAGAAGGATGGTAATTTTAGAACATACACTCCTAAGGATGACCATGTATTCAGCAAGATTATAAAGAAACCATTAGTTACTAGTACTGTGGAGATATGGACTGCTGAACCAGACGATCATGGACTCAAGGCAGTTCTCATGGGTTCAGGTAGGAATGAGAAATATTTGTCCATTCTGCTGCAGAGTGGCAACTTTGTACTTCTTAGGAAGTCTGGTAAGAATAAGCCTTGGGAAGATATAACTTCTGATAGACATGATGTTACTAATCTTAAGTTCTTTGGTGAGAATGATGTTGAGCTCTCCTCTTCTGACTTCAAAGTTACTCTACATGATCTATCTTATGAATACACATTCAATGATGGAGTCATTTGTAAGAAGATCACATACACCAATGTTCCACTCTGGATTCATAGTGACGATCCTAACTACTCCTCTATAAAGTCACTTCAACTGGATCTTCCAAACAACAAATTCAGTGTAATGAATTCCTCTGATCAGACAAAGCAACTAGACATAAAGTTAACTCTTGATATTGAGAAGACCCAGTCTACTACCGAGTTCGAATACACTGATCAGAATGGACTAATCACATTCACAGCTAAGGATAGCCACCTGTTCAATAAGATAACTCAGGGTACCACTGTTATTTGGGTATCCACTGGTTGTCTCTATGGTACCTTAGTAATGTCTAAGACTGTTTATGGTGTTAAATTCCTGGCCATACTAATGACAAATAATATTTTCACACTATTCCATCTGGATGGTGTTGAGTGGCATATAACTTCTAAGAGGCGTGATGTCTCCAAGCTTAAGTTCCTTGGTGATAACGATGTTGAACTCAAGTCGTCAGATTACACAGTAAGAACTGTCTTCCTTTCATTTATTTACAAATTCAATTCTGGAGTCGTCTGTAAGAAGATAAAGCTAGCAGATGCTGATATTTGGAAACATACCGACGATCCCGGGTTTTCAGAAATCAAGATATTTTCAATAGGTCTTATATCAAACAGTTTCTTTGTCTTTAATAATAAAAATGAATCTAAAAAACTAAATATAAAGATCACTCTTAACCTCAGTGCACTTCAAAAGTCCGAGACCACTGATAAGTTCGACATCACTGATCACAATGGAGTTGACACATACAGACCCAAGTCTGGTTACTTACTATCCAGTGTCACTGATGGCACTGCTACTATCTGGGAATCCACTGCTAATGAAGGTGCTACCCAGGTTAGGATTAGGTCCTCTGACGATGCCAAATACCTAGCCATAGTACTCAGTGATGATAATTTCAAATTCTTCAAAAAGGAATCCGATGACTGGACCGAAATCACTGACGATAATCTACTCCGAGAACATACTCCTAACTTCACTGCTTCTAAGTCCCAAACTCAGACCTCATCTACTACACCTGATTCTACACATACTCCTGCTGAACCCGCAGTCACATCTGCTACCAAGGTTACCCTTGACCTAAACACTACTGAGTCCACCAGTGAATTCAACTATACCGACCAGAACAATGTCATTGTGTATAAACCTAAGGATAATCACGTATTCAGTAAGGTATCTAATGGTTCTACAGATATCTGGGAATCCAAAACTAATGTCTATGGTAGATTGGTAATGCTAATGACTCTTGATGTTAAATACCTTGCCATACTCCTTACGAATAATATGTTCAAACTATTCAAAGAGAGGATGGTAAGCCGTAGGACATCACCGATACCAGATTAGATCCCACTAATCTTAAGTTCTTTGGAGAGAATGATACTGAAATCACCAAGTCCCAATACACAGTTACTCTTATCAACCTATAATATACCTACATATTCAATGATGGTGTCACCTGTAGAAAGATCACATACAATAATCTTCCACTCTGGAAACACTCTGAAGATCCTAAGTTTGCAACAATCACGATGTTTCATTGGGTCTTATCTCAAACAGTTTCAGTATCACAAATCTATATGATCAGACAAAGAAACTACCATACACTCACTCACTGATACTCAGAGTAATACTCAGTCAGTATCATTATCACACTAATTCCAAATAAATTCATATTTGTATCTGTCTGATCCTCAATCTGGATCTAATTACCAAATGCAGTCCTCCAATGATCATATTGTAAAATAACTGTCATACACTAACCATTGTAATTCACACACTATCTGTTATTACACTCACTAACTATTATTCAACTCATTGTCATTACACTAACTATTTTAATTCACACACACTGTCATTCACTTTCAATCGTTAATTTTGTCTCAAATTTCTATTCCTTCGGATCACTCTAAGTTCACTAGTGGAGGTAGTACTTTAGTTAGATAGCTACTATAGCTATTAAGTTAGTAGTTCTGGTACTATATTAGTACATTAGTGTCCTTAGAGTAGTCCTTTAGTTACTCTTACTGTTATAGGTACTGACTTCAACCAGTTACACCTCAGTATTTGGGTCCATCATATACATTACTTTTAGTAATAGAGTTAGTATATTAGTTATTTAGTCACTTCAGTTACTTAACTACTATATACTATATAGAGTTAGTATATTAGTCTAGGTACCTTAGTACTATTATGCTATAGAGCAGTCCATTAATGTCTGTTAGACCTCAGCTCTTGGTACTTTTGGTCAACAAGCCTTAAGTCTGGTACTCTGGTTACCTTTGAACCATCACTGGTACCTTAGTGGAGTTTTGGTTGGTTGACCACTGGACTTACCTGTGTGTGTGCAATAATATTCTTTGGTGCAAACAGGTGCATCACCTAGAGGTAGCCTTGACTGACCCAGGTGAGTATTAATTACTATTAACTGTGTCCTTAGTTACAGTTAGTATACTAGAGGTGTGTGCTAGTACTGTGCACTTTGGTGCTAGAGGTATTAGTCTTGTGTGTCATCTGTCCAACCTTGAGTCAACCTTGAGTCACCAATGCTATCCTCTTGGCTTACGAGGAGTATCCTCTTGGTTTCCTTTGTCCAACCTTGAGTCACCCTGAGAGGTATCCTAAACCAACCTTGAGTATCCCTTTGGTGACCCTATCCAACCTTGAGTCACAGCTAGGCTAACTAGGAGTTCCTGGGTATCCCTTGTCCAACCTTGAGTCACAGCTATGGCACTCCTTTGACCAACCTTGAGTCACCCTTAGTCCAACCTTGAGTCCAACCTTGAGTCATAGCTATGCTAGAGGTGACCTGTGTATCTTTGAGGTACCGGAGGTACCTTTGTCCAACCTTAGTCATCCATTGAGTCCAACCTTGTCCAGCCTTGAGTCACATTGAGTCAACCCTTGTCCAACCTTGAGTCACCTGGGTTATTTTGACCAACCTTGAGTCACACCTATGGTAGTCCTCTATGCTAGAGGTGACCTGTGTACCTTTGAGGTACCGGAGGTACCTTGGGTCCAACCTTGAGTCCAAACTTGAGTCCAACCTTGAGTGAACCTTTGACCAACCTTGAGTATCCTACGAGTATATGTGAGTAACCCCACAAAAACTGTTCATTGCCCGACAACTGTGTATGATGGTACCCCCACATTCGATGAAGATTCCACCCCATAATCTGAGATTCCACCCAACATTTATAAGATTCTACCCCATAATATTAAGATTCTACCCCACTTGATGTTGATTTAACCCTAACTTTGAGGGTTTTGAATTTTGCCCCACAATTCATTTTAGGTATTAGGGGGTTTAGGGTTTAGGTTTTAGGGTTTAGGGTTTAGGGTTTAGGGTTTAGGGTTTAGGGTTTAGGGTTTAGGGTTTAGGGTTTAGGGTTTAGGGTTTAGGTTTAGGGTTTAGGGTTTAGGGTTTAGGGTTTAGGGTTTAGGTTTTAGGGTTTTAGGGTTTAGGGTTTAGGTTTTAGGGTTTTAGGGTTTAGGTTTAGGGTTTAGGGTTTAGGTTTTAGGGTTTAGGGTTTAGGGTTTAGGTTTTTAGGGTTTAGGTTTAGGTTTAGGTTTTAGGGTTTAGGGTTTAGGTTTTAGGTTTAGGTTTTAGGTTTAGGTTTTAGGGTTTAGGGTTTAGGGTTTAGGTTTTAGGGTTTAGGGTTTAGGGTTTAGGTTTTAGGTTTTAGGTTTTAGGTTTTAGGGTTTAGGGTTTAGGTTTTTAGGTTTTTAGGGTTTAGGGTTTAGGGTTTTAGGGTTTAGGGTTTAGGGTTTAGGTTTTAGGGTTTAGGGTTTAGGGTTTAGGGTTTAGGTTTTAGGGTTTAGGTTTTAGGTTTAGGGTTTAGGGTTTAGGGTTTAGGGTTTAGGTTTTAGGTTTTAGG